>NC_056741.1:1790712225-1791039725 GCF_019279795.1 Protopterus annectens | reverse complement strand
AGCCCACCACTGTTCCCATGGTGAAATGTATGAAAGTGTACACCCATGTACCTTAATGCTTCTTATTACTGATATCCCTCACATGTTGTAACAGCCTTGGTTAAAAACATTTAATACCCCACCCCATAAAATGTCTTTCAAGGGTATATAACAGTGTTCTCCATACATTGACCTCCAGACTGTCCAGAGTCACACATGTTTTGTCTAGCTGTAGCCCTCATATATATGGACCCTACCCCACAATTTGTATGTGAGTCTACAACACACTGGAATGATAGCAGGAATGTCAGCATTAAATAATGATAGACTATCACCTATCAACCTCCTACTGCATGACATATGGACAAAGCCTGGTATATAGGTGGAGGACAGAGGCTGAAACACAAAGCCATATTTGAAATATTGCTGCTATACACTGTGTAAGTTGCTGGTGTTGCACGATTGGTTTCAACATACCCTTATTCAGGAATATGAAGTCAGAAACACAAATGGATGTTGCCATGTACTGATAGCAATCAACAGAGAGAATGTCACTGATATGCCAAGGGCAAGACTTGTGTGGGGAACAGACAAAACATAACAGCCAATCCTCTGGCCATCATGTGGATAGGCCCACAGTTGAGAGCTATGCAGACAGGCTGCATTCCATACAAAACTAGCATGCACACACAAACCCTGTAAAACTAGCAGTATTCAATGCATGTAACAGCAATACTCACACACTGTCCCTAGGTCTGGAACCTTGTCCAAACATGTAGTTGGCCTGTGTCCACAAGTCCTGTTGTAAGAGGTATTGCTACCTGCTGTCTGTAACACAGCTGCCTACACACAGGAAGAATGTCTTCCATACAGAAAAGGTAAAGGGACAATGTCCACAGGATGTAGTTATTTATAGTAGTGAGTTGCTATGACATTGGCTATTGGAAGAACTACACAGCTGCCTGCATGCAATTAGCAAGTGGGGAACACCAATTGGTGCAGAGGCCATCACCTGATCATGAGCATCACCTACAAAAGCCATGCTGTAACCTATTCAAACCAGCTTGATCCCTGTAGTGGAGAGAGAGTGAGATAGAGAGAGAAAAAAAGGAAAAACAAAAATAATACTAAAAAAACAACAAACAAGGAAGACATCATATGGAACACAGAAGAGAGCATAATAATAAAACAGGTATGTGAAACATGTGTCAGCATGTAATTGAATGTAGTACTTGGTCTGTAATAATGGGATAGATGATTTTGAAAGATTTATTTGTGCCATCAACACTTACTGTAATGATGTCCTGCTGAACAACTGCTATGGACATAGCATCTGGCCCTGTGGGCAGTGGGCCATACCTGTCAACTGTGCAGATCTGCACAGAATGTCAAGATGTAAGCCATCATATATATACACACACTATATATATATATATATATATATATATATATATATATATATATACACACTATATATATACATACACACATGTATGTCTACATAGATGTATATATATATATATATATATATATATATATTTTTTTTTTTTTTCCTACTGTTGAATGACTGTACTGCATGACATGTTTGAGAAAACATCATACATATCTACAACTCAAATAGCTTAGTGGTAAATTGCTCTGGCTATGGAGTGCAGGGTCCTGGGTTCCAGACTTGCAAGAGCTAATTATTTTGTTGTTGGGCAGAAGAAGGGCTGTTGGATACAGAGTGATTAAGGCACTTTTAAGCAGTTGTAAGCAGGTTTGCAGTTGTTTGTCCGGCAGTAAGCAATGCTAACTTGCAGTTAAATATGCTTACAGACAATTAACCTGAAAGTGCTTACTCTGTCTAGGCTCTGCTTAGTGCTGCACAAACAGGCTTTATCCCGCTTACTACTGCTTAAAGGTGCTTACTCCCGCTTACCTCCATGCTAATTTCTTTGAAAGAAAAGAAAAAAAGGTGTGATAGGAAAGTGGTGAAAAAGGAGGCACAAAGAGGAAAAGACAATACGGAAAGTATCTAGGGATGTGCACGATGGGTGTAGGGAAGGTCCATAGCTGCCCATGTCTTCTACAGCAGGAGCTGTGCATATATACTCAATTTGGAGGTAGATTTGGACACTAAATCCCCTGAGAGAGGGGGTGAGGACAACAATGATGCATTGTGAAGTGAATTAGACCAGATTACATGTGTCCAGTGGACATGTGTGTGAAATGGACAGTTATGTATGGGGCAATTTTTTTTTTGGGAACAGTGCCCTTTTTTTAAGGTGAGCGTGGGATGTTGGTGAAGGATTGTAGGTATATTTGGGGAGGTAGGTTGGGTCGGAAGACAGACAAGACAGACAAGACAGCATACAGTGGTGGTATATGACACATGTGAGGGGTAAACACCTTGGACGGTGAGGGGTGTTTGGAAATCAGAAGCCCATGAGCCTCCAAATGGAAACAGTGGGACTGAGGCCCCCACCCATGGGCACTCACCACTGCACCTTCACGGCCCCAAAGTTGACTGTGCTGGGGGATGAGCAGGAGGGGCAGGCTGACCCTCCAATTGCGCCATGCAGCCCTCAAGCTGGCATAGCCTATCTTCCAATTCTCTGTGGAGCTCCCTATGCATCAGACCTCAGACCTGACTCCAAGTGACAGGATCCTGTCTGCACCCTCTCCAAGGGGGGGTGAGCCCCATCCCCTGAGGCAGTTCCACCCAAAGGTGGTGCAGGACCAGCAGACGAGGAGGTCACAGGTTGGGTCCCAGACATGCTGGGGCCTGGTGCCATGGCCAGATGAGGTGGGAGAAGTGGGTCCGCTGGGAATGGCATTCCCAAACGTGCTATGGTGTTGCAGTTTTCGAACATATGTGGGTTAGTAATAGTCAATACAATCCAAGATTAGTTATAACAGCATGCATAGATATTCCCATTAATCCAAAACACCAGATTTGGAACAGTTGCATAGCAAACAGAACACATGCATATATGGAACCACAGTGGCCATTACAATGGCATGCAGGTTATATTGACAGCAACAAGCCACCAATGATAGTGTTTCAGTATGGGACATTAATAGAAACACATTTCAATATTTGTCGAACAATGGGACATATGTCCCAACAGTAGAATTGTTGTAACCATACCCATTGATTTGTGTATTTAGATTATTGTTGCAGATATGGTGGGGGGAAGAGAGAAAGATGTCAATTAACAACTTTTATATCCTTGCAGATGAGGTCCTCTGACCTTTTTTGCTGTTTATGTCTTCCAGGTACAATGTCCCGGGAACGGCTCCCCGGATATACACCACAGGAAAATGATGTCATTATACACTTCATCATACGACATTAAGGCATCCTCTTTGGGCGCATGGCCCATGATCTGCAGGAGAGGACTGCCCTGTGGAACGAGCTTGCCACAGAGTAAATGATGTTGGCCTACATAACTGCAGTTATGAGCAGGTGCAGCATCGGTGCACCGATCTGATCTGCCACACCTGTCAGCATGCTGCTGCATTTAGGAGGGACCAGCTAGCCACAGGTGGGGGTCATGCCATCCAGCCCCCACTGACACATGCTGAGAAGCTGCTCGCCAGCCTTGGGGCACCCGCCCAACAGCCAATCAACAACCTGAAGATAGCATTGTGGAGGTGGGTGCCATCCAGACAATGGACGAGGAGCATGCAGGTAAGGCTCCAGGACACATTAGTAGACCACTGTTGTTTATCCATCTTCATCTGTAAAGTATCTACATGCATATGTCAGATAAGATAGTCTGTTGCTGCACAGATGTGCATAATCTCTAGTATTGTGGGTTTGTACTGTTGATGTACTAAAATGCTGCTCCCATCCTGTACCAATGCTACAGGTATGGCTACTGACATTACGTCTCTCACACAACTATGTAGGTCCCTCTGGTATACAACTGGGACAGCAGCCTGTAGCTGGTGAGTATGGAGTTGTTTTGTTCAGGTTTGCCAATATACCAGCCATGTTATGGCCATGGTATTTGCCATGCACACATTTAACACACCTACCCATAATGCATGCTGTACATGTTCACTTATTGTTGTTGTTAACTGCACTGCATCTCAGTGGTCACCATGATGGCATATCTGAAGGGTATGTAAGAGTCCTGCAGTATACCTAACAATCTTTCAGTGCAAGATGTGTGGACAAAGATGAACATAATGGTGGGACAAAAGGCCTACAGTAGTGACACGTCTGAAACATTACCCTTATACAGTGGCTACAACAGTGTATACACCACTATTACAATGGCAACTGTTCCTGATCTAAACAACGGCAAATCACAATACCATATTCTACACCTTTTACAACCTGTAATGTGATCCTAACATGAGCAATGAATGTGTAATATGTAATTCTATGTTAGGACAACAAATATGGGGAATGCATACCTTAACAAACACTGGAAGCATATGTGTGCACACACTCCAAATAACATATTGTGGAAGCAGCTTTTGAGGTACTGACAGCATTCACTCTTCTTGAGTACACACTTTCCATCAAGTACAGGGCCTCAATGTCAGACCAAGTAATGGTCTGCTGTCCAAGAAGTATATCCATGACATTTGCCCACTCACCTGCAACAGAGGCAGCCATGGCTTGCACACATCTTACAAACCATGGAATGGATCCCATATCCAAAAGGTAGCACTCAGGAGTGGGAGAAGTAGCCTTACCTCACCATTGCATATACCATGGCAACCAGTGCAGACAGTCATGTATGTGCGTATGAAGTATGGGACAACATTAATGTAGAAAATAAGCAGATGCCCATCCAAGACAGATGACAACACATGTTGCAAACTGGTCATGGAGGCTGCCCAGAAACATGCAGCAACACTGAGGGACTTGCAGGAATGTCTAGCAAGTACTGCCTGTGCAGTACCTGTGTTAACAATCACCTGGAATCTGCATAAGTGTGACCTATGGGTTAGGGTAATCAGATGGAAGAGGTGTTTCACAGAAAACCTCATCCAGGGCTTTCTACAGGTAGTATATGCATAACATCAAGTCTCCCAAAGGCATGTGTTTCAATGTATAATGGTGTACTGAAACCAAGGCTGAAACCTACAGACAGTATTAATAAAGATACATGTGGTGCACAAGCAACACCTCACTCCACTTCAGGCCCACCATCCCCATTTTTACCTTGCTGGTGCCAATGTACACCTTTAGGTTTGCTGTTCATTAGCAGGAACTAGGCCTGTAGACATGGCATTCTGAATTTGGAACAATGCTAAATAACACTCATGTGTGGCCCATAGTTGTCAAGCATCTGCAATAAGGATGAGGATGGGGAGGGGTATCATCCTGAAACACAACAGTGACTGAAGCATATATCCATGGCTTCCTAAGAATGGCTGTATATGAACACAGTGAAGGTTATGAATTGTGCCAGACATAACCTTCACTGTGTTCATATACAGTGAAGGTTATGAATTGTGCCACACATAACCCTGACTCCACAGCAATAGTGAAGGCACTGTGTAACTCCAAGGGTTATGCACATAAGCTGCAATCCAACAGAGTTGGGGGACATTTGTAGGACAGAGTGACCAAATAATGGCAAATGAAGATGGGCCATGCAAGTATACCCCTTCCAGGAATACTGACTGCTATCGTTCACTTAACAAGTGCTGCAACAAACCATTGTGTTAAGGATGTGTACACTTATGCAACCCACATATTGTATGCATCTCACTCAGCATCTGCACAACTAACACATTGGTTTGATACTGCATTTGATTGCACAGGTCATATGTCACATATCAGGTGTATGTAATGTTAACATATGCAGTATTGTGGCCCCATTGCATATCATGGAAGAAGCTGCCATGTCAACAAGGGTGTGTACACTCCTCATATCCACATTAAGTTTTGAAGGTTATCAGCATAATTGGATTGTGTTGCTCATACATGCACTGCTGATGATGAGATCTGCAAATCAGAGGTCAGGCATTAACTATTGACATCAGTCCTCATATCATCCCAGGTATGTGTCAGAAAAACACATAGGGGCTGTGAGCAACAGAGCAAACATGACTTCCACACATATACTCATTCAGCAATGGTGTGTACACTCATGAGGTATGGTGCACAGTACATGCCAGGGTGCTGTACAGGTGCACAGCAATACTGCCTACATGAGTGCAGCATGTTCCAGGGGAAGGGGCATCATCTACTAACACAGCACTTGCAGCACAGAGATGTATAATGTTGGTAACAAGGACTGAGTATAGCTGCAGTGCATGCTGTTGAATGCCATATGTCATGCATGTTGACTGCTGGGAAATGAGAGATCTTTGTAATATATTTGTGCTACTGTGTGTGTGTGTGTGTGTGTGTGTGTGTGTGTGTGTGTGTGTGTGTGTGTGTGTGTGTGTGTGTGTGTGTGTGTGTGTGTGTGTGTGAGCATGTGTAGAGGTAAGCAATAATGTACAGGTCTTAAATTACATTTTTTGTTTTCCCCTCACAGGTGGCGAGGTAGGTCAGGGTCCCTCCTGCAAACTGATGTTAGTGTCCATACAGACTCTGCAATGATAATAGGTATGGTCAGGAACAGGCAGGGTTGTCAGGGGCTGAAGCTGTGCCATCGGTTGACATCCCACTTTTATCTACCCCATCCCTACATACAGTCACAATGCGCACACATACCCCATCACCAGGGCCATAGATGAGGGACACTTTGTGGGTGGCAGCATTGGGCAGGACAGTGTGGGGACTATGGCAAGTGTGTCTGCACAAAGCAGCCATAGACGGATGACTGGTGAGGTACCACACAGGCAGATGTACAGGAGTGCTCATAGAAGGGCTGCTGGCCATCATGCCCCTGGCAGAAGTGCCACAGCAGGTGTCACCAAACACATGTTTTGTGCCATCATGGAGGCACAGGCATGTATGGAATGTTACACCAGACAGATTCTGAGGCTCCAGGGGGCTACTCATTCTGCTGTACTTGACAACATCAGTAATCTTGCAGGTGCCCACTGTTATTTTGCAGAGTTCCTGGATAGATGGTTGGGTGAGATGGTGGGAATCCTTGACTGTGTGGTGTCTGTGTTACAGCATATGGTGGGAGTAGGGCGTTAGCCACATGGACGTAGGTCAGCAACACTAACAGGTGGAGGTCTATGTGGATGTGTAACAACTCAAAGCCACTCCCGTAGTGGCAGTACCAGCACCAGCACTGCAGGGGGGGTGCTGTCCACACCACAATGCAGCAGGCCAATGCACGTGTCCCTGGCCGGTCTCAACAGGGATGTGGATCCAGCGGACAATTGTCATGATCAGGGAGAGTACCATATCTGGGCTTCTACCTGGTAGTGCCCATGGACCCCCTGGCAGGCACAGTTCCTGTGTCCGTGGCCAGACACAGTGAACTGTACACCCTGCCATGTACGGTCTGCTGCTGTCCAACAAACTCCTGTATAGGGTAGCCACATAGCAAAGCTGAGTGCATACATGCACACACATATCACCAACACAGCTAGGGCACCTCCATACCTACACACACCACATCCACACAGCCCAATTGATAAAGAACCCCCTAACACACACACACATGATGTCAACCAAATGGCTCAGCCTAGGTCTCTGACAAATCCACAACACAACCTGTGCATATGATGATACATGTGCCACATCTCTGTCATCCATACCATCGATGCAGGGACATGCTAATATGGTGCTGATGCACAGGGTGAATGTACTAAGGTTTAGCAATGTAATGCTGTTTAACGTGTTTCCAGCTGGAATGTTTAATGCTTACATGTCAGGATGTGTAGCTGATCAGCAATGATGTTATTAACACTCACTGATTGTGGTCTCCATAATGTATTCTGTTTGTGCTGTAGGTGTCTATGTGGTGTCAGCAGGATGTTGGTCTGCTGTTGTTTCCTACAAGGGGAATGGCACTGTGGTGAAACATTGACTGTGTCATACCCTGCGTACGGCTGAACACAAGTAACAGGTCTGTATAACAGTTACTGCATGTGCCACATGGCTGATATGTCTGAGGGCTGTATAAAGGTGAGTGCATGGTTGCTGATGTCAGCAGCTCTTATACAGTGGACAATGGTATGTGTACTGGGTGGCACACACCAAATGTACGTGAATAAGACACACACACACACACACACACACACACACACACACACACACACACACACACACACACACACACAGGCTTTGGTGTTGATGCAATACACAGAGAATACTGTACACAGGGATGTACTTCATTTTGTAGTGAACTCATTTTGGACTATGTAATTCCACCAAGACCAAATAGCCAAAACATCACATCAGTAAACAATCAGTCTGCCAGTTTAATGTCATTATCGATGGTACTGGCAGGGTATATGTCTCTTCCCCAATGTAGTGCAATCCTGGAGTTGGTGAACATAGGTGTGCTGGTGTGGGTGGCACAGCCCCCCCACTTTGGAGGGTGTGGGGTGGCGTAGAACCACACATAGTGTGATTAACGGCTACTTAACCTGTTAACATAATCTGTACAGTATAACAGCAGACTAAACGGGGGGATACGCACAATAACCCCAATGTTGGTGGCTGTGCCCACAACAACCACACCCAACTATATATACCAACTCCAGTATCACTGTATAGCTGTACAGTGGTGAAAAGGGCATTTACACATCCACTACTAGTTTTGATGGAATGAATTTCCAGAAGATGATTCCTTTGAAAGGTTATCTTTTGCCAGTTAGTTCTCGGACAAATGATCTCCTGGGACATGTATTTTCTGCAAACTGAAGTAGATCCCTTCACATACACACACACTTACTTGGCAACACTGAGAGTAGAACCCCTACCTAGGTACTTATCGCTAATAATGCTTTTGGCCTTAATTGCACACACAACAGAGCTTTTACGATGAGGTGTGTCCCGAGTTTCTTGTTAAGTGAAGAGCATCACCAGGCCTTGTACAGTATGGTAATGAGGGATGTACTGGGTGTTAATGAACAATACATAGTACGACATACCGTCATATACACATTGACAAACACATACAGTCATAGACACATTTGACAGACCTGGGTTTAGCAATGCTAACTACCTTGTCAATGAGTCCATACTGTTAGTGCATTTTTGCACACAGCAGATGCATCATTGGGCTAGATAGTGTAATCAGTTACCTGTATGGTTGATGTTGACAGCGATCCTCATACAATGGACCTTGGGACATGTACTGGGGGAACCATGGTGTAAAGACAGTATAGCCAGCACCCACACCCCACATTGGATATTGTACTCATTAAAACCCATGATAATGCTCTGACATACCCACAATCACACATTGACCAGGACTACAATACAAACCCTTGTCTATCTAATCAGTGCTACTACAGGGATACGCATTTAATGCTCATGCCACAGGGATAGTAGGGTGAGGGTTTGCCGTGGCTCTCCTAATGTCAGCAAAATCACTATCCCTTATAATGTATGGCAAGCTTCATTGTATTTGGAGAATGTGGCCTCAGAATGCTGTCTCCTACAAATATGCACAGTCACACACAGCTGCACACACATATACACACACATACCCACATTTGCCAGGACTCAGAGGGTAACCCAAGCCTATCTACCCATTTGTAAAACAGTGTTATGCTGGTACTGCAAGCTCCAGGTAGCCCATAGGGTGAAGAGTGTAACAAGGTACATTTAATGTGAATTACAGCAGCAGCCACTTCTAGGTATAGCAATGGGGGGTGTAGTGGGTGAGAAGGCCCCCAGAGTATTTTCAACTACAAGTTTACAGACACTGTTATTCTCAGTAAAGCACACTGACACATTTCTAAGTACTGAGGTCCATAGGTGCAGGTGTTCCTAGGTGTGTACCAGGCTAATGTCCATGGAGAGATGAGAAGAGTAGGGCATGTGGGTACACTGGTATCATGCCACCTGACATGTGTCAGCAGGCCATCTATCAACCAATGCTACTTGAGTGATCCCAGGGTGACACTTAAATTCAACATCCAATCATCTGTTTTTCTCTTGCAGAGGGCCAGTGAGGTACTCTAATTGACATGTATGCAACATATATTGTATAACATGGCCAGTGTCTGGTTAAAGACCTGTACCCAAGCATGTACTGTTAACTGTGGTAGTCTGGTAGAGGAATCCATGGCATATGGTGCATACAAGATGTGGTTTCCTAGCTCTGGCATTCATAACACAGCTGGGCAGACATGTCAGTGTCAGTCAGTCAGAGATTGTCTGTAAGCAGCCAAGATGGATACCTGACATCTGCACATCTGTACAGAGGACAGACAGAAATTAGCTAGTCAACAGGTTATGCATGAGGATGAATATTCTGACAGATAGACATCTGACACTGATGGGTATGCCATTACCACATGTCCTAAACACATAGTAGTCTATAGTTAATATCAATATATCAGATCAATATCCAGTGGGAGATACTTACAAACATACAGCTCACACATCAAGAACACAATAGTCAGTACTCAGAGTCCAGATTTGCATGCAGGGGTGTATGGTTCCAGTACTACAATCTGCAATCTACTCTTACTTGGAAAAGCACTGTTAAAAGTAGTAATGTAAGGATACAATACATGCAAGTGTGACTGCGTATAACCTGAGATACTACCCAAGTATGACACACATACAAAGAGAAAAGATTGTGGTACTACCCATGTATACTCAGGTGTCCCATACAGTATACTCACACCCCTTGATACTGTAATGACAATACATAGAAGCATGTTATGTACATAGAATTAAATACACTTATTAAAGATGTCATTACCCTGCTATTTTATCAGTCTATACTACACTACAGGCAGACTGCCACAACACTAACCCAATTTACCTATGGGGGAATACACATGTAATTGCAAATATAGCAGACACTACAGGCATGTAACAGCATGAAGTAACAGACACCAGTGTGAAAGTGCATACCCACAACCAATCTCAACACAGTCACAGTCACATAATGATAAGCCTAAGTAATAGTACAGTCTATGGCTTTTGTGAACAAAAGTCATCATCATGTTTGCCACTCACACTAACCCTACACATACTGGCCCAATTCACAGTGTAGTCTGATGCCTGACTGTGGTATGGGACATGTCTCAGTCTGGCCCTACAAACATATAGACTGACAGGGTATCAGAAACTGGAGCAGCATGCAATGTCAGCTAGAACAAGACCAAGAACACTGACATCTACCCCAGTCTGTACACAGGCCAAATAACATGATCACAATACAGTGCTACATAATTCAGACACTCTGTTAACAAGCACCATAAGTACACAGAGCTCACTACTGTACAGACTACCACAGAATATCCAGGTGTTGTCCTCAACTATTAGGCCTCCTATACATTACATGTCTGGCAGTCTGATATATTACTGGCTTGAAATCAGGAATGTTGTTGTTGCTGTTGTTGTGTCTTTCGGCTTTTCCCGGTTAGGGGGTCACCACAGCGGAACTCTGGTCCGCTAATTATTGGCAGTAGATTTTTACATGCCAAGTTGCCAGCCCTGATGCACAACTTTCAATGAAGGTACACCCATTCACGCATGTCTCCACTCAGAAGACGCTCTAGCTGAGAATCGAACGGGACAACATCTTACTGTGAGGCGATAAGCTGCAATCCGACAGAGTTGGGGGACATTTGTAGGACAGAGTGACCAAATAATGGCAAATGAAGATGGGCCATGCAAGTATACCCCTTCCAGGAATACTGACTGCTATCGTTCACTTAACAAGTGCTGCAACAAACCATTGTGTTAAGGATGTGTACACTTATGCAACCCACATATTGTATGCATCTCACTCAGCATCTGCACAACTAACACATTGGTTTGATACTGCATTTGATTGCATAGGTCATATGTCACATATCAGGTGTATGTAATGTTAACATATGCAGTATTGTGGCCCCATTGCATATCATGGAAGAAGCTACCATGTCAACAAGGGTGTGTACACTCCTCATATCCACATTAAGTTTTGAAGGTTATCAGCATAATTGGATTGTGTTGCTCATACATGCACTGCTGATGATGAGATCTGCAAATCAGAGGTCAGGCATTAACTATTGACATCAGTCCTCATATTATCCCAGGTATGTGTCAGAAAAACACATAGGGGCTGTGAGCAACAGAGCAAACATGACTTCCACACATATACTCATTCAGCAATGGTGTGTACACTCATGAGGTATGGTGCACAGTACATGCCAGGGTGCTGTACAGGTGCACAGCAATACTGCCTACAAGAGTGCAGCATGTTCCAGGGGAAGGGGCATCATCTACTAACACAGCACATGCAGCACAGAGATGTATAATGTTGGTAACAAGGACTGAGTATAGCTGCAGTGCATGCTGTTGAATGCCATATGTCATGCATGTTGACTGCTGGGAAATGAGAGATCTTTGTAATATCTTTGTGCTACTGTGTGTGTGTGTGTGTGTGTGTGTGTGTGTGTGTGTGTGTGTGTGTGTGTGTGTGTGTGTGTGTGTGTGTGTGTGTGTGTGTGTGTGTGTGTGTGTGTGTGTGTGTGTGTGTGTGTGTGTGTGTGAGCATGTGTAGAGGTAAGCAATAATGTACAGGTCTTAAATTACATTTTTTTCCCCTCACAGGTGGCGAGGTAGGTCAGGGTCCCTCCTGCAAACTGATGTTAGTGTCCATACAGACTCTGCAATGATAATAGGTATGGTCAGGAACAGGCAGGGTTGTCAGGGGCTGAAGCTGTGCCATCGGTTGACATCCCACTTTTATCTACCCCATCCCTACATACAGTCACAATGCGCACACATACCCCATCACCAGGGCCATAGATGAGGGACACTTTGTGGGTGGCAGCATTGGGCAGGACAGTGTGGGGACTATGGCAAGTGTGTCTGCACAAAGCAGCCATAGACGGATGACTGGTGAGGTACCACACAGGCAGATGTACAGGAGTGCTCATAGAAGGGCTGCTGGCCATCATGCCCCTGGCAGAAGTGCCACAGCAGGTGTCACCAAACACATGTTTTGTGCCATCATGGAGGCACAGGCATGTATGGAATGTTACACCAGACAGATTCTGAGGCTCCAGGGGGCTACTCATTCTGCTGTACTTGACAACATCAGTAATCTTGCAGGTGCCCACTGTTATTTTGCAGAGGTCCTGGATAGATGGTTGGGTGAGATGGTGGGAATCCTTGACTGTGTGGTGTCTGTGTTACAGCATATGGTGGGAGTAGGGCGTTAGCCACATGGACGTAGGTCAGCAACATTAACAGGTGGAGGTCTATGTGGATGTGTAACAACTCAAAGCCACTCCCGTAGTGGCAGTACCAGCACCAGCACTGCAGGGGGGGTGCTGTCCACACCACAATGCAGCAGGCCAATGCACGTGTCCCTGGCCGGTCTCAACAGGGATGTGGATCCAGCGGACAATTGTCATGATCAGGGGAGAGTACCATATCTGGGCTTCTACCTGGTAGTGCCCATGGACCCCCTGGCAGGCACAGTTCCTGTGTCCGTGGCCAGACACAGTGAACTGTACACCCTGCCATGTACGGTCTGCTGCTGTCCAACAAACTCCTGTATAGGGTAGCCACATAGCAAAGCTGAGTGCATACATGCACACACATATCACCAACACAGCTAGGGCACCTCCATACCTACACACACCACATCCACACAGCCCAATTGATAAAGAACCCCCTAACACACACACACATGATGTCAACCAAATGGCTCAGCCTAGGTCTCTGACAAACCCACAACACAACCTGTGCATATGATGATACATGTGCCACATCTCTGTCATCCATACCATCGATGCAGGGACATGCTAATATGGTGCTGATGCACAGGGTGAATGTACTAAGGTTTAGCAATGTAATGCTGTTTAACATGTTTCCAGCTGGAATGTTTAATGCTTACATGTCAGGATGTGTAGCTGTTCAGCAATGATGTTATTAACACTCACTGATTGTGGTCTCCATAATGTATTCTGTTTGTGCTGTAGGTGTCTATGTGGTGTCAGCAGGATGTTGGTCTGCTGTTGTTTCCTACAAGGGGAATGGCACTGTGGTGAAACATTGACTGTGTCATACCCTGCGTACGGCTGAACACAAGTAACAGGTCTGTATAACAGTTACTGCATGTGCCACATGTCTGATATGTCTGAGGGCTGTATAAAGGTGAGTGCATGGTTGCTGATGTCAGCAGCTCTTCTACAGTGGACAATGGTATGTGTACTGGGTGGCACACACCAAATGTACGTGAATAAGACACACACACACACACACACACACACACACACACACACACACACACACACACAGGCTTTGGTGTTGATGCAATACACAGAGAATACTGTACACAGGGATGTACTTCATTTTGTAGTGAACTCATTTTGGACTATGTAATTCCGCCAAGACCAAATAGCCAAAACATCACATCAGTAAACAATCAGTCTGCCAGTTTAATGTCATTATCGATGGTACTGGCAGGGTATATGTCTCTTCCCCAATGTAGTGCAATCCTGGAGTTGGTGAACATAGGTGTGCTGGGGTGGGTGGCACAGCCCCCCCACTTTGGAGGGTGTGGGGTGGCGTAGAACCACACATAGTGTGATTAACGGCTACTTAACCTGTTAACATAATCTGTACAGTATAACAGCAGACTAAATGGGGGGATACGCACAATAACCCCAATGTTGGTGGCTGTGCCCACAACAACCACACCCAACTATATATACCAACTCCAGTATCACTGTATAGCTGTACAGTGGTGAAAAGGGCATTTACACATCCACTACTAGTTTTGATGGAATGAATTTCCAGAAGATGATTCCTTTGAAAGGTTATCTTTTGCCAGTTAGTTCTCGGACAAATGATCTCCTGGGACATGTATTTTCTGCAAACTGAAGTAGATCCCTTCACATACACACACACTTACTTGGCAATACTGAGAGTAGAACCCCTACCTAGGTACTTATCGCTAATAATGCGTTTGGCCTTAATTGCACACACCACAGAGCTTTTACGATGAGGTGTGTCCCGAGTTTCTTGTTAAGTGAAGAGCATCACCAGGCCTTGTACAGTATGGTAATGAGGGATGTACTGGGTGTTAATGAACAATACATAGTACGACATACCGTCATATACACATTGACAAACACATACAGTCATAGACACATTTGACAGACCTGGGTTTAGCAATGCTAACTACCTTGTCAATGAGTCCATACTGTTAGTGCATTTTTGCACACAGCAGATGCATCATTGGGCTAGATAGTGTAATCAGTTACCTGTATGGTTGATGTTGACAGTGATCCTCATACAATGGACCTTGGGACATGTACTGGGGGAACCATGGTGTAAAGACAGTATAGCCAGCACCCACACCCCACATTGGATATTGTACTCATTAAAATCCATGATAATGCTCTGACATACCCACAATCACACATTGACCAGGACTACAATACAAACCCTTGTCTATCTAATCAGTGCTACTACAGGGATACACATTTAATGCTCATGCCACAGGGATAGTAGGGTGAGGGTTTGCCGTGGCTCTCCTAATGTCAGCAAAATTACTATCCCTTATAATGTATGGCAAGCTTCATTGTATTTGGAGAATGTGGCCTCAGAATGCTGTCTCCTACAAATATGCACAGTCACACACAGCTGCACACACATATACACACACATACCCACATTTGCCAGGACTCAGAGGGTAACCCAAGCCTATCTACCCATTTGTAAAACAGTGTTATGCTGGTACTGCAAGCTCCAGGTAGCCCATAGGGTGAAGAGTGTAACAAGGTACATTTAATGTGAATTACAGCAGCAGCCACTTCTAGGTATAGCAATGGGGGGTGTAGTGGGTGATAAGGCCCCCAGAGTATTTTCAACTACAAGTTTACAGACACTGTTATTCTCAGTAAAGCACACTGACACATTTCTAAGTACTGAGGTCCATAGGTGCAGGTGTTCCTAGGTGTGTACCAGGCTAATGTCCATGGAGAGATGAGAAGAGTAGGGCATGTGGGTACACTGGTATCATGCCACCTGACATGTGTCAGCAGGCCATCTATCAACCAATGCTACTTGAGTGATCCCAGGGTGACACTTAAATTCAACATCCAATCATCTGTTTTTCCCTTGCAGAGGGCCAGTGAGGTACTCTAATTGACATGTATGCAACATATATTGTATAACATGGCCAGTGTCTGGTAAAAGACCTGTACCCAAGCATGTACTGTTAACTGTGGTAGTCTGGTAGAGGAATCCATGGCATGTGGTGCATACAAGATGTGGTTTCCTAGCTCTGGCATTCATAACACAGCTGGGCAGACATGTCAGTGTCAGTCAGTCAGAGATTGTCTGTAAGCAGCCAAGATGGATACCTGACATCTGCACATCTGTACAGAGGACAGACAGAAATTAGCTAGTCAACAGGTTATGCATTAGGATGAATATTTTGACAGATAGACATCTGACACTGATGGGTATGCCATTACCACATGTCCTAAACACATAGTAGTCTATAGTTAATATCAATATATCAGATCAATATCCAGTGGGAGATACTTACAAACATACAGCTCACACATCAAGAACACAATAGTCAGTACTCAGAGTCCAGATTTGCATGCAGGGGTGTATGGTTCCAGTACTACAATCTGCAATCTACTCTTACTTGGAAAAGCACTGTTAAAAGTAGTAATGTAAGGATACAATACATGCAAGTGTGACTGCGTATAACCTGAGATACTACCCAAGTATGACACACATACAAAGAGAAAAGATTGTGGTACTACCCATGTATACTCAGGTGTCCCATACAGTATACTCACACCCCTTGATACTGTAATGACAATACATAGAAGCATGTTATGTACATAGAATTAAATACACTTATTAAAGATGTCATTACCCTGCTATTTTATCAGTCTATACTACACTACAGGCAGACTGCCACAACACTAACCCAATTTACCTATGGGGGAATACACATGTAATTGCAAATATAGCAGACACTACAGGCGTGTAACAGCATGGAGTAACAGACACCAGTGTGAAAGTGCATACCCACAACCAATCTCAACACAGTCACAGTCACATAATGATAAGCCTAAGTAATAGTACAGTCTATGGCTTTTGTGAACAAAAGTCATCATCATGTTTGCCACTCACACTAACCCTACACATACTGGCCCAATTCACAGTGTAGTCTGATGCCTGACTGTGGTATGGGACATGTCTCAGTCTGGCCCTACAAACATATAGACTGACAGGGTATCAGAAACTGGAGCAGCATGCAATGTCAGCTAGAACAAGACCAAGAACACTGACATCTACCCCAGTCTGTACACAGGCCAAATAACATGATCACAATACAGTGCTACATAATACAGACACTCTGTTAACAAGCACCATAAGTACACAGAGCTCACTACTGTACAGACTACCACAGAATATCCAGGTGTTGTCCTCAACTATTAGGCCTCCTATACATTACATGTCTGGCAGTCTGATATATTACTGGCTTGAAATCAGGAATGTTGTTGTTGCTGTTGTTGTGTCTTTCGGCTTTTCCCGGTTAGGGGTCGCCACAGCGGAACTCTGGTCCGCTAATTATTGGCAGTAGATTTTTACATGCCAAGTTGCCAGCCCTGATGCACAACTTTCAATGAAGGTACACCCATTCACGCATGTCTCCATTCAGAAGACGCTCTAGCTGAGAAACGAACGGGACAACATCTTACTGTGAGGCGACAATGCTACCGCAGCACCACCACTGCAGTCTAAATAATGATATACTGTACATATCCACCTCATACTGCATGATATATGGACAAAGGGTGACAGACTTGGGGGACAGAGGCACAAACACAGGGCCAATATTAACATATTGTAGTTATAAACTGAGAACATTGCTGGTGTAACAGGGTTTGTTGTGACATATCTATTCTGAG
Organism: Protopterus annectens; assembly: GCF_019279795.1. NCBI lineage: Eukaryota > Metazoa > Chordata > Ceratodontiformes > Protopteridae > Protopterus > Protopterus annectens. The sequence goes on along the minus strand of NC_056741.1, from coordinate 1,791,021,755 downwards.
GGATATGAAGTCAGTAACACACATAGATGTTACCATTTCCTGAGTAAAATCATCAGAGTATGCTACTACATTTATGAAGACAGAAAATGTGTGAGTAACACACTAAATCTCAGGCTCCAAACTCTGGGAAGTTTGCAGATAGCCCTACAGGTGAGAGTTTTCTCAACCACATAACACTGTCATGCCAGACTTTAAATCATGCAGAACAGCTATATCCACATAAAACCCAGTTAAACCAACCTTACTTCAAATGTAGAACAGCAATACTTACATTCTTTCCCCATGTCTGGAACCTCCCCCTCCAGTTTTTTGGCCTGTATCCACAGTGTTTGTTGTAACAGGTATTTCCAACTACCCTCTGTGATGCTGTTTGTCACACGCCCACATGAAGTCCTGCTCACAGTGAGGGAGAAGGGCCAACACCCACTTGCACTGCTTACTTATAGGGGTATGTTTCCATGCAATTGACTATAGGGATGATACCACAGGTGTTCCACATGCAATTAGCAAGTGGAGGACTCCAATACATGCACAGGCCATCAGCTGATCATGAGCATTACCTACCAAAGTCAAGCTGCTGCCTATGCAAAACAGATGCATTTTTCCACACCTACCAGAGAGGGGGGGGAGAGAGAAAGTAAGAAAGGAAGAGAGAAAGAGCCAAGCATGTTTGTGTATGATCTGTGGGTAAAGAGAGGTCTCTTAATGGTTGCCTATATATAAATGTATGGCTGTGGATTGTCTACAACGACCTCTATGGTATTTGACAACTGTTGACCTTGTAATTTGACATTGGGACATATGGGTCCTCAATATGAAAATGTAGCAAAACCCAGCCTGCAATGGATACTGTTACACACACACACACACACACACACACACACACACACACACACACACACACACACACACACACTTACTTGACAGTACTGAATTTCAAACCCCAACCAAGTTATGTATTGGTACTATAGTGTTATGCAGTTATCGCAACCGCCACGGCAGTTATATGTTAGAAAGCTGTCCAAAGGCATCTTTGAAGGTGAGTGCAGTGCTAAAGGATGGGTGAGGGAAGTGCAGTAAGTGTGAATGACCACAAAAGCAGGTGTCAACAAAGACTCACACACTCTCTTAAACACACACACACACACACACACACACACACACACACACACACACACACACACACACACACACATTTCCACAGTTGCCAGGACCAGGATTAGAACTCCTACCTAACTAGTTTGCTGCACTACATAATTACACAGTTATCACAAGCACCACAGCAGTTATATATTGAAGAACTGTCCAAAGGTAAGTTTGAAGGTGAGTGACATCAGCTGCAGTGCTAAAGGAGGGGTGAGGGAAGGGCAGTAATTGTGAATGACCACAAAAGCAGGTGTCAACAAAGACTCACACACTCACACACACACACACACACACACACACACACACACACACACACACACACACACACACACACACATTTCCACAGTTGCCAGGACCAGGATTAGAACTCCTACCTAACTAGTTTGCTGCACTACAGTATTACACAGTCATCACAAGCACCACAGAGCTTATAGGACTGAGACTTGACCAAAGGGTTATTTCAAGGTGGCTGACAGCAGGAGTGCTAACATGAGCAATGGGAAGTGCAGTGTGTGGGAATGGGCCATAAATCATTCCTCTGAAAACACACACACAGTCACACACAACTTTATATTTGTGTTCTGTTGACTGTTAGTTTATTCGGGACCCCATGAGACACCATACATTGGCACTACAGGTGAGGCACAGGCCTTTGACAGAGGATTGTAGGCCATTTGGTAGTGATACAGGCCATCTGTAGCCGGCCAGTGCATTCTTTCACTCCTACATTCCCAGGCTGCAAGCCAGTGGATTCCCCTGGGGTGACAGGCTAAGTGTGCAAGGTGTTAATGGCAATAGTTCCTGTACATATTGACCCATTGGTCCAGATGCATGCAGGATGCTACTTACAGCTAGGGACACAACTGCATAGAACACCACTTCAGCATGCTGCATGCTCTGGGTATTCCCATACAGAAGTGAGGTCATACTGTACTCATTCCCAACAGCAAGGATATGACCTGTGATAAACCTGTGGCTGATGGTGGGGTGAGCTGAGCGCATGTGTGACATGGCAGCTACTTGCAGATGACTCACAGATATACCTGGGACATTCCCCTTATGCTGCCTTGTGCAGGGACATAGGCAGCCTTTCATTACTTCATAACTGTGCCTTTTGTGGTCTGCCAGTGATTGACTAGACTACATCAGTATTCCATACTACACAGACAACTAATGTGCTGCTAACCTGCATGTACAATTCCAAAGTTGTGCGCAGTTGACAGTTATATTTCATGCACTCTGTCTAGGGTACTTCCACCTGTGTACTGTGTGTATGTATGGGCCCACATTCATGGCATGTCCATCTTTCAGACAGTGACAGATATTGACATCTGGAGAGTGAGTATGGACAAATGCTGACATGGGTATTGCTGAGAAGCATTGTGGTTGGCACTGCAGTTGTCAGAACATGGCCCTGTCATCCACAGTACTACCCATAGGCCACCGAGACACAGCCCTCCATACCTATATGCTGACCACTTCCAGACAATATTGAACACACAACAACCTAACACACGGACGCCTGCATATTGTACAAATGCAACAATCTATTCTGTAGATTGGGCCAGCTCGGGTAGCCTGTGCTCCACTGTTATTACACCTCACACTTACATGTTAATGCATTTCTACATGGGATTGTGGCGGGGGGCACACCTGATGACTTTAAACATTTGCTGTGAATGTACTGGTATTTCAGGTACTCTGTTGGCTTCCATTTCATTTTGTATTCTGACCTATCATGCAGACTGGAGGGTTATCAGTAGTGTACAGATCTTAGGTTTTATTGACCTGCATTTCAATTTCAGACTTCTTACCCTTCAGAACTGACATAGAACTGCCAGACCTGTTGTAGTCTGTCTGTGTAGGTCTGGAGGGGGGCTGCTCTCCATTGCCATCAATTGGAGGCCTTAGCCCAGCCTTTCTTTATGGTCATCTACACCTGTCCTCTACACCTGTCCTGCTGGCTGAGGCTGGTGGTGGGTATGTGAGCCGCACTGACAAGCATGTGTCTCTCCTATGGACACACATTTGTGCCACCACATGTACTGCAGTTGGATTTGTCACCTCGTCTAGTACTGCCTAGTATGTTGACAGCAGTATTTGTTATGGATTTCATGCTGCCCATATAGTTGTACACTATCTGCTGCCATCCCATTCAGCCACCCAATTCCCTTGCATGCTCACATCCATACTATTGATACAACTATCAGAACATACTACTCCATTCAGTAATTGATAGGAAGACTGACTTAACTTGGGGCTGTGCCAGTATTTAGGATGGTGCTGGAGGGCGGACTATGTCGGATGCACATAGTACACTCCCTATACATGGTAAAGCACAGGTAGTGTCATGTTTGGCATCTCTTTTACTGTATGTGCGAGTCATAGAGAAGTGTCATTCCTTGTGTCCCTACCATGTCAGTGTATGTGCTATGCGTTGTCTCTTTGCCAAGGCCTGGGCATACTGGGCACGCCTTCTTCTCCGTACATGGGCAGGCTCAGGTAGTTCCTCCTCCGAGTCCCTCTCTGCCTGTGATGGCCTTTTTACAATGGTGGGAGGCTGTGTGGCCTTGCCCCGTGCTGTTCCTGCTGCAGCTGTTTCCACAGGATCATATTGTGTGGCATGGCACATACTATGAGCATTTGTGTACATGTAGCTGGAGAGTACTGCAAGGCACCACCGGATATTTCCAGGCAGTGGAAATGTGACTTGAGCATCCCAAATACACACTCTATTATGATTCTGGTTTGTGTGTGTGCCTCATTATGGAGTTCTTGTTCAGGTGTGTGTGCATTTCTGAGGGGTGTCATCAGCCATGGCTCCAGTGCATAACCAGCATCCCCCACTAGGTGGCCATATGGGATGTCCCCACTGGCAAATGACTGGTTCAGCTGTGTCATATGCTAGATGTGGGAGTCGTGATAGCTTCCAGGACTGCCAGCACACACATTCAAGATAATGCCCTAGGCATTGCACATGACCTGGCAGTTGATGGAGGGGAAACCTTTGCAGTTTATGTAGACCCTACCCTGCTCACTGGGTGGTGCTTTGATGAGTATGTGCATGCAGTCTGTAGCACCTGCAACCTCAGGGTATTCTGTTATTTGGTGGAAGAGATGCAGATTGCTGGTCAACGCCTCACGGGTGTTGAGGAAATATATGTGCTTACTGGCATGTGCTGACATGGCATCCAGAAACTGGTGGAATACCCTGGGATGCTGATGCCTGTGAGATCCCCATGATATCCCCAGTTGGCCTTTGGAAGGTACCTGTGGCTAATATTCTTAAGCTTACACATACCTTGGTATCCACTAGAATATGTTCGCCTCTGTTGATTCTGTGTGTGAGGCGTGGCCATCACAGCTCAACAATTTGCTGTAGAATGTCCCTGTCCAGCCTATAGCACTCCACTATCTCCAGCTCATGTAGCCCCTGGTAGGTTACCCTGGGCCTGTACACTCTTCTCCTTCTCCTCACTGTGGGTTAGTCATCAGCATTCACATCCTCACCACCCTCAGCCTCTTGCTCATATTGATGTATTAGAGCGACAGCTGCCCCTATCATTTTGCTAGTTTTGTCAGGTAACATTTCCCTGTCTGTGTACACCGGTGGTGTAGAGTTTGTGGGAAAAACCAGACTGGAAGGTGTTTGTATAGTTTATAGTAGTGTGCTAGGCTGTTCCGTGTGTAATTGGCTGATTCTGGTACATTTCACCTGCCAGCTATGCTAGTTCTCCTTGATTTCCTTCCTGCTGCTTTTTCCCTTCCCATTGCCTTCCCGTTTAAGCCCCGAGGCATGCCGTGCATACCCAGTGCTCAGATGTGAACAGTGCTGCTATTTCCTTTTTTTTTTGTTTGTTTGTTTGTTTTAGGCCCAGTGCATGCCGAGCACACCTGTTTAGCTAATGTAAACACTTTTTCGCTGAAATGGCCCTCCCTGGACACGAACACGCTCTGCATTTCATAGAATAAGAGAATACAGCCTCAGACACACACCCTTCCTTACCTGTGCTTAGCTAAGGGCAAACATAGGCCACAGAGCTCCAATAAGCTTACAGCATGTATGACACTCCCCCTTATGAGGTCATCCACCTCTTAGACTTATACAATGGTGTTGCTGCACCTACACGGTTGGGTGCAAGCTAACACTAAGAGAAAAGCTGTGATTCAGTATCAATCCCCTCATTTGCATAAAACAGAATGCTAATGCATAGTTGCAAAACTCACAATCAGCCTTCCCCCTTAGCAACCACTATTCCCTGGTATTGTTGTCTTATGCATGCCATTGACTATTATGGCAGAATGCTGATTTGGGTTTTAAAAGCTTATTTCCAACTTTTTTTCTTATTTTCGGGCCGATCCCATTTGCCCTACACTTAAACGGCCGAACTCAGCCAAAAAAAAAAAAAAAATCAAAGTTATTTTTATGATTTTCCAACTATTTCTCATGCCAATGGCCATATACTTGGTCATTGGCATGCCTACTACATGGAATACATGCTTTTTTCGAGCTGTCATGCCTCTGTTTTGTAAGTTGCAGAAATGCATTCAGCTAGTGACTGAATACATTTCTGCAGGTTACACTATTCCTGCACAGATGCCTGCCTGCTTCCTGGATTGCTAATTCACCTCATTTGCATGGTGCATGGTTTTCACCAGCAAATGAGGTAATTAGCATAAAGCATTGGTGTCCATGCAGGAATAGTGTATGAGTGCTCATGTACATCCCGGGAGCTCGTTCCTGGATCACTTGTTGTCCATATTGCGTGCACCAGCTCTTGCAATATTCCTGCACTCCGTGTGGAGCTTGCTGAATCTAAGGGAATGAGTCAACAAGTGTGGTGGAAACATTGCATGGAAGGCAGTAAATTAAGAGTGAACAGACTGTGGAGTAATGGAAAATATAAGCTGCATTATTAAAGCTTAGATACAGGAGAAATAGATATTGAAAAGAATGATGAAATATAACACATGAGAGGGCAGGGAGCACAAGTTAGATGTCAGAGAAATTTGGAGAAACATCAGTAAAGTATTTGCATGGGATGAATTTTAATTGCGTAAGTATAAAGAGTTAGGAGATATGGCCTGTGTTCAGACATTTGCACTTAAAATATTCTACTAGGTGTTTAAACTGAGGTAAAAAAATGTTTGTAGTCTGTGATTTCAGTAAGGTAGTGAGGTAATAATTGCCACAGTTCAGGGGCCAGAGCAGAGAAGCTATGGTTTGTGCAATGCAGTTCAGTGGATGGAGTTACAAGAGTTGGGTTATCAGATCCTTGTGTTCTAAGGTTGTAGTTTGGGTTAGATCTGATTAGTCACACTGAGATTGAGGAAGGGGTGTCCTGATATAGGGCAAGCAGTAGGTTGGCTCTGCCTTTAATGGGATGACAATTGGTCTTTTCAATGTCGTTGTAGTGATGTTCAGGCCGTGGGGAGTTGGCGACAAAACGATATATTTTGTTAGAAAGTGTTTGTAAGGTGGAAGTGTTTTTTTGTGAGGTGTTTGCATAGAGGGAAAGCATATTCTGGTTGTGTAAACAAGATAACTTTGTTTATAGCTGCCCTACCAGGTTGTGATGGGGACTGATATATCCTTTGGGCCCAAAACAGCAGGTAGTTGACTTTAGATTTACCTTCCTGAAAACCGTCTTTGAAGTTGAATGATTAGTCAAGTCAGGTGCAAAGTATCTAAATGCAGAGATGTATTCAATTAATTTGCTGTCCTTGCTTTTGATACAGAGTTGGCTGGGGACCATGCTAAGTATTTTCTTTGTGCCAAACAACATAGACTTTTTCAGGGCTGAACAAAAGTTTATTTGCATAAAGCCATTTATTTAGTTGTAGGAGTTCAGCATATAATTGCCAATGGATGATGTCATGAACAGACTTAGCTCTATGGATACACATGTTATCTGCATAGAGGATGATTTGTAGATGAGATAGGTCAAGGGGCAATTTATTAATAAAAATGGAGAATAGCAGCATAGTACAAAGACCAGAATTGATTCCTGAGGTACCCCTGGGATAGAGAGAGCAGCATCAGATAAACAGGATCCAATATTAACTATGAATGAACAGTTGGTGAGGAAATCTTTGAACCATTGGGTAGTTTCTGAGCTTATACCAATGTCTTCTAGCTGAGTTAGTAGACCAGATTGGCCAACCAAGTCCACAGTTCAAGTTAATTCAATGAATACTGATCCAGTGAAGTTACTTTTATCCATGTTAGTGAGGATGGCATCAGGAATGGTCCAACGAGCACTCATGCTACCTCTACCTGCTCAGAAGCCATGCTGTTTCCTAGAAAGTACAAGGGATTTGTTGAGGTAGGAGGTGAGCTGCTTGTAAATGAGTTTTTCAAGGATTTTAGTGAGGGTAGGAAGTATTGATATGGGTAAGAACTGAGAAGCAGATGTAGGTTTGGAAATTTTTGGTAAAGATCTGATGATGGTCAATTTCCATACACCGGAGATGGTGATGGTTGTAAGGCTGGGGTATGTTTAAGGTGCAGTAGCTACAGTGGTAAAGAAATCATGATCAAAGGTTCTCAGGCCCTTAAGGAGCATACAATGGAATTTGTTCAAATAAAGGTGTAATTTGTTTCCTTGTGATTTGGGTTGAGGTAGAATGGAGGGAGGGAGGTGTTCTGGGGAATTTGGTAGATTTTTTTATGCAAGAAGATAGTATTGGTTCATGGTGTTGAAAGACTGGAGAATTCTGGGGGCTTGTACCAGAGATGTTACAAACCTCACATCAGAATTGTTTGGGTAGTGAAGGATGGTGATTTGTTTTAACTTGAGATATTTAGCTTTGTGCTTGCATATGGCTTGTTTAGTATTGTTACACAACTTGTGCACTCTATCCTGAGGTTTAGCATGGAATCATTTTTCTATTTTTTTTTTCAAGTTTCATCACGGATATGTATAGAAGTGTTAGTTAAAAAGCCAGTCAGATCTATTTGTTTAAACAGCATGGAAATTATTTGGAAGTGTCTGTTTTAAGGAACAAGTAGAAATTGCCAGCGTTATTTGGCAACAGTGTTTGGAACTGTGAGGCTAATTATTAGTGTCAGGTCTATAGTGGCAAAATGGGTTTATAGCCCAGATATTTTTTGGAGAGCTATTTGAGATAAAGTCTTAAGACTAACAAATCTGAACAGAGAACAGGTCAGTAGACATTCAATTAAAGCTAACGAGTTTAGTAATACAGTTATACAGAATGTATCTGGTAATTATGGCAGGGTAGTGATCCACAAGCACCAATTTTAGATACTGTCTGGGATACATTAATATAACAAAATTAATAAAACAATAACTATGAACAATTAAGTAAAACAAATTAATTAAAATTTGGTGAAAGTCATAGATAAATGAAGATTTGCATACAGTAAAACAATGGATTTTTAAAACAAAAGTAATTCAACATACCAGATAAACATAGTACACAGAAGATAACAATTACATAACTCTTCTCTTTCACGCTGGAGTCAGATATCCACAAATCTGCAGAAAATTACAAATTAAATAAACTCCATAGAAGTTTTGGCATCACAGTTGGAGAATTCATCTGTTGTGTAAGATAAACCTCAGGTATATTAAATGAACAACAACAATTATTGTTGGCTGAAACTAAAATGTTAACAGAATCTCAAAGATTAATGGAAAAGTTATTTCAACCACAAACCAAAAAGCAATATTATTATAACCACAAGAAAGACCAGTGAAAAACAGCTCTACTTTCCACCAGAATAAATTTATTAATAAAACCTTATAGTGTCGTCTCTAGCGCCTCGGCTGTTGCCTTTACAGAGTAAAAAACGTATCCATTAATGCATCCACATTATATACTCTCTTAACATTTCATGTTCCAATAAATCAATTAAACAATTAAATAAAACTGCTCATAATTACTAATAAAACAATCAACATATAAAACCCTGCCAATTGCACTCTTTGTTAAGCCCCCTGGGCTGTAAAGTTTCAGATTTCATGATAAGAATAGCTTTTTTCTTTAAAATATATTTTAATAAATTTTCATTACCATACTGGTGTTCTACTTGTTCTAAAACTGTAACTTTCATTTCCTTGATAACCCCCCCATGTACCAAATGAAAATGTTCTGCTACTGGACTCATCATTTTTTTTATTTTTTACATCCCTGATGTGTTCCTTTACTCTTTTGGCTAAACTTCTTTTGGTCTCCCCTATATAATTCTTACCACATGAGCATTTAATCAAATAAATTACACCCCTACTCAAACAGGAATATACTCCCATGGTGTTAAAAATTCTATCCCCTATTTTTACTGCCTCATTTGTTATATATTGGCATACTGAACGTTTTCCACAAGGAAACGTTCCCTTTTTAGTAATAACATTTCCTATTTTTTGTATTGGTCTTCTATATCTACCCTGAACTAAAAAATCTTTTAAACTGCGTCCCCTCCGAAAGGAGACACAGAGTCCAATGTTCATTAATGAAGGCACTTCCCTTCTAATTTGTTTCCAAAAACTTTTTACTATTTCATTCATTCTGTTAGAAAAAACAGTATATTTAGTAACAAAGAACATTTTAAAATTTTCTTTCTTTCTATTTATTATTTCAAAATTGTTATTCTTAGCAATTCTCTTACTCAATATTCCTTTATTATCATTTTCATATAACTTCGCATAAATTGATTTAACTTCATCTAAATTATAACCTCTCTCTATGAAGTTATACGCAATATTTTTAGCTTCATTTTTTGCCTCTTTGACATCACTACATGGTCTTTTAATTCTCAACATTTCTCCATAAGGTGTAGACTTTAGAGTATGTTCTGGATGACAGCTGGTGGCATGTAACATCCTGCTTATCTGATTGAACTTCCTGTGTATCATAGTGCAGATCTTTTTACCTATTTGTCCTTTCAAAGAAATGTCTAAATAATTAATTTCTACATCTATCTGTATCCCTTCAAATTTGATTTTATAATTATTGTTATTTAAATATTCCACAAATTCATGAGTCAGACTTTTTCCCCCTTTACAGATAAAAATCAAATCATCTATAAAGAGAAAATACTTAAGCACATGTCTATTGAAAAACTGACTTCTGTAAATATATTCATTCTCAACCAGTCCCATGAATAAATTAGCATAAACTGGGGCAAATGCCGCTCCCATTGCTGTTCCTACTTTCTGTTTATATAACTTTCCATCTTATGTATTTCTTGTGGTTATACTATTAATGGAAAAGTTATTTGATCTTGTGATCACAGTCTGAAGGAAACATCTGGAGATTCTGGCTTCCTAAGAGGAATGGGATACAAACTTTGGGATAGAAGCAATGTTCCATATTATTTTGCTTATATTATGAGCTTATTATTAGGTGAAGAAGCCTACAAGATTGAAAATGATTGATGCCACTGAAGGGACAGGATAGTCCAATTACCCTCAGTTCCTTACCCAGTAATGGTTAAACTATTAAAGTAAAATGAGAAGGATATTATATAAAAATTTGCTATACAGAAGAAACAGTTCATGACAAGCTCATTGTCCATTTTAGTGTATGCCAACCAGTCTCCCAAATGTGTCCAGAAACAGAGAACAATCGCTGAATTGTAAGGAGTACTGGGGACCAAAGGTGTAAAGGCATATTTTATAAATCCAGCAAGGCGAACAATTTGGGAACAGTATAGCTTTGATTTTTTGACTAAGTAGATGAAGTTGGGGAGTTCCTTATAAAACACCTAGAAAGGCCTCATAAAGCCTCCCCTTTCCTACTTGATCTCAGCTGACATTTTGTACCTTCTCTGAGTGTTTTTTTATAGGCTCTCTCCTTTCTCTAGGCATTTCTTCTTTCATGGATATTTGTTTTCTTTTTTCATTCCTTTCTATGGGTGATGCATTTAAATTGAGTATAAGTGAGCCCGTATATGCAATTATTTTGTATATTTCTTTCACTTGAGTATTAGTATATGAATATAAAAATCAGATGTGTTGTCCTTACCAGTTGTTTTGTCATTAAATATAAATTTAATGTCTTGTTTATGTAAAAATTAATCTTTGCATGTTTGTATATATTGAAATTAAAGATAATTTGTGAAATACACTTACAAGTTAATGTTGTAATACAAGCAACAAAGAAATACAAATGAATTTCCAGTATCTATTGTAATAGTGAATCCAAACAATGGCAAATTGTACTAATTATTTTTAACTACAGAGGTTTATAAAATAAGGTGCATTTATTATCTGTAAAGGAATGATTTAAATTTATGATAGGTGCACTTTATGTCCAATTTTTAAATCTTCTTCGTTTTTTCTGACTGACATTAGTTTAGTTCTGGAAGCCTAAGTGAAACACAATAATTTTGTTTGGGGATTGAAAACTTACTGATCCCCCGGATTTACTATTCCTCTGTGCAGGACTAGCTTAGTCCTGCACAGAGGCAGCTGTTTAGGAGTAGTACGGCAGCGTGCCATGCATAGTAATGAGGCACGCTGCCTGAGCTCCTAATTTTACACGGAGCATGTAAGAGTGCAGGGGGCATGTCTGAGAGCAGAGCTCTCAGAATATACATGCCCCCGCAATGAAGAATAGCAGAAAGGGGTACGAAATGAGCGAGACCGCTCATAGGTGTTCGCATATCCCCACCAACAGTCCCCCTTGTGTACAACAGCAAAAGTATACAGAAATAAAATAAACAAACCCTTTTTTAGTTTAAAAATCTGATTAAAGCTAACTGTAGGTGCACATGTGTGCCCATCATTTAGCTAGGGTTAATGCAGCTTAAATGGCTGAAGAGGATAACAAGGAAGATATATGCAAATGAAGCAGCATAGCACTAGTGTAGTGGGCAGAGCATTCACCTTACCAGCAGCCATTCCCTGTTCGAGTCCCACTGCAGCACAATCCATTTTGCATGGCAAAGCATGTTATGACTAATATTTTTGTTGCATAACCCACTAAATAACATATATTTATGAACTGGAGTGCTGCAGTAAATGCACATGTGAGGTGTCAGTGTCATAATGAATAAAGCACTAGTAAGCAGGTTTAAGCACCAATAAGCAGTAGTAAGCATATTTAAGCACTAGTAAGCAAGCGTAAGCCTGTTTGCATGGCGGTAAGCAATGCGCACACATGTTAAGCAATTCTGAAGCTAACTCTCTGTAAGCATATGCAACTGGAGGTTAGCATTGCTTACCCTTGCGCCAACCCACGCAAACCCGCTTACAACTGCTCAAAAGTGCCTTAATGACTTTGTATCCAATGGCACTTGTTCTGTCCAGCAACAAAATAAACAGACATGCAGGTCTCGAGCCCAGGACCCTATACACCACAATCACAGTAGTTAACCACCAAGCCATCACAGAAGTACAGAAGAATGGGGCATCAGCAAACAAGTCTTCACCATAGTAAAACCAAACTGAACCTGTGAAAGGAATCAGTATGCAGACATATATGCCTTAACCCACTACATAACATAAATATGTGAACTGGAGTAAAGCAGTAAACCCAGAAGGCAGGTGTAATTGTAACGGAGTGTTGAAGTGTCCAATAAAACGCAAGGACCCCATACATTGTATGTACACATGAATCATGGATACCAGGCATTCATATATGGTGTAATGAATAATAACTCAATGCCAAAAAGTAATTATAATGCAACACCTAATGTAAGCAACACTAAGCATTGGACAGGCCAGCTAAGAAGGTGTAAGCAATGTGTAGGCCAGCTAACTCAATGTGCCCAGTGTTATACCCCTTTAAACAATGCCAACCCTAGGTAAGCAGGTTTGCCCATAGCCTAGCCTTTTCAAAACTGGCCAATCACAGAAAAGTGTGGGAAATTGGCCCTACTTAAACCCAAGAGGTGGGAATACATCTCATAACTGGTTGTAGCTTCCCCTTGCAAGTGCAATGGCAGTAAGGGGAGAAGGTGTGCGCTTTTGGGAGCAGCACTGGTGCATCCAGGAGTCCAGAGTCAAGCAGGACTCCTTGTCAAAGATCATGATCAGAGACTGCTGCAGGGCCAGTACCAGGGCTCCCCAATATAAGGTGGAGGCCTGGGAACATCTTGCCCATGACCTCACCAGTGCCACTGGCATACCCCGAACTGGTGAGCAGGTCAGGCATCACTATGCTGACCTGAAGCAGTGTAAGGGGGACTTCTTGGACCAGTGGATCCAAGAGGCTAGAGCGGCAGAGGATGTTCCAGTTGTGTGTAAGTATCACCCCACTATGTGTATAATAATTGCCAGCTCAGGTATATCATGGATAGGAATGGATAAATATTCCTCTTATGTCCCCCACAGCTGCAATGGAGCGGGTCATGAACCAGGAGGCCCATATCAGTTGCCTGGCAAGGTTGCGACGCAAGGCAGGTCAGTAATACTCATGCATTTACTGTCATAGGAAATAAAACTAAAAGTAGTAGTAAATCAATTGCCTGTATAAAACCTATATTGTTCAAGGCAAGTACTGTATACACCGGAGAATATGGCAGGAAGAGTCTCATATAGTATGTATATAAATAAAAGAGTAACAGCCTGACAATAAAGGTCTAACTACTGGACTGCATGTGTATACTCTGGTATCATATGGTAATATAGATTTGCAATCATGTAATAGTACTGTTGTATTAAGCACTGTTACCCACACTGTGCACCATAAATTGAATGTGTAGGAATGCATGTATATGACTGGTGTAATCCCCAGAGGCCGTTTAGCACAACTGAGAGACACATAGACAGAAAACAATGAAAATGCAGACAACAAAACCCAAATTGCACATGCAAATGAGATGTGAACTGTTGTTTTGTTTAGCACACACAGCCATGGTTTGAATCCTGCCAGTGGTAGTAGTCTACATACAGAATCATACCCCACAACTGTACAGATATGTCTAGAATGTCCAGTAAAGTGGCCCATATCTGTTGCCTATCAACCTGTCCCCCTGGGAAATCAGTGGGATAACCCCAGACATACAGGCAGCAAACAGAAAATACAACTGATTGACACACTTCTATGAGAACAAAGCTGGCACACTAGCAACTCCCCAAAACCTTATGAAACTAAGAAACCATATATGTCCCATTTACACTCCAACTTGTCAAGCTGTGGCCAGAGTGTGTACAGTAACAGAGTGAGATGTATGTGCACAATACCAATTTGCAATCTGAAAGTTTGTGTGGCAACAGTCAGGTAGTGCTAACAAACATTGCCTCCACAGGTACGTCGGATACGAACACTTTGCTGAGAAATAAAGACCATTATACCCTGTAGTGGTACTGTTCACTCTGGTATTGTAGAGGACTGTGAGTGTTGCAGTTTCTCGGAATAATGAAGTATCACTGATCACTGTCAACCACACTGTGCTACATAATATAGCTGTGTAGGAAAGCATGTATATGTGTGTGCCAGGTCACTAAAGGTGGAAGAGGGCAATATTCTAGATATGTCCCGGCACACCAGAATGTGGTCAACACATGGCCAGAGTCTGTGCAAAAAGAGTTGGATAGCTATGTACACAAAATCAACCCAGAATCTGGGAGTATGTGTAGAAACAGTTAGTGTTAACAAACATTCCCTCCACAGGTATACAAGGTAAGAGGTATATACTGCAGGTAAAACCAGTTCATGTGTAATGATGATGACAGCCATATCACTATCCAAACTAAGGCTATAGGGTAGTGTTGTAAGACTTGTAAGGTACAGATAAGGTACAGATAACAGCACTGACTATGAAAGTAATGTGGACTACAGGAATATACTAGTTGTTAATTGACATCTTTCTCTCCCACCCACCATATCTCCAACAATAACCAACATACCCACCCCAATTGGTATGTAATGACACCTATGTTCTGATAATGTCCAATTGTTTGATAAATATTTTAATTGTTCCCATGCATGTGCTATATTGAATTATTCCAACATTGGTGGCATGGTGACATCAATGTACTTGCATGCTGTTCTGATTACCACTGTGGTCCCATATATACATATGTTCTGTTTGTTATGCAGCTGTCCCGAATCTGGTGTCTGGGTTAATGGGAATATCTATGTATGCTATTATACCTAACCCTGGAATATGTTGACTATTACTAACCCACATATGATGGTAAAATCTAAACACTATAGCACGCTTGGGAAGGCCGGTCCCTGTGGACCCACCTGTCCCACCTTAGCTGGCCATGGCACCGGGCACCAGCATTTCTGGGGCCCAAACCAGGACCTCACTGTCCGTTGGTCCTGCACCACCTTTGCGTGGTACCACCTCGGGGGATAGGCCTCATCCCCCCCAGGGAGCGGGTGCAAACAGGCATCTGTCACCCGTCGCCAGGTCGGGGTTGTGGTGCGTAGAGAGATCAACCAGCAGCTTGGTGATCTTCTACACCAGCTTGAGGGCCGCATGTCACAACTAGAGCATCAGTCTGGCTCTGTGACTCAGCCCCCAGCACAGCCACCATCGGGGCTGTGAAGGTGCAGTGGTGACTGCCCATGTGTGGGGACCTTAGTCCCACTGTTTCCACTAGGGGGCTCATAGGCTTCTGATTCCCAACACCCCTCCCCATCAAGGTGTATACCCCCACATGTGTCATTTACTGCCCCTGTATGAGTCTTGTTTGTCTTGTCTGTCAACCTACCCAACCTACCTCCCCAAATATACCTACTACCCCTCTCCAACATCCACTCTCACCTGAAAAAAGGGGCAATCTGTTCCCACAAAAAACTTCAACCCATACATAGCTGTCCATTTTGCATGTGTCCAGTGGACACATATAATCCGGTCTAATTGGCAACACAACTTATTATTGTTGCCCTCACCCCCTCCCAGTGGGTTGAGTGTCCAAATTTACTTCCAAATTCAGTAAATATGCACAGCTGTTGCTGTAGAAGAAATGGGCAGCTATGGACCTTCCCTACACCCTTCCTGCACATCCCTGGCTAGTTTAGCTACTGTCTTTCCATCTTTGTACCCCTTTTTTCAACACTTTCCTATCAACGCTATTTTCTTTTCTTTTAAAGAAACTAGCACAGTGGTGAGCGGGAGTAAGCACTTTTAAGCAGCAGTAAGCAGGTTTAAGCCTGTTTGCATGGGGGTAAGCAATGTCTACACTGATTAAGCAATTTAGAAGTTAACTGAGTATGGTAGTAAAGTGGGAATGTACCGTTGATGTATTGTAATACTGCACCCACATGATAACTAACATCCTGTCTTTGCAGAATGTGTCAACAGGGAGTAACATACTGGTGGTAGACATGGCCTACAGTAGGGACATGTTCGGAACAACACCCATATACAGTGCAACACCAGTGTATATACCTGTAGGACAATGACAACTGCTGCAGAGATACACTATGGCATAAGGCATTACAGTAGTCCACATTATCAGCTGGGTCTAGGCTGCAACATGTGGTTTTCAGTGTATGGGGCACTGCAAAGTGACACACATGTGTAGGGCTTACTTGTCATGCATCTGCATAGAGGCTGAAGGAGGGGGGGTTCAGCATGACACACCAGTGCACTGCAGCAGGGATCCAAGGATGCTAGGAATGGCTCTATCTGCACATAGTTAGGTTCAGGACCTGTGGCAGCCATAACCCTGCCCACACAGCAATAGTGATGGCAGTGTGTGAACACCATGGGATGTGCACATGAGTAGACCTTGCGATTATGCAGAATAGTGGGACATGGGTAGGGCAGACTGAACATACACTGGCAATTGCAGATGGCCCGTGCTGGTATACCCCTGCAAGGAGTAGTGACTGCTGTAGAACACACAACAAGAGGTGCGATAAACCATCATGATAAGGGAGTGCACACACATGCCCACATGGTGTGTATGCATTGTGGTCAGCAGCTGCACACCTAACACAATCTGTAGACACTGCATGTGAAAGTACAGGACATACGTCACATATCGGGCTCATGTACTGCTAAGATATGCAGTGATGTGGTCCCATGGCAGATAAAGGATGTGTGTGTCAAATCAATAAAGGTGTATACACCCCCCATAGCCATGGTATGCTCTGATGGTTGTCAGTGTAAGAGTATTGGATTGGTCATACATGGTCTGTTGATGTTGACAGCTGTAAATCAGGCATCAGGCATTCACCAATGACAACTGTCCACATATCATCCCAGGTATGTGTTGCTGAAAAACATAGGGACTGTGAGAAGTAAAGCTGACATAACTGACACAGTACTACACATTCCACAATGGGTTGTACACCTGTGAGTTGTGGTGCACACTACATGGCAGGGTGCAGAACAGGTGCACAGCAATACAGTGTACATGGGTGCAGTGGTATCCAGGGGAAGGGGCATCACCTAGTGACACAGCACATGCATCACATATGTATACTGTTGCTAGCATGGATTGACTAGAGCTGAACTGCATGCTGTTCTGTACCATTGTTCTGCATGTTGACAGATGGGTAATAGGGGGACTGTGTGTACTATCATTGTGCAACCTCACCTGTGTGTATGTGTGTGTGTGTGTGTGTGTGTGTGTGTGTGTGTGTGTGTGTGTGTGTGTGTGTATGTGTGTGTGTGTGTGCATCTTGGTGGTTAGGGTCACTCTGGTGAAGTAGAGGGAGATAGATGCATGTAGGATGCGTGTGTGCATGTGTGTGTTTGCGTGGGTGGCCATGTATGCACATGTGAGATTGTGGGGTGTTCATACAGCTATACCTCCCTTTGGGGCCATGCAGTACATGGGCATGGACTGCCACATTACACACCAGGAATACCTGTCATGTGTGTAATCACAGGACAGCAAATAGGATAATATGGTCTGTAGCATGGAACAGGCATCCAGAGGGAAGGTAGAAACCAGGTACACCCTTAATATCGCAGACAGCAGAGAGGTCACCTACAACCCATGTATGCAGCACTACAGATGCGTTGGGGAAGTACTAGTCAACACCAGGGAGTGTATCCAAATATTACAGTTGTCACATGATAGGCTGAAGGAGCAGCATATCTGGCATGTACTGAGCACTGCATACACATGACACATCAGTGCGAGATATTATGGATACAGCATAGTAGCCCACACATATAGGGGCCATGAATATCATGTCCGGACATACAGAGGGTGTATACCAAATGACAGCAGTGAGGCCATGTAAAACCACTACACGCAGGTCAGGCAGGTAAAGTAGCAACAGGCCTTGTGTTGTGGCTGCTTGTGTGGGCATTTAAAGGACTGATATGTTAATGAGTGGTATCAATGTGTGTATGTTAACAAGTGTGATGCAGGATAGGGTAACACATGGACATATACGTAGGACTGTCTGTAAAGCCATGGACAAGTAGTTATTATGGAGGTGTGTGTGTGTGTGTGTGTGTGTGTGTGTGTGTGTGTGTGTGTGTGTGTGTGTGTGTGTGTGTGTGTGTGTGTGTGTCCATACAGATACCAAAGATGATGATAGTACTCTTGAGGCACAGGTGGGTTTGTCAGAGGCTGACACTGTGCCAGCATTTGACATCCCCCTTTTAGCCACCCCAACCCCGCACACAGTTTCAGTGCCTACACATACCCAATCACCAGTGGCCATAGAGGCGGAACAGCTAGTGTTTGGTGGAAGTGCACAAGGAAGTGTGGTAACCATGCATAATGTGTCCAGTCAGAACAGGCATTGCCAGATGTCCTGCAGGCCACCACATAGGCAGATGTCCCAGAGTGCTTGTGGTAGGGCCGCCGGACATCATGTCCGTAGCAAAGGTGACATAGCTGGTATCAGCAGAAGAATGTTTCAAGCTGTCATGGAAGCACAGGCACGTATAGAACATTATTACAGACAAGGCCTGAGGCTGCAGAGGGCTGCTCTTACATCTTCAAATGACAACGGCCGTCAACTAGCTGGTGCAATCCGTGGGTTAACTGAGTTCATGGATAGATGGTCTGGTGGGATGATAGCCCTCATCGACCGTGGTCTGTCTGTGCTTGAACGTGTGGTGGGAGTGCGGTGATGGCCACATGGATGTAGGCCAGCAACACTAACAGCTGGTAGTCAACGTGGATGTGCTAGGACACCAAGGGTTTCCCATAGTGTCAGTAGCAGCCCTGGCAGTGCAAGGGATGTGCTGTCCACACCACACCACAGCAGGCCACATGCATGTGGTTCTGGCCAGTCCCGGGAGGGACCTGGTACCAGCAGACAAATGTCATCAGCAGGTGAGAGTAGCACATCAAGGCCTGTACCTAGATGTGCCCGTGGAACCCCTGGCAGGCACAGTTCACTTGTCCATGGCTGGAGGCAGTGAACTGCACAATCTGCTAGGTATGGTCTGCAGCTGTCCATAAACACCTGTGTAGGGCAGCCATATGGCAGAACTGTGTGCATGCATACCCACACTATGCAGACACACCTAGGGCAACCCATACCTACACCCACCACATCACCTTGCCCAGCTTCCAACAGTACACCCCTCACCCACACACATGGTGTCAAATGTATGGCCCACCCTTGGCGTTTGTCAAACCAACATCACACCCTGTGCATATGATGATACCTGTGCCACATCCCTGTCATCCATACCATCAATGCAGGGACAGGCTGATATGGTTCTGATGCACACAGTGATTGTTTAACAGTGTACCACAGTACTGCAGTGTGACATGTTGTAGGGATTAGAGTGTAAAGAATATTTGGCAGATAGTGTAGCCATCCAGCAATGCTGACTTATAGCTGTTAGTAACACTGGTTGGTTGTGGTTTCTATAATGTTATCCATTTGTGTTGTAGGTGTACATGTGTCAGCACTAGGATGCCCTGTGCATATGATGATACCTGGCCACATCCCTGTCATCCATACCATCAATGCAGGGACAGGCTGATATGGTTCTGATGTACACAGTGACTGTACAACAGTGTACCACAGTACTGCAGTGTAACATGTTGCAGGGAGTAGAGTGTAATGCATATTTGGCAGGTAGTGTAGCCATCCAGCAATGATGCCTTATAGCTGTTAGTAACACTGGTTGGTTGTGGTCCCTATAATGTTATCCATTTGTGTTGTAGGTGTATATGTGTCAGCATGAGGATGATTTGCAGTCATATTCCACAACGGGGTATGTCACAGTGGTGAAACCATGGCTGTGACATACCTGGGGTACAGTCGAACAGATTTCACAGGTTACTAAACTGGTTATTGCCTGTGCCACATGGACAGGTGACCCACTGAGGCGTGCATACCCTACAACTTGATGTAGATCCATCCACATACACGCACACTGTTACTTGGCAACACTAGGACTAGACCCATACCTAGCTATGTAGTGATACTGAAGTGTGTGGCTTACATTGCACACACCACACAGCATTTAAGGTGAGGTGTGTCCCAAGTTACATGAAGAACATCCCCTGACATGTACAGTATGTTAATGGGGGATGTAAGCTGATTTGTGCACTAAGTGCTGCCTACACTTTGTAAGTGCCCTCACATTTACCAATAGCTTAGCACCGCTGAGCTTCACGCAACTGATTTATGATGTTAGTCATAATATTTATTTGGTAGAAATCGATATTTGGAGGTGATATCTTGATAACTGTTGGATGGTGTGGAGAGCGGATGCTTCTTATTTGGTGGAGTTTGTTGAATATTTGAACCAAAACAAGTGGGGGATTCAATTTAAGGTAACCTGGCACAAAAATTAGATAACTTTTTTGGATGTCTTGGTTAAACGTACCCCCGAGGACACCTTGGAGACTGAAGTTTTTTGCAAATTTCCGCAATACAATACTTTGTTACATGCTTCCAGCTTCCACCTCAAGCATGTCAACAGGAACATCCCAAGTCTCAATTTCGCAGGATTAGAATTTGTTCAGACTCCTCTATGTACAAACAAAACTGCCTTAACCACTCTGTATCTGACAGCCCTTGATCTGCCCAGCAACAAAATGAACAGCCCTTGCAGGTCTTGAACCCAGGACCCTTTACACTGAAGTCACAATACTTAACCACTATGCCATGACCACTGCGAAGACAGCTATTGTTTTACCAATATAGCTGTCAATACACATATTGATTAGTACTGAACAATTGCCTTTAGTTCCTAAATTGTGTAGTCCTTGTTATTACTATGACTGTTCCATCACAGATCTTGTTTTATCATAATGTGCACATAGCAGATACATACGGTGTGATACATGTGGGAGTGTATACACAACCGTGACTTTTACTCATGACAGGAATATGGTCATATACATATGTCTACATGTACATATACATGTATACTCATACATATGTCTGTATAAATATCTATATAGTGCTATATATATATGGCTATGTGTACATCTCTTCGTATGTACACACACACACACATATATATATATATATATATATATATATATATTATATATATATATATGTGTGTGTGTGTGTGTGTGTGTGTATATATATATATATATATATATATATATATATATATATATATAGATAGATAGATAGATAGATGTATATGTATATATAGATATATGTCTATATAGCTATATATGTATGCACATCCTATGTGTACAGATATGCCTAGTTATGTTGGGATATATGTCGATATCTATAACTATATGTGCATACATATCTATTCTGATATACCTACTACTGTCAATATATATGTAGATATCCATAGGTATATGTGCATATGTATCTCTATCTGTATATGTATAGACATATATTGCTCTGTATATGTATATATCTGGGTGTTTATATGTATATGTATATATATATATATATATATATATATATATATATATATATATATATATGTACATATACATATCCATCTATATATGTCGATATGTATATGTGTATATATCTATATAGATATCTGGATAATTATATATACATATATTTTCACCATATGTCCTGAACATGGAGTGTAGCCCTACCTCAGCCCCTATAGTCCCAACTCCGTAGTGCAAGGGGATGCCAGGTGTGTATAGCAGGTATATTTGTAGACTATTGCTACTGTAATAAGGATTGTCTTCACAGACATGGTGTGTGTGGGAATTCACATATGCTTTTAAAATGTCTGCCATTAGCTACTGACAGGCATTCTAAGGACATCATAGTACAGTACTGCTGCTAGCACGTAATGGTCTTGTGGACTACAGCAGAGATATTGGCTAATATATGTGGACATTATTACACATTCTGGACAGTCCAGAGGTGTACACAGAACCCCTTAGTGCAAGTATACATTTGCCCTCATAGGTTACGCATTCACATACCCCTGTCTGTCCTGACACATAATAACCACTGGTACAGAGGTGCCATGTCCACATACTACCCACTAGATTTTGACATACATTTGTACAGCATCCCACTGCTCTGTATGACATGCATGACTGTTAAGGGAGGACCAGCAGCAGTACATCTGGCAAGTATCTGGACATGACATCACAGTGGGTATGTGCACTAGGCTGCTAGGCATGTAACAAAGCACTGTGCAGGCTACAGGCAGACTGACTCAACACTGGCCTACATTTCCTATAGGGGAATGCACATGCACATGCATATATAGCAATCTCTACAGGCATGTCAAAGCACAGAGTACAATACATCAGTGTGAAAGTGCATAACCACGGCCAATGTGAACACAGCCACAGCCACGTATGGTAAGCTACCGTTATATTATAGTATATGGACTATTTGTTCAACACCATCCTCATAAGTGCCACTCACACACTAACCCTACATATACTGGGCTTAGAAATAATCACCAAAACCAAGTAAAAAATATATGAAGAGGATCACCAAAGGAACACTGCAGCACTAAATCCAGAAAATTTTTTGAAAAAAGTTAAGCGCTTTCGTCAAAATCACAAGACTTCAACAGAACAAGAACATACAAAAAATCACAGTAATTGCCCAATACAACACATCAATTGCCACCTACCAACCACATAGACATTAATGTATTATGTATTGAAGTATGATTTAAAACACAGATCTTGAATAAAATCACATAAAAAAGCTGATTTTAGTTTTAATACAGAACTAATGGATAACTTGTCATTGAGCCCAGGTGGTTGACATGCATTTAATTTAATCTGGCACTTGAGCTCAAAATATTCAAGGAAGTCATCGTTGGGCCCCCCTTGTGGACCCAGGTCTACTTGTTCAAGTACAAAAAATGTAAAATAATGTGTCAGGTGTACCTTTATATACTTAAATAAAGCATTGGTTTCTTTATTTTTAGTATATCATAGTTGTGTTGATATATTCTTTGCCTGAGGGCTCTGATTGTTTTCCCCACATAGTACCCCTCACATACCATACAGGTTGCAATATATACCACTCCCTTGGTGTAACAGTAACACTTCCTAGTAGTAGTAGTAATTTTACCATAGTTCCTGACTCTAATTGAATCAGTGTCCAATATATAGGGGCATTGTCCACACCTCCCACATTTAAAAGTTCCACCTAGGCCTGCCTTTAACTTTTTCCTCTCCATCAGGTCTTTCAAGGAGGTGCCCTTTTTGTAAACCACAAGAGGTTTTTCCCCCAACCTTTTGTTGATCTTTTCATCCAAACAAAAAATGGTCCAAAAATCATAAATGATGCTTCTAATGTTAAAAAAATCCCTAGTGAAGGGCAGGACACATGCCCTAGTAAAACTGTCAGTTTTGACCAAACCAGAGGTTCTATTCAAACCTTCAGGCTTCTCCAAGAGTGTAGAATAAATACCCCCAACTCTTTTTGATTTGACTTCTTCAGCTATGTCATTGACAAAGTTAAAGGGGTAACCTCTTTTCTGCAACATTCCCATTAGGACATCACATTCTTTAACAAAATCGTCCTGGTCAGATACCATTCTGGCCAATCTCACATATTGCCCCTTGACAAGGGATTTTATCTGATCCAGAGGGTGGCAACTCTCAAAATGCAACAAAGAGTTAGAATAGGTAGGTTTTCTATAAAGGTGCGAAGTAAACCTACCCTTAAAGTGATCTTTCTTAATAGTAACATCCAGATAATTCAAGGTGTCAAGGTCCTTGGTCATGGTAAATTTCAAAAAGTTGGTAGTGTTGTTGATGTAAACGAAGAACCTATTCAGGTCATCTTCGCTTCCTTGCCAAAATAAGACCATATCATCCAGGTACCGTCCATATAGTACCCACATGTCCTTGAATTCAGAGTTCACTACATATAGGTCTTCTCACTGTACTAATACAATGTTAGCAAATGATGGTGTGCAACATGTGCCCATTGCCACCCCCTGCAGCTGCTTGAATAAATGCCCCTTAAAAGTGATAAAGTTGTTGTCCAGAACCATTTCCATACAGGACCTGATAGTAAGGATAGTGTCATGGTTCAATGTACTATTTAATTTATTTTGTGCTGTATTTTATTAATAAACTGAGCTACTTGGATTGCGGGTTTCCATCGTGGTGTCCTAGGCAAGATCTTATTGTGGTTACTAGCTTTTACTATTTTGCCTACATCTCTTTTGTGGTTTGTTTCAATGTACTATTTAAGCATAAATAGTCATAGAACCATTCTAGTCCAACATCATGGGGTATTACTGAGAAGAGGTCACAGATGTCAATGGTGATCAAGATCAAGTCCTCGTGGTACATACTGTTCTTGACTTTAGACAAAAAGTCCCAGGAGTCCTTGATCACCAGGTCTCTGTTATCAGGGGTGTGCTTAACAGTGTTATCAATATATTTTGCCAAACTGGAGGTCTTAGAAGCTTTTGCATCGACAATCGGTCATAATGGGGGGTCAGAGATACTCTTATGTATTTTAGGGATTCCAAAAATTATGGGAATCCTAGGATGCTTAGTTTCCAAAAATCTAGAAGTTTCTACAGTAATTTGCTCATTGAGTAAAAGTTGTTCAATGTCTAAATATATACGCCTGTAGGATATATTCAACTCATTTTTTGAAACCTCTGTGTATGTGTCACTGTACAATAAGTCAGTCATTTTACTATTGTAATCACACACATCCATGATAACAATTCCTCCCCCCTTATCCGGTTTCATAATCCTGATTTCATCATTCTCCAAAATATCACGGAGCAATGTAGTTTCTTACCTAGTTAAATTATTGGCCCCATAATTATCAAGAAGTTTTTTGTTATTGTTTTTGGCAACCACTTTTCTGAATTCATTTTCACAAAGGGTCTCATACATTTGTACTATCTGGTGCATAGGGGGAATGAAAGTACTTGGTTTAGTTAATCGGCCTAGATTCCCCTGCAACATGCAATGTCCAGGCCCCTCTTGTGTAAAAAAGAGTTCCAAATTCAACTTCCTAGTGAATAATTTAAACTCCAAAATAGTATTGACAATGTCACTACCAGCTGTTGGCACAAAATTGAGCCCTTTTGAGAACAGTTCTGCCCAGTCAGTACTCACAGTTGTCCTACTATAATTGTAAATGCTGAAATCATGCTCAAGATTCTTCACAATGGTACATTCATACATCCCATCCCTTTCATTGGTATCATTCATCACCTCCAATACTGTTGTTGTTGTCTCCCCCTCCTCCATTGATTCTGATAATTCACTTGTCCATACCCTCCATTCCCTTGTCTCCCCCCCCCCTCTGATTCATCAATTGCTGGGATCTCCTCAGAGGCGGTGGTTCTAAAGGGGCATTGTCATCCACTGAATCTACCACATCATCTTCTTCATTAATTACATTTACCTCTTCACATCTTTCAGCCCACCTAGCTTGTTGGCCCAGGGGTGGGTCAGGGTATGCCCTCCCCTCATCATAATCAGTTTTATCCCTGAACAGTTTTCTTTCTTTCCTTTTTTGCAATTGCACCAAGTCATTTTTAACACTTTTAAATAAATTATTAAATTCAACCAACCTATGTTTAAATAATAAATCACGCTTAATTTCAGTATCAAGTTTGTTAATGTCCTTTAAAGTAGCAGCCATTTTCTTATTGTTATCAGTGATAAAAATGTTTAACAACTCACAACCTTGCTTATTGAAAAAGTTCATTAAGTCCCAATGTAACTGGAAGTAATTAATAAGCCCAGTTGGATATTTCCATGTCTGAAGGTCCTTGGGAATCCGCTCTCTCCTTACACACTCGTGCAGATATTCATTTTCCAATTGCAAACATTTGTACCTGAATAAAGCTTCCTTAAAACCCCAAAATTGTTGCTCGAGACTGCTGTGTTGGTTGGTAGTGTTCATATTCTGTCCATCAAAGATAATTCCGTTCCTGAGCCATTGCTCAACCGAAACTGATAGCATGCTGTCATTATGTGCATCTAGCATGTTGCTAGATGCTAGTCCACTCTCATTTACATTACTGCTGCCTGCCAGACCTCGTTCATAGGAGTGATTGTTAGAATTAGTGCTCCTTTGTGCTGTAGTAATCACTGAGATGTCAGGACTCGATATACCAGTATTGTTGAGCCCCTAACTACGATGATCCGCTAATTGACCCGGAAGCGACTCTACCTTAGCGGAAAGCCCAGCACCAGTAGATGCAAGTGCTGCCACCGTTTGAGCAATAATGGTCAAGTCCATGCTGCCAGTGCTACCAGGTTACTGCCCTCCATACATGACTAAAACAGACTTAGAAATAACGAACACCAAAACCAAGTAAAAAATATATGAAGAGGATCACCAAAGGAACACTGCAGCACTAAATCCAGAAAATTTATTGAAAAATGTTAAGCGCTTTTGTCAAAATCACAAGACTTCATCAGAACAAGAAAATACAAAAAATGCCATATTTAAATACCCTAACCCTTACAGCCATTGGTTGACAAAGCAAGCATCATTTCCTGTAAAATAATTAAGCAGTTTAAAAAGACAATAACACATAATCACAGTAACTGCCCACTACAGCACACCAATTGCCACCTACCAACCACATAGACATTAATGTATTATGTATTGAAGTATGATTTAAAACACAGATCTTGAATAAAATCACATAAAAAAGCTGATTTTAGTTTTAATACAGAACTAATGGATAACTTGTCATTGAGCCCAGGTGGCTGACATGCATTTAATTTAATCTGCCACTTGAGCTCTAAATATTCAAGGAAGTCATCGTCGGGGGCCCCCCTCATGGTCCCAGGTCTACTTGTTCAAGTATAAAAAATTTAAATAATGTGTCGAGTGTACCTTTATATGCTTAAATAAAGCATTGGTTTCTTTACTTTTTAGTATATCATAGTTGTGTTGATATATTCTTTGTCTGAGGGCTCTGATTGTCTTCCCCACATAGTACCCCTCACATACCATACAGGTTGCAATATATATCACTCCCTTGGTGTAACAGTAACACTTCCTAGTAGTAGTAATTTTACCATAGTTCCTGACTGTAATTGAATCAGTGTCCAATATATAGGTTTATTGTCCACACCTCCCACATTTAAATGTTCCACCTAGGCCTGCCTTTAACTTTTTCCTCTCCACCAGGCCTTTCAAGGAGGTACCCTTTTTTTTGTAAACCAGAAGAGGTTTTCCCCCCAACCTTTTGTTGATCTTCTTATCCAAACAAAAATGGTCCAAAAATCATAAATGATGCTTCTAATGTTAAAAAAATCCCCAGTGAAAGGCAGGACATATGCCCTAGTAAAACTGTCAGTTTTTACCAAACCAGAGGTTCATGGGGGGGGGGGGCTACGATGACTTCCTTGAATATTTAGACCTCAAGTGGCAGATTAAATTAAATGCATGTCAACCGCCTGGGCTCAATGACAAATTATCCATTAGTTCTGTATTAAAACTAAAATCAGCTTTTTTATGTGATTTTATTCAAGATCTGTGTTTTAAATCATACTTCAATACATAATACATTAATGTCTGTGTGGTTGGTAGGTGGCAATCGGTGTGTTGTAGTGGGCAATTACTGTGATTATATGTTACTGTCTTTTTAAACTGCTTAATTATTTTACAGGAAATGATGTTTGCTTTGTCAGCCAATGGCTGCAAGGGTTAGGGTATTTAAATATGGCATTTTTTGTATATTCTTTTTCTGATGAAGTCTTGTGATTTTGACAAAAGCACTTAACATATACTGGGCTGCTACACAGTGTGGTCCGATGCCTGTCTGTGGTATGGGACATGTGTGTATGGCCCTACAAACATGTAAGCCGACAGGGTAACATACAGTAGAGCAGTGTGTAACATCAGATAGAATGGGACCAAGTACAATGCTATCTACCACAGTCTGTACACAGGCCAAAGTACATATTATCAATACACACACTGTCGACATTCACCTTACAGATACAGACATCAGTACTGGACATACAACCACATAATGTCCAGGTGATGTCATCAGCTATAACCCCTACTATACATAACATGTGTAGCAGTCTGATATCTCACTGGCTTGTTATCAGTTATGATGTCACAAATTATGGTGTACAGCACATATGCACCTCTTACTGCATGACATATGTACAAAGGTTGACAGAGTTGTGGCTGGAGGCACATACACAGGGACAATATTGACATGTTGCTGTGATAACGTCTTTCATTTACTGTTGTAACAAGATTTGTTGCAACATATGTCCTATGAGGGATATGAAGTCAGTAACCCTCACAGCTGTCATCATCTACAGACTGCAATCCTCATACTACCTTCTGCAGTCCACAGATAGGTGCTCTGCGGTTAACACATGAAACAAAAGGCACCACACACTGCCCAGTCTGCAGATGACCCTACAGATGGGGTTCCCTCATAAACATAGCACTGACATGGCAGTTATTAAAACATGTAGGACGGCCATATCCACACACACCCTGTTAAACTAACATTACTCCAAATGCAGTATAGCAGCACTCACAGTCTGTAGTCAGATCAGGCACATCCCCCTCCTGTGTGTTGCCCTGTTTCCATAATGTATGTTGTTAGAGGTAAATCCCCAATCCATCTGAGATGCTGTTTGCCAAACTACAGAACAAGTTCCTGCTCACAGTGAATGAAAAGGCCCAACACCAACATGATGTTCCTAGATATTGGAGTGTGTTTTCATGCAATTGGCAATGGGAATGTTACCACAGCTGTCCCACATGCAATCAGCTAGAGCAGGGCTGAAATTCATGCAGAGGCCATCATCTGATCATGAGCATCAATTTAAATATACATGCTGCTGCCTAAACAAAGCAGGTGTAGATCTCCTCATCCACCAGAGAGGGAGTGAGAGAGGCAGATAGAGGCAAAGTAAAGTCAGGGAGGGGTGGGAGAGTAAAACTTAAGCATGTTTGTGTCACACATCTACCAGCACAGGGTATCAAACCCCTGACTATGTAGTGCTATCACATTTCTATGCAGTTATCGGATGCACCACATAGGTTACATGTTGAGGAGGCCTCAAAACGTATATGTGATGGTAAGTGGCATCTGCAACAGGGATATGGTAGCTATATGGTAGGTGTAGTACACGTGCCTGTCCACATGAACAGGTGCCAGTATCAACACAACCACACTCTCACAGGGATGCACACACACTGACACACATGGCAGGGCCAGGAATACAACTCATCACTAGTGAGATTGCCACAACACATTACTGTGAAGGTATCATAGAGGGAGACCCTTTGACATACATAAGAATGTTAAATTTGCTACTCCCAATCAGAGATCAGGGAATTTTAGGCCAAAAAGATCTAAATCTATTCTAAAGAAAAGAAACAGGGAGACTATTACATCAGGTGAGGATACCTCATCCAATACTGAGGGGGAGGAGGACCACATGGATAGGTCACCGAGGTCAAAGAGAAACAATTTGGGAGATAACTTGGCCCACCCTTTAGGCCTAAGTCAAGAAGAGGGGGGAGGAAGCATAAAGGTCCCTCCCAACTTAGAAGAAATGTTGAGGGTGATGGCTCAGGTGTAACATCATGTAATTGTAAAAGGTGTCAGAATCAGGATAGGCTTTTTAGCCAGAGAACCATGACTGGGGAGAAATTGATGGGTTGCAATCCATGTAGTCATTGTTCCAATTGTTCAAAGGTCTATAAAACTTGCAGTTTCACTTGTCAAAATACACCTCAAGTGTTTGACATCACTTTTTTTTTTTTGCTACTTGTAGTACCAACTGGGTGATATCTTTGGCAAGTTGTACATGCCCAGCATTTTATGTTGGATAAACATCCAGGCCACTTAGATTACGGATAAGTGAACACATGAGTGACATTAAGAACTGTAAACCATCTAGTGCACTGTATAAACATATTTGCAGACATAAAACTGGGATATTTAGATTTACAATTATTGACTGTATTATACACAAAACACAGGACAAGGCAGGATTGCATGAGATACTTAATTTGAAAGAAAAGACGTGGATAGTCAAGTTCGGTGGATTATTTCCACCTGGCTTGAATGAGTACTTCTGAAACCCTGATTAATCCAATAATTGTATAATTGTTAATTGGTATGTATATACATATAAGGTTTTGTTAGAGGGAGATTTTGTCATTTTGTTTTTGTTCACTGAGGAAGGCAGCATTGCCGAAACCGGTCTGATTTATTTGGTGAATGTGATTTATTTGTGT
Source organism: Protopterus annectens (assembly GCF_019279795.1). Classification (NCBI taxonomy): domain Eukaryota; kingdom Metazoa; phylum Chordata; order Ceratodontiformes; family Protopteridae; genus Protopterus; species Protopterus annectens. The sequence goes on along the minus strand of NC_056741.1, from coordinate 1,790,991,116 downwards.
ATTTTTTAATACTATGGTCTATGTTTGTGTGTATAGACAGATCTCTCTCTCTCTCTCTGCGTATATATATATATATATATATATATATATATATATATATATATATATATATTATCAATATGAGTGTGATTTATATATATATGCATAAAAATGGGAATGCTTTTATAGTCCCTAACATCGACATCTGTATTGTCAACACACTTTGTCTGGTTGGTAGGTGTGCAAGATCAGCAATCCTTGGGGTTGGGGAATATGACCTTTTCTGGAGAATTGTGTGATCTGAGAGTAAGTATATAAATTTACAAGAGGATGTAGAGGTGCAGGTTTCTTAGCCCCCTGCAAAAGAACAGTAGATTTGCTTTGCATGGTCAAAGGCTGTGCCTGGGAACATGAGCATTAGGGTATCAATCGTTTTTTTTTTTTCTTTTTTTGACCTTTTGGGATCAATGTTTTTAGTGTTGATCTACAGAGGTTTAGAGTAGAAACGTGTTTGTATGTATATATATATATATATATATATATATATATATATATATATATATATAATAGACAAATACTGTGGAAGATTAATGCAGATGGGGTCACCAGTCTATAAAAATAGTGCAGTTTATTATATACAAGTGCAAATAAGACACTTCTTTCCAAACTATATCAGTCTTGCAGTTTTAACTAAAATAAACAGTCAGTACCTTTGGTTCAGTATTACAGTGTTGGCAAAACAGTCTCTGATAGTAGCACCCTCTAAATTCCTCTGGCAGGAATACTTTCATAGGTTCATATATGTATACTAGGATAATGACCACTGAGGCCTTTATAAGCCTAGCCATGCAACCCAAATGTGTCCCACAATTTATTGTGTATTACAGGTTATTTTACGAGGGGGGGTGTATGTTAGTTATTGCATGATTCACTGTCCATCAGAGACATAGGAGTAATTTCCGACTGGCTTCTTCTCCAAGGTTGTCCTTCACTCTGGTTGATTCTATCTCCTAGAATTGCTGTTCTGGACATGAAGTTCTCTTTGCAAACTTCCTGTCTGGGTTGTCTCAACCCTCTTTTTATATTATCTCCAAATGGTTAGTCAGCAAACCTGTTCTTACTGTTAAATTGATTCAAGCAGGTTCCCCACTACTGTTAAAGTAACAGATACAGTTAGTTAAAGAAAATATCACCCTACCCATTTTGGGACACAAACCTTATTTACATTACTATGTACACATTTGGGGTCACAAATATTGTTTACATTATTATGTACACATTTGGGGTCATGTGCATTATTTATACCACTACTTACATGTATTTGGGTAATCTGTATTCTTTTATTTGGTGAGAACCATCATACAATGTTAGAATTGCCCTCCCAGCTTGAAACTGTTAGTTTCATGCCTAATTGATGGTCTGCATGTGACATCTGCTTTGTGGTAGGTGTAGCCAAGTCAGTTCAGCCCACTACCCTGGAATGTTAGTATGGTACCTGGTGCAGTCACGACTTTTGCCCTTTCTGTCATCTGTAGTAGTCTCTCCTCTCCATGCATTGGAGCCACAGTCACCTGCTATAATACTCTGTTTTACACAATCACCACAGCTCCCATTCATTTCCTCAGGACCTAAGAGTCACACTTTGGAATCGCTGCACAAATACCCAATGACCCCAATATTATGTCCTCTTTAAGCAGTTTTCGTACTGTGTGATCTTTTTTAAGGATTCTGGTATTCTGCAGGGTTGTAAGCTAACCTTTTCCCTGCAATAGTATTACTATGGTTTTCAATAAAATCTGTTCCACCAGGTAGTGCTAAAAGCACCTCTTTGCTCCATAACAGCAGCTTTTTCAGTTCTTTCATCTGCAGCTTAGATAGTAATGTTCCTAAACTGCAAGCATGTAAGCCACTTTCTTCACTTAATTTTGCTATTAAGTTAGCTATAGAGGTATGAGCTTCCTTTCATGCTTTCACGCTGTTTATATGGTATATTTGTTCCAGTCTTATATTATTCTGTCTTAATAACTCTGTAGTTCACCTCATTTATTTTTTTTCTTTTATTTCAAATGGATCTTTCTGTTTTGTAAAAAAATTATATTTTGCTCCGGGAACCAAATCTAAGACCCAGGTTTCAGCTTTAAATTGCTTGGTCCTTTTATTATATAGTTTTGGTTCTGTATTTAAATTACCTTTAACTTACTATGACAGGACTCCTCTGCCTCCATGAATATGAGGCTTTCTTTGGTCCTTTGGAAAGACGATAAGTATTTTTGGTAGCTGAAATCATTCAGCTGCACGTTTGGCTAAAACAAATATTTTCTCTACAATCAAGTTTTCTACATCAACTTTAATGAGTACAGGTGCACAGAAATAGCCACTTTGTTTACTAGTACCATAATCTCTCTTTTCTCCCATATGGATTGCTGTACACATTCTATATTTTATACTGCAATGCACTATTGTCCTCTAAACACTTGCTCATGTGCCGAGTTTCCAGAGCTTCTGGATAACCAATACTAATATTACTTTGTATTCCATCTAAAGCATCTGTCTTACTCATGTTGACTTTTGTCATTATGTTTTTTTTACTAACTTTGCACCTTACACAGCTGACCATAATCTGTCACTGGTGCCTTTCATTACATACTGACTCTACTGGGCTCTACAGACTCTCCCCAAACTTACTCTATCCCATGCCCAGAACCAGAGAGACCATTTTCAGTACAGAAGGTATATGCATATTCTAGCACTTTTTGGAGCAGTTCATTGTCAGCAGATGAGTGGGCAACACTGCTGAGATAGTAGTTACCTGTGAACATGAGCAGCCTTCAAGGATTTTGGATGTCTGCAAAATAAAAAGCAAACAGAAGAGGGCCCAGTACTGATCCCTGCAGTATCTCACAAGTTACCATACCTCTCAACTGTCCAGATTTTCACAGGCTGTCCAGATTTTTACCTCATATTTTTGGTTCCTCATAAATTTTTTCTGGCAAATCATTTCAGATTGAAGTCAGAAAATAACAGTCGAAATTTGAGTTTCAGACTTCATACCCTTCAGAAATTCATTTTAATGCAAAACCTGTTATTACATCAACTTTCTACGTTTATAAGAGCAATACTTGAAAAAATGGCCCTATGTTTGATCTTTGTTTCCCATTATTTATGGCTTTGTCCAGATTTTTTGTGCTATGAGGTTGAGAGGTATGCAAGTTGTAATTTTATGTTCAGAGAGGGTACCAGCAACTTTCACTACTTGGGATCTGTTGGATCTGTTGAGTCAGTTTGTAATCCAGCAATCATCTATGCAGTTTACACTTAGTATGCCTAACGTTTTAATAATACCAGCATGGGGATAGTGTCAAAAACCTTGATCAGGCCAAGATAAGCATCATGCACAGAGTTACCACTGTCTACTCCCTCTTTAAAGAAGTTTACTAGATTCAGAAGACAGGAACTGCCCTTTAAAAAAACAGACTAAGGGAAGTCTAGGTCAGTTATTTATGTATGTTTTTTTACAGTTTGTTTATCAAGTAGGTGATCTGGTCTATTGAGCCTTCTCAGTCATATCCCAGGTACAAAGAAGTACAAATGAGTTTAAGCAAATACACACCCATATGAAACTTTCAATATGAGGTACAAATAAGGTTATCACACGAAGACATATTTGAAACTTACATTGAGAGAAGTACAAAAGGAATTAATGATCTGCCTATGTCTGCGTAAATGAGGTCTGCTATAAAGTGTTCTATGGCTTTGCTTATAGGTCTGGTGAGACTGAAGGGCCTACAATTACCTGAGTCTGTAGAGAGGCCGCCGTTGAGTAAGGGAGTTGCACTGGCTGATCTTCAGGCATCAGGGACAAATCCTGTGGCTAGGCTGAGGATGAATGGCTTAAAGTCTCAGGTACTGCGAGATTGACACCACGGATCAGAATGCATGTTATCTGGTCCTATAGAAATATTATGCTTAGCCTTTGACAGGGATTCTAAGACTTATTCCAAAGTTATTACAGGGAAACTAAATTTTCAGGGATAGTGGTCCCAATGTGGGTAGGTAGAGTAAGGTTAGCACCAAATTTGTCTGCTAATATATTAGCGATACCCTTGGGACTCGATGTGTGATGGTATTATGAATGAGCTCAGTGAATTTTCTGTTTGTTGGTGGTTTCTGTAGGCTTACTTATTTGCCAGTTCTCCTCCTCACACTGATATGATAGTCTACCAAAAGAAATAATTACTAATTATCGTCTCTGTATCTCTTAAAACTGAGGAAAATCTTCCTATATTATCATGTAATGTGTTAAACTGGGAATAATAGCAGAAGGATGAATTACCTTCCCAAACACCACTTGTATTTCTATCTGAGTATTGGGATACTGTTTTTTTATCCCCACGAAGGCATACCACTTATATTCTTTTGTTGGCGATAGTTTTCTTCTTAAATACACATTACTCTGTTATAAATGTTAGCATACTGCCTAGGTCTAGTCCTCTTTGTAGTTATCTACCAGCAATTAAGGCATTGCACTTCCTTAATTTTGTAGTAGGACATTACCAGAATGCAGGTTCAGCCATTGCAGGATATAATTTATCACATCCCATTAGCATAACAGTACTACTGGCATAAGTGTACAATCTAACTATTTCACAATTTTTCCACATTGAAACAGCGTACGTCTACAGCTATTAGTTTTTGTTTGCTAACATTTGACGGGTTTTACTCCAGGTTTGCACTGTTCAGTTCTACAGAGAGCTTTATCACACAGTAAATCTTTCTACTAGAGCAACACAACTTTCCTCACCTTTAGGGTCACTTTGGCACACCCACTTTCTTAAAGCAGTAGTAAAAGATATTTTAAATGTGTTAGTTGTTATTATTTCTATCATTTTTGTTTTAAGATGTTGAACCTCATGATCTAACCATAATTATACATTTTAAATTACATTATTGTAACCTTAATAGAGTGTTGTGAGAAAGTGTTCAGCTATGAAACTTTTGAGCTTATGTTTGAGGTAACACCAGCTCTGGCAAGTAAAGCGTTTTTAACTTAATCATAATCCTGATAATAGGTCCCTCCCATGTCTGTGAAGGTTGTCAGTGGTTCTCCAGTTAAATGAGCTGATGGCATCCTGTCCCAGTCAGCTCACTTCCATTCCTCCTGGTGAGCATACTGCTCAAAGGTGATAAAATATATTTTGAGGTCCTCCTCCCAGGTCAGCTCCTGGTGAGCATACTGCTCAAAGGTGGTAAGATACATTTTGAGGTCCTCCTCCCAGGTCAGCTGTCCTGAGGTATCCAGCTTTATTACTGTAAATATCCCTTTAGCTGCAGCCATGATGAAAGTGAAATTGATCTACTGTGATCATCTTGACACCTGGATCCACACACGTGCATAAACAAAAAAAATTCCCAGTATACTACAAGACTGCCTCTTTCTCTGTCTGTCTATGGGGAATTTACACTCATATTAACAGAAATAGATCTCATGTCATGGCAGTATGAACTGGCACAAAAATGACTGCCACAATCCAGAGAAGTAGATTTTTAATGCAGCTGAGACTACCAGTCTTTATAAAAATAGTGCAGTCATTTATACACAAAGCAAATATGGCATGTTCTTCCAAAAATGCAGTCTTGTGGTTCAGCTAGCATAATCAGACAACATTTTAAAAGCAGTCTCTAATGACAGCTTTCTCTGGCAGGAATAATTTCTCCAAGATTGTCCTTCACTTTGGATGGTTCTTTCTCCTTAAGTCACTGCTGTGGACACTAAGTTTCCTTTACAAAGGACAAGCTCTCCTTATGTGTGCTTGTCACAATCCTCTTTTTATACTATCGCCAAATTTTCATTCAGCAAACCTGTTCTTACTATTACATGTGGGGGCCTCTCTCCTCTCTACCCTTAAAGTAACAGATAGAATTGAACAAAAAGCTGACTACATCTAAAGAAAATGCACTCTACATATTTTGGATTGCAAACATTATTTGCATTATTTTCTACACATTTTTGGATGATAAGCATTGTTTACTTACAATTTACATATATTAGAGTCACTTGTAATCTTATTTGGTGTGAATCATCATACTGTACTATAATACATACATAAATATATGTTTTATTCGTTTCACATTTGTTTACCGGAAAATCCAACTTGGAACAAACCAATTTTCAGCAGAGGCATGGGGAGAAATGCTCCAGACACATGTCTTTCTGATGTGGGAGGAAACTGGAGCACCCAGGGGAAACCCACAGGAATGCAGGGAGGACATGCAGATTCTGCACAGACGGCACTCCAGCCAAGAAGTAAACCAGAGAACCTCTTGCTGTGAGGTGACAATGCCAACTGCTGCACCACTGCGCCATCCAATATGTATTTACACAAATGCATATTAAAATTCTGTGTGCACTTTTCAGTGCACACAACCTCAGGCAAATGTTGTCAATACAAGTAAGAGAGAGAGAGAGAGAGAGTGTGTGTGTGTGTGTGTGTGTGTGTGTGTGTGTGTGTGTGTGTGTGTGTGTGTGTGTGTGTGTGTGTGTGTGTGTGTGTGTGTGTGTGTGTGTGTGTGTGTGTGTGCGTGTGTGGCATTGTGTATGCTTGTGTATACATGAACACATTTTTCACTAAAAGCGCACACATATACACAAACACATACTCACATGTACACTATATATAGATAAATCTCTGGTGAGTGATTGAAATGCTGAAAGATAAAACCACAAATCATCAATCCTTTCATGCTGAACAATCAAAATATCAGGTCTAAAAAACTGAAAAACAGCAGATTGTAAAAGGAAAACAGCCAGTTTCCTTTTCCAGTTCATTAGGTCTTCTAATAACTACAGATATAATTTGTGTAGATATTGGTAGTGTTATAGAAGGGTTTTTCTAAGGTTTAGGGTTATGAGCAGGGTAAGGTTTGCATGCATTAGTAAGGTAGAGCAAGGGGTGTACACAAACCCTTGTACATGGAAACACAGACACTCCCCTTCTTGCCTCAAACTGCTGTTCTTGCTTTCAAGAAATTAGATGTAGATATTAATTTCAGAGCAGACTATTGTTATTTTACTTGCTTTTTGTGGAGATGTATGTTTTATGAATTAACTATTGCACTATATGTGTATGGATATGTGAGTAAACATGTGCGTGCTTGTATGTGTGTGTGTTACGTTTCATTGTCATGTTGTACGAAATTCTTCCTATTGAATATAAGCATTTGTAGTATGATTTTTTTATAAACAACTCTTCTGATATTGCGCTCCCCTGTGACCCAGGTTGTGACTGAAAGGGGTTCCAGGACCAGACCTCCTATCTTATTAGCAAGCCAAATAAAAATAAAATAAGCTCTAACAAAAAACTAAATATGTTCCTTTTTTGGTAAATTATGTCCTTCCCATTCTCAGAAAAATGTTTTACAAGCATAAAATGAACTCCAGGATCTAAGTTGTATTGGGATGAACCCACACAAGGTTAATGGTAGTATACCTAAGGCATAACTATAATAAAGCATTCCAGGGTTTATGTAATGTTGGCGTGAACACCAGCTTACACCGATGATCATCTGCCTTATATTTGGCATTATCTCATTAGAAGCATCCTTATTTTTAAATAACTTAAAGTGTTGTATATTCCAGCTGTATTTTTATTGCCGGAATTGCATCCTTTCCTGCTTGCACCCTTTCTTGAGGGATCTGAAATGCATACACATCCTGTGGCTACACCCAGCCTTGTTTTTTCCTAATTCTTATTGTATAATTAGTGAACATTTTTGAAACATTAGCAATATATTCAAACTGTTTCATCACTCTTGACATCGTATACAAAAAAGATCTGTTACTTATTTTTTTTTTGTTATTGGTGTATGCTTGTTTTGTCATTTTTACTAGGATCGTGGACTGATCTAGACAGATGATCTTCTGTCACTATGTAAGGCACGGTCAAAACAAGTCATTTACTCATTAAATGATAGCCAACATATCACAAGTCAAGCAACAGATAGTAAATCAAATGAAAAATAGAGTATGTGACATAAAACTTAACAGGATGGACATTCTTCATGCAGAATTCCTGGGATATCATGCAAAAGGCAGAGTTTGCATACTAGAGTACATAAATCACATCCACTACATTGTACATGAGACAGTAAGGAATTCAACAGTAGCATAAATAAGGCCAAAGCAGCAACAGTGGAAAATATTCATGAGATGTGAAGCATAATCTAAAATGATATAGAGGATTATAATCAGGTCTCCAATAACAACCAAGCTGTTACGTGTTCAAGATATGTATGTAAACAAGTTCACCTTGAGAGCAGAGCAAAGTGAAGCGAACCTTGACAGGCAAATCTTGGCATTCACGTCATGAAAACATATCACGTTATAACTGCAGGAGCAAGAGCATAATTCTTTGTAGGACATGGAACTTTAGCTTCTCTGATGTACTACCAGTTACAGAGGAAAAGGAGCAAATATGGCAGAGCATGAAGTGTTGTTACAGCTTCAAAAGCAAAAAAAACAGAGTGCTGCAACACAGGGAGCAACTAGAAATAAATTGTCACCAAACAGCCTTAAAAACTGTTGGACAGTCCACTGTGATACTGGTTTATATCCCAGACAACTGTACTACAGCTTTAGCTTCTCACAGCTGCTCTGCAGTGGCCTGCACTGCATGCTTCTCACAGCTGCTCTGCAGTGGCCTGCACTGCATGCTTCTCACAGCTGCTCTGCAGTGGCCTGCACTACATGCTTCTCACAGTTGCTCTGCAGTGGCCTGCACTACATGCTTCTCATAGCTGCTCTGCAGTGGCCTGCACTGCATGCTTCTCACAGCTGCTCTGCAGTGGCCTGCACTGCATGCTTCTCACAGCTGCTCTGCAGTGGCCTGCACTACATGCTTCTCACAGTTGCTCTGCAGTGGCCTCCACTGCATGCTTCTCACAGCTGCTCTGCAGTGGCCTGCACTACATGCTTCTCACAGTTGCTCTGCAGTGGCCTGCACTACATGCTTCTCACAGTTGCTCTGCAGTGGCCTGCACTACATGCTTCTCACAGTTGCTCTGCAGTGGCCTGCACTACATGCTTCTCATAGCTGCTCTGCAGTGGCCTATAGTGGATGCTTTTATGATCTAGCTTATCTGGAGCATAAAGGGCTGAAAAGGTATTTAAAACTTTGTTAAGCACCTCTTACAGCAGGAAGGTTTTTACCAAAGTTGTCTTCCCTGACGTCAGAGTATATTCATGTTATGGAAATATTTCATTCTCACTCTACATTAAGAAGCCTTTCTTAAGAATACCAGGGATTACTAAGCAAGCAAACAAGTTATAGCATGGATAACAACAGGATATTGGTAACACCCTATGCCCAAATAAACAAGTTATCACATCGAGTATGCCAGACCCTATCCATAAAGAACGCTTGGCTGTAAGCCTTTGTCTCCATTAGTAGGATCTCTAGGAATCTGAGTTATCTTCCAAGCACATTTCCAGCCCTTTTCACAGATGGAGAAGTTACAGATAAAAATTAGGAGTAAGTAAACAAAATATGCCAGAGGGGTCAAGAAAGGACTGAAAGCAACCATATGATTTCTTATTTTTCGCACTGATTTGTTAACCATGTAATTCCACTAGGCTCAATTACCTCTTTTCAAGATGACCCTTGTAGCAGCACTGTCTGGTTAAGTGACTTGCTTGGAGTCATACGGTGTGCAAATGGAAAGATAAGTATGATGAGCTTTTTTGTTGTTGTTGTTGCATGACTCAGCTTCACCATCATTACACATTACTCATACATTACTGATTTTCTGAAAAACAATAGGCAAGATGGGCTTTATAATGTAAATTTATCTTGAGCAATGTATTGGGCAGTAAGATGAGAGTTTCTGATTTATAAAAAAAAAAAAAAAAAAAAAAACACTCCAATGACTACTGATTCATGCAGTAAGTAAGATACAAGAAATACCTCATTGCACCAGAAAATACAGCTTCAAACAGCAGACTGCTAATGGCCCTTATGCTATATGTGCTGACCTTAACTGCTGAAACAAAAATAAAATAATGCAGTGCAAGCCCAGATGCATGTCATAATATTAATGGGTATGACTCATTTGAGAGCTGCCCTTGCTTTGCACAGGATATATCAAAACAGATTCTTCCTTTTAACATACATGGGAATAAGGCTTCTGTTGTCTGGGCCTCCATGAACTCTTTTGTCCAGCCACTGTTGGGTCTGCATATGAGAATGTTGCATCTATAATCGGTAGCTATGCCATGCTAACATACTAGAATGCATATGTGTAAGTAGCTTATTCATAAATCATTTGGTTACTCTGCATAAGGCACAGTGTAACTTAATGTGGTATAGCTCTGAAACTCCTCTCCCTTAAAGGTAGGTACTACGCATGTCTTCCAGGAGACCATTGAGGGGTCTAGCCCAATTCCCAAACTTCCCTGGAGCCTTGCCTGGTTAAGTGACTTGCTCAGAGTCACACAGAATGCAAACAGAGGCTGAAAGAATCAAGCCCTTGACTACAGGAAGCAACTGGTTCAATGCTCAGAGCCGTAATCCTCTCTTCTGCCTACTAGACTCCGACATCTGCATTATGCTTAATATCTGCTGAAGTGTGGGGCAGAGGAGGATGACCACTTACACATGAGAATTTTATAAACAATGCAAGTGAGGTCAGGGATATGAAGGGGTGATCGTATACTGAAACACATCACAGTTACAACACAGGACCAGGAAGTAGGAGGTTACATGAAGATTGCCTCCATTTAAACAGAAATTCAGAAAAGAGGGACTGCCCTAAACAGGAATATTTAATTACAGTATTAGGGGTGGAACTACCTTAAATATCCATTTTCAATAGCCCTTGTTTTGTTGATGGTTAATGTTGTGGCAAGCTAAACAGGGCAGACCAGACTTCCAAATTCCCAGCAACAGTCTCTGGTTCATCCTACGGAATCAGAGGTTTTCCCAGGAAATCAAAGAGAGAGAGACCGAGCGAGATAAAATCCCTCCAGCATGTCTCAAATCTTCCCCCAGGCCACCTCTCAGAATTCTGTGCCTACTGCACCTCTCATGGGAGGCTCCCAGGGGGAATCCCTTGGGGTCATAACCTTGTCCTTAGGGTGGAAACTGCAGATCCCATGCCCCTTAGAACACTGTTATATAAAGCTCTGTGCTTTTAAAATCATCACTCTTAGGCTGGGAGATGAGACCAGGCAAGCAATAATCAAAAAATATGACCTCCATAATGATTTAGATTTACCATAAACATGAACATTTTACAATATTACATGGGGAACATAGAAAGGGATGTATCCCAGACTAAGGGCTTACTTTAACTATCATAAACAAGAAAACATGGTAGGGGTACTACTCTAAATATGAGCATGATATTTCAATGAAAAATGGGTGGTGGGGATGGTCTATATTACCAACTCGAACTAACTGAAACGCGAAAACTGTTGCATCAACACATATGTGTTGAACGCACAGGTACGTGAACGACCATTCCTAGGGAAAAAAAATGGTAGGCCAACTACAAACGACACACCAGTACAAACATTATAAAGTGGGGGGCTGTGTCCCACACACACACACACACACACACACACACACACACACACACACACACACACACACACACACACAAAACTAAATATACTAACAATGAGATCGCACTACAATGGGGAAAAGGGCAAATTCACAACAGCCAAATGGTGATGTGGCCATACTCTTACCTGTGCGTTCAACACATATGTGTCGATGAAATGGTATTCGCATTTCAGTTCATTCAAGTTGGTAATATAGACCCGGTGGGGAGTATGGGTTTTGAACTTCCAACTCAGGGGGAGTAGTTTGTGTGAACACATCCTGCATATGTAATGTTATATTAAAGAAGTCTCATAATGCAGTCTGGTCAGCTGACTAAGTCAGACTGCATAACAGAGGCTCACGTTTCACCAAAAGGGACAACTAATTAAATGTTTAATGCTTTTAATGGCAGAACTAGATGACAATACTTGGGTTGTGCTAGCCAGAGCTGTTTTTTTTTTTTTAAGTGAAACTTCACCTTTCCAAATGCTACATTTTCTACTGACTTAAACAGCAAGCACGTTATTCAGTAAAATTACTAGAATGATCATTATAGTTATGTTGAGAATCACATTTTTCAGACAATTTAAGTTGTTCCCTTATAATTAAACATAAAGATTTTTGTGAATTATTTTCTTCTTGCTGCTGTACTGAAATACAACCAAATGATGGAAAGAGCCTTGTTACGAAATCTTCACTGTCAAGGGCACTGCAAGGTTGACTGATGAAATGAAGTGAAACCACACGGCAGCAAAACAGAATATGTCAGTATTTAACTAGTATCAAAGACCCAAATAAGTACTTGAATTGATGTTTATTTACTTTAGCCTTATAGAACTATTGACCCTATCAATGCCAAGAGAACTAACATGACGCACTCTCATCCGTGCTTCTGTAATAATGTGCGGCCTAAGCTTGGAGCTGGAATGCAAGGGCATATTGAGGCCACAGATGTCATTGCAAAGTAAATATGTGTTAAGTATCAGCATATGCAAGTCCATGAGCTCTTGGAGCTGAAGTGGGTACTTGTGTTAATCATTAGGAACTTAAATCAAAAACTGTTACAAAACATGTGTTTATGTGTCCTTCGCACTGCATACAAGATGTGAAATCCCTTACACCTCAGTGAACAATACAGAAGATATCCTTCAAACAACTGTTATTTGATTTCAGTTCATTTGAAAATGCACTACTTCAACATAAAAAAGTTCAAGCAATGGAAATGTAATGTTATGGTTCCAGAATTACATTTGCCTTATGCATCCAATCCCACTGAAAAGAAAAACATTTAAATTCAATATTTTTGCAAAATATGTGTAGGTATTTTCATACAGTTGTCAGTTTTAATGTTTCAGAACACAAGCTTTTTCAGTCATAGCAGAAGTGTTATCATAAAGTTCACTTAAAAATTGGAAGAATACTGAAACTGCAATTAATATAACATATTCAAGATTTTTTTTGGGGGGGTGGCAGTCCACCTGCCCAGTATGACTCCTAACCAAGACGTTCTGGTGCACATACTGAAATGATCATCCCACCATAAACTCTGCAGGCCTAGGGATGCTTATGGTGATGTTCGGGTTCCTATCACGTCATCAAACTTTTACAAGTTCGAACCACATAGGGTCAAGACCATGTGTTCGAATTTGGAAAAGTTTGAGCGTGTGAATGGAAATTTCCATAGGTGGAGGTTTCCATTCACTTCAATGTGGTGTGAACTCGGAGTTGGTATATTTAAGTAGCGGGGGGGGTGGGGGGTGCAGGGGGGCGTGCCCCCCTGCTTACAACAGTTTATTTTGAAGTCTGTTGTGTTTTTTTTCTAGGTAGTTGAAGTTATGTAACATTGAACAAAATGGTTCGACCATTAGGTGTTCAAAGTTACGTAACTTCAATGTGATATAGACCCATGATGTTCTTGTGGCTCCTGTCACTGTGGAGAAGAATGCTTTTCTCTTTTGACCCTCCCCGTCACATGTACAGTGATACCACAGCAGAGCAACAACATCACTGTGCTCACTCCAACTTAAAGATCAAATGCGATTGTTTGCAGTGGATGCCTTTCGCTTTGTCCACTGCTACAGTCGCAAGCTTGTCCCCTCAATATCTGAAATCCTTCAACAATACTTTCTTTTCCTTCAGTTTTACTATTAATTTCACGAGACGTACAAGGTACTCCTCCATGACTGTGGCATGCAGTACTTCCACAATGAACTTCATTGCATTTGTCATGTGACTGATGTGCTGTTGGGTCTGTGCTCTACTTCCTCCTTTACTTGTGCAGACATAGGCAGGGTGTTAGAGCTCTGCAACTGCAGCATGCTGAAATTAAAATTGCTCCTTTTTCATTCTTAATCATTCAGAGATCAGCCTGATAAACAAGTAAGTAAATAAATGCCAGAGAAGATTTATCGATGATTAAGTAAGTAAGAAAATTGATATTCTTTTGTCAAGGGTAGGTCTTGCCCACTCAGCCTAGTGGATTCTCACAGAACGTCACCAAAGCTATGGATGAGGGAAAAAAGGATGCATACCTGCTATCACAACCTGGTCAAGGCATTTGAGACAACATCCCACTCTGGAATTGTAGAAAAGCTTAGTAAACTATGTATTAACCACTACCTCACCCACTGGGTAGCCATTTGGCTGACAGACAGAACACAAGAAGTCAGAATTAGGGAGTTTTCCTCCACAAAAAGGCTGGTTAGCAATGGGGTGCCTTAGGGGGTCAATGCTGGTTTCACTCATGTTTGTCATCTACTTATCTGAGGATATGGCTAACATAAAGTGGCTCTGGCTGACCAACTTTGAGGATGATTACAAACTGAGTGCAGTCATTAAATCCCCTGCCCCCAAGGCTCAAATATCCTACAAAAAGCTGTAACACAGACTAATAACCATTGCCTGAGTCACGGACTAAAACTCAGTTCTAAGAAGTGGATCATAATATTATTCAGAAAGATGACCAACCCAGTAGGCATCCCTAAGAGTAGGCTCTGTGCCATGTTGGAACTGATGTAGACATTCTTTTGTCTTCTGACCATCATGTGACTACGGAGGAATTTAATCCATGTTGCACAACTTAGAAGCAGGTGTATTGTGTCTAGACCCAATTAAGTGATTATTCCTTAATACTCTGCTCTCAGAAGAACAAGCAATGATACAGAGTGCTGTGTGCCTGACAAAACATATGCAAAAACTGGAGTGTTATTAGAGATTACTCACCAGAATAATACATGGTGTGGAAAACAGGGTCTATGCAGACTGCCTGGTAGGCTTCTCCTTATATATGGCCACCTACTGGCTGCTGAGACCCAACCTATCCCTTTACTAAAAGGTATCCCTTCATTTCAGCCCTAATTGACCTGTTACACATACAAATGCACATAGCATTAGGAATAGCAGAACCAAGGAGTCGGATCTTACCTGTAACATAAATAGGATATGTTGTGGGGACAGGTATGTGTGACAGAGGCTCGCCCTTCTCTTTAACAGGGTTACCATCCACGTGAAGCAATGATGGCTTGCTCTAGGTTTGCCACTCTTCCAGATGATCAAATTATACCAACTGTCATTTTGCTTCACATTGCACTCCATGCCTCTCAACTGTCCAGGTTTTTGCTTATTATTTTTGTTCTGTTCCTCATAAAACTCGAGGTTTTCTGACAAATCACTGAGGATTGAAGTCACTAAATTACACAATTTGATGTTCAGGTTCCATATCCTTCAGAAAATACATGCTAATAGAAATCCTGTTCTTCTAGCAACTTTCTATGTTTATTAGAACAATATTTAAAATCTGTCCTTATTTGCGTGACTTAAGCCCCCATTATTTTAGGCTTTGTCCAGATTTCTTGGTATTAGAGGTTGAGAGGTAGGCTGTGCTCTCTAGAGCAGCCAGTAACTATGACTAATTGCTAAGTAATTTAAGCAAGACAGCTTTAAACAACATAATAAAGCTAAAAGGAGCTATGGATACACAAAGATAGTACAGTAATCATTGTGTCTGCGCATGTGTACAGTACCTACCATGACTGGTATGCAATAACAATAATTTGTTACACATAAAAAAGTAAAATAGCTTGTAAACACTGCCTTACCTTCATGAAAAACCATGACACTAAAATAAGATGCTGAAACTCTGCACCGATAAGAAAAATACAACAAAGTACCACAAGGCTATCCTAGCAAATACTCCCTCTGTTTCTGTACACAAACAGTGCTTCTAGACCCGACATTATGTCAACACTTCGATGAGGGAGGAACATTTCCGAGAGAGGCTTGGCTAAGGACAAACAATGATGGGATGCAAGATCACTGCAATCAAGGTGAGATTACAAGAAAATTGTACATTTTAAAAGCTGGGAATGTTGATTCTAGGAAAAGACAGGTAACCAGTTGACTGGCGGTAATGCATAATTGTTTAGAGCTAACTTGTAAATGACCATGTGCATATGATCTTTAATGCACCTGCACAAGCTGAGGTTTGCTTTATAAAGTACTGAACTGCAAACTTTTCCAATGTGACAGTATAAAACAAATTTCTTGAATCTTCCTTCAGAGAAAAATAAAGCAGTTTCTATGTTGTTTTATTTTCCTCCCACCTCCTGCATGACTTTACCAGGACTTTAGGTTAATTCCCAAAACCCAGATTGACAGTGGTAATATCAGATACCCTCCCTTCCTGCCATACACCAGATGCTATCTGGTTTGTGCCATAGTGTTGGTTTCCTGTTGTCACTAACACAGTGGACGGGGTTACTTAGTTGTACCCCCTAATAGTGAATGTCTATTTGTGTAAATTTATATCATGTATAGTGTCAGGTTTTCATCACTATTGCTCTGCACTAACAAGATGCACAAGGACGCAGCCTAAATGACAGAGTAGAATAACTGGATAGAGAATGAATGCAGTGACGATGCTACTTGCTCACTTTTCCTTAAATGTAAAATGATACATCCAAATCCATGGCAAGTTTGAAAGCACACAATATAACTGAGTTAGCCTGTTCAACAGTAGACTATCTAACAGTAACACTTTCTTTGAAAACAGTTCCAAGTTATAGCATAGAACACAGAAGCAAAATATCCACAAATGGATAGCTGTAAATTAATGAGGCTTGCAGATTATTAATTTAGCATTGCTGAACTCTCTACCTCCTTATGCTGAGTAGCTGAGGGTCAATACATCTGGCCATTCAGAGCACCAAGAGTCAGTTCAGCACCGAGGCTCATCCTTCCAGCAACAGTAGCATGATGATCTTCAAGTAACAACCATATATGGATGCCTGGCAATAAGGAAAGGGGCAATAAAGGTTCAATTTCCCATTTGTTGAAACACAGACTCTGCCTTCTCAAAAAATATTTGTTATAGGAATCTAGCCTGGATTTGTAGAGATGCCTTGCACTTCTATGCAAGGGTTGCACAGCTGTGCAACAGTATGTGGCAACATATGCAGCCAGTGCATTCGCAACACAAGACAGACAGATGGACGTACAGTGCTTCTGTGCAGCCAGATGCTCTTATAGGCAGTGACACAACAATGCAAGTACACACAGCTGTACAGTGAAATACATACACGGCAGCACAAGTAATATATAGAGCAGCTAAGCAGCATATTGTGCAGTCTCACAAGAACTGAAGACGTGAACTCACAGACCAGTGCATACCAAAACTAAAGTAGTGCATGTACAGGATCTGCTGCTTGTGCCAGCACAGATGGCAGCAGGGTGCTACAAAGTGCAGTGGCACTACAAATTTGCCACTGCAGTGATTTAGTGTCCACAAAAAATGGACACCTATCAGACGCATAAGTGGAGATCAAAGGGGTGGATAGGAAAATAGAAAATGAGGAAAGAATACCCAGATGGATAACATATAGGTGTGAGCAGGGTGGGGCATGGGAATGGCAATGTCTCTTTTTGGGGATAGAGCCCCCATTTAACATTATATAGAGAGGAGGGAAGGGGGAGATAAGGTAAAGAAGGGTAGGAAAGAGCAGTAGCCACCTCTCAGCTTCTGTTTTTAAGAATTCTGAACAAAGCAAAAAATAATGGGAGGACAAAGGCCCAATATCTGAACAATTTTAAATATTATTCTAATTCATTTAAAACAAATTCAGCACAGAGGCTCATACTCATACTGTGGGTGGTGCAGTACTGCAGTGGTTAGCGTTGTCTTACAGCAAGAGGCTCTCTTGTTCAGTTATTGGCTGGGGTGCCTTCTGTGTGAAGTGTCTATGTCCTCCCTGTGTTTACGTGGGTTTCCTCCCACATTCCAAAGACATGAGTCTGAAGCATTTTCCCTTGGGCTTCCCTGAAAATGGGCTCTGGCTCAGTTGGACTTTCCCAGTAAACAAATGTTAAATAAATAAATAAAGTTAATGGAGCAGCAGATTTTGCATTAACATACATTTTCTAAGCAAAAAAGTGCATTAAACTCTGATTTATGGAATTATTGACAGACTAATCCTCAGCAATGTACCAGAAAAATCAAAAAAATACAAGGGATAGGACAGACGTTTGAGGGAAAATCAAGGCCATTCTGTAAAACCAAGGAAAACTGATAGACATATTTATGTCGGGGCTGGATGTGCACTCACATTAGGATAGGAAAACATAAGATGGACAGAGACACCCCTAGGGTGGACAAATGGTGATATAAAAGACTGGGCAATGCACAGGATATGAGGTATGACAAAAGATGTAGGGAACACACCTATCTGGGGGTAGTATTTGTTGATCAGTACCATCCCAGAGGGAAATTAGAGTGATTCATTGCCATATAATGGATGTCTGGACAGTGGTTTGGGCTGCATCTTTTTCTGGTAACCTTATGATGAGGACCAGTCAGTCAAATAAATCTGAATCCAGTCCAGAAGGCTCAAGGTCATACACCTGTGCGCTGTTTTCTCAAATGCAGACTTTGCCTCCTGGTCTGGCAGCAGTAACAGCATGGCCACTTCAGTCAATGTAGGTGGGCTACCTGGTGATCAGGGGTCAGTTTCATCAATCTCACACTCCACAGCATCAGTCTTGGCAGAGGTGGGTCACAGCAGAACTGCCAGCTGGGCAAATCTGTCATCCAGACCTCCAGTAAAGAGACACAGTGGGAAAATTACCATAAATTAACAGTGGAATGAATATATAAAGGTATTCACACAAGTCAGCATGTGAGTAGGAATAACCATGGTAGACCGCTGGCCTCTCCAGTCTCCTGCAGTAGGCAACAAGGTCACTTGTTCCTTCTGCTCATGCTGAAAGAGAAAAGGCACATTACAGAACTGTGTCAGGTGCAAGGTGAGATGCTAGAACAACTATACAAGTCTCAGTGCCATACATATGCCCATTTAGGTATGAGATAGGCAGCAGGTTGGTGTGTGCCCCCTGTCCAAATGTTACCCTAGTGATTCAAAATAATGGTCTAGTTACACCGCCAGGTAGAGCCTAGGTACAATGAGATTGTGTACTGTAACACCACCTGATATGATTCCCAGGAGAAACCCTCATTAAAAATGGAGTTTGCATATACCATTAAGTGTTACTACCACCTCCTCCACCTGCCAGTGAAACTCCACACAGTAGCTTACAAATACCTGTACTGGCCTTAAAATACCTGCCAGCAAAAGAACAGTGTCAACCATAACACAGTAAAGAAAACAAAACATGATACCATTTAGTGTGCTGTTGCCTAACCCCAATTGGCCATGAGGAAGATAAACCACAATCTTACTCTCTTTCATGTACTATGCAGATGCTATCCTTTGGGTACCAACAGAAGCTGCATTTTCCTGAATACCCTCAAAAAGAGGCATCACTTTCATGAGAAGCAAAATAGCAGCCTGTGGTTCACTCCTAAAAAAGTGACTTCTGAATTATGGGCAGTACAAGAAGAAGCTGCAAACTTGTGTGACATAGACTTGTTCACCGGTCTAGCATAAGTCCTTGTCCATATGCTCTCAGAGGTGTGCATAGACTGTGGGATGAACCTTCAGCCACCACTGCATGGAAGAAAAATATAATTCACAGACATTCACGTCTCCTGTCATAATTTGTCCACATAATGCAATCAGCTATACATTTGCTTTACTTTGTGGGCATGCTGCCATCTTATATGTGAAGTCACATAGATGTTAGATCTTGTACTGAGTCTTTTGGTAGGTCTGTTATGAGAAATTGAAGGACTTTGTGAATCTACAGGCCACTCTGAGGAGGTACAAGTACTCTACAACCCTGAACAGGGTGTCATACAAGATATGCATATAAATATGTAGATTATACTGGGAACAAGATAGTCTATAATATCAGAACAATCTGTCTCTGTCTCTGTGCCTGTCTGTCACTATATATTTACAGAGTATGGACAGGATAATAGATAAGGTGACCTACACTGTTCAGAAAATTAGGACTATGGATGTACATTTGTATCCCTTCCTCTGTAGTAGGAGAAGACTATGTCACCAGAGTTTATTTTGCTGTCCTCTTCTGCTGGCAACAAGTATGACTATCATACCTTATACATACAAGTAGGTCCTAAAATAATATATTAGCCTGGTCGGGAAAGCTTCTACGAGACAGCAGCAAGTGCACCTGCTGTATGTATGTTTTCCTATATATGTCCTTAGAGTTATAGTATGGCAGACTCTCATATCCCTTCAGGTATAGTATATTATACATAGGCTGCTCCTATAGCCATCAAACTACCAGTCTCAGTGATATACTGTCTATAGATCTGTATCACTGTGCCACGTGTTCATTCACAGATCCTTGCATACCTGGTGGATGATGTGAGCATCAGAAGCAACTGACACATTTAGCCCTGCAAAACATGGTGTCTTATAATGGACATTTAAGGTGCATGGATGACAGAGGGTGCAGAAAAGTCTTTATAAGTGCAAGAGTGGCAGAGAGTAGTTCATGATGTAGTTGCTGTGGAGAACCACAATAGCAAGAGTGCAATAGTGTTGTAAGCAGGTTATGGACAGCCCAAGTTGCTCCCGGGAAAAGGTGCAGTCCATTGTCAAGTTGGCCAATAGGAGCTCAGAGTTAACAGAGACAGAGGAGTTTCTGATGTCCTTGCAGGGGGACAAAAGCACTGGACTCATTGATGGAGAACTAGGTACTTACATCAAGGTGTAAGCACCCTCTCATGTTTCAGTAAATTATGTGAGCAGCCTCTCATGTTTCAGAAATGATGCACCATGTACAGCTACACTCTGTATGGCGGCACTGGACATATAGAGTATACACTGACTGTAGCATAGCTTACATACTATATGTTGTGATACAGAGATATCGGGTATCCAACCACATCAGAATGATAGCTGTGGTAGTTTAGGATTGCGTGTTATATCTTGTATGGACATCCTTGGCATGCATGATACAGCAGCGCAGTTGCATACGATGCATAGCCATGCTCACCCTGTTGTGTCTTTCATTGTATATTCACAGAGCACATCACTTCTACCGTGACACCTTCAGAAGTTATGGCAGCACAACAGGCAGATTCTGACACACATGCTGGGCAGATAATGATGATGATGGTGAGACACAGGCACCTGAATCACAGATGACACAATGACACTGTCTTTATCCATCATAAGTGGACATCCACCCATATTATAGGGTAAGGGTGTGTCCTCAGCCACAGCTAAAACTGAGATTTTTTTTTTAGTGTAAACACTTATCATCTGCATGACTGAGAGCAACATCATTGCTCCCCCTGTGGCTGTGTTAACAGAACACACTGCATCTAATTTGGGTATACCCACTATTATGCAGGCTTACAGGAGTATCTAGTGCCGTGTAACATTTGGCCCTGGACACGAGTGGCACTCAGGATCAATGAGCACATGTGCCAGACCATCACCCATGCACAATCTGCTGTGTAGTCCACCACAGAGCTGAGTGCTGTATTGTGTGGCCTTCATAAGGATGTCACTCAGCTCAGTCAACAGCTCTGTGATAATAGGGAGTCCAAGGACACAGTACTCTAAGGTGTCATGGTCTATGGTGGCACACACTGCTTCCATTTCTGCCTGTATGAAAATGATTACCGGTGCCACTATCACTACACTTTTTGGCAATGCTGTCCAGGGTCAGGGTAGGCTGCATACCCAGTATGGGTGTGTAGGGGAGCCATGACAGAATACACAGTACTCACCTGCATCTACAGGTATAAAGGACACCTCAACAGTGGACTCCAGCTAGGTCACAATTCCGCAGTACAATACCAACATCACTGGGGTGACCCAAAATTATAGTGTAACAGGTGGTTCCAGGTTAGCTACAGTCCCTCCAATTACCAGGTAAATGGCCCAGTGGAATTCAGTATACAGGAAAAAGTGATGCAAATGACATGTGTGCCATATATGTAAAATCTGTGCACTATGTAGGTGCTGTGCTGCCACTTTGGTTACCACTGGCAGTTCTCAGAATGATAACCCTTCCCATCCATGAGCCTTTGTGACTGTTAGTCAGGTGGGTCCTATATTGTTATGAGTGTGCATTCCATCACAACCAATACCTTAGGGAGGTGGGCAATGTCATAGAAGGCACTCATGGCCCTAACTCTCTCCGGATTTGTTTGTGTCTTTTGGCTTTTCCCGGTTAGGGGTCGCCACAGCGGAACTCCGGTCCGCTAATTATTGGCAGTTGATTTTTTTACGTACCGGCTTGCCAGGCCTGATGCACAACCTTCAACAAAGGTACACCCATTCACACATGTCTCCATGCAGAAGATGCTCTAGTTGAGAATCGAACCGGACAGCATCTTACTGTGAGGTGACAACGCTACCGCAGCACTACCACCGCGCGTTAACCACATAAGCTTTTGTATATGTGGAAGCATTATATTAAAAACTTTTTGAGTACTCTAGAGTCAAAGGTCTGTGAAATGTTCAGTGCATCACCTGCGGGCCTCCGAAAGGTCTCTCAGCTAGAAGAGAAACAATTATATATACCTCGGTCTCTACAGGAAGACCACACTTTTTCTATAGATTTGTGTGTGTGCAGAACATGCTCGACAAGGCCCATACTATGTCCTGATCTACGCAGAAGTGATTAGTAATCTCATGAAATGAGAAGTTATTGTATGTCACCAGCTGGTGATACTGTTTCCACTGGTGTCAGATGCCACATCAAGCATGCTGGCCTGGTGGCAAACTAGGATGCTGATGCTTAGTCTACACTGTATATGACCAAAGCTGCTACTCCTATAATTCTTGTTGTTTGCAGCTCTACTAATTTCAGGGTGCTTTACCCTTTTAAGGTGCATAGTGCTAAATAATTTTCCCCTCATGTACAACTGTGAATCATGACTCAGTTCATGCTGCATACATTTGCAAATCATTAGGCCCTCATTGCTATATGTGGTTTCACTTGCTGTCAATATGAAAGTGTGTTTTCCATCCACTTCTTCCTAAAACAGTTTGTCCCCTCTGGGGGTTATGTTCCCTGGTCTGTCTCCTAAAAATTAGAATATGTTTGCATTTTAGATTTCTGT
This sequence comes from Protopterus annectens, assembly GCF_019279795.1. Lineage (NCBI taxonomy): Eukaryota > Metazoa > Chordata > Ceratodontiformes > Protopteridae > Protopterus > Protopterus annectens. The sequence goes on along the minus strand of NC_056741.1, from coordinate 1,790,968,040 downwards.
TGCAAATAAGTCCCCTCATCCACTCTTCTGCCTTTAACCCTAGGCTCAATCACAGGTGTTTTAACCAGTGCTATGGTGTAGAGGGTTAAAGCTTTAACTATGGCCCAGGTGACCCAGGTTCAATCAGTTGCACAGGTGCATCTGAAGAGCTCGCAAGGAGGAATGGGTATGTCTAGCTCAAGGGTAGTATGTTCATCTTGGCACTTCCTGAGGGGAGGCATGGTCCATGAAGAAGGGAGCAGCCCTCAGACAATTTTGGGATGTCCATGGGGGCGGGCAAGAAGGTAGGACATAACATAAAAATTCCTCCTTCACATGGAAGCAGTTGCCAGCAACAACCCCATGAATGCCCTTAAGTTCTAACTCAAATAAAAAAAAATGTTGTTAGTCCAGGGTATGAAAGGAGGGATAGGCAGACCTGAAAATGAATGGGGTACTAGGGTAGAAGACCAGAAAGTATGAAGCAAGGAGGGGGGAATAAAAATATTCTGAGGTTTTATTTTGAAATTCACACCTAAGCATCAGACTTCCTTACTCGCTCCTGTGGTTGAAAGTGTGAAACTTCTCTACCTTTTCAGCATGTTATTTAACTACTGTCTCAGTGGCACACATTTTACATTTACAATTATTATTGGTTTGCCATATATCTCTATACCATGTCGTCAGCTGAGAACAGAGTGGCATTACTTTCTGTGCATTTTTCCCATTGTTTTCCACCAATTACTGAACTGTAAACTATTAGGTGGGAGTCATGATCTGATCCCAAAATCTCTGGTATTCAAAACATTGGACAGATCATGTTTAAGACTGGCAAAGTCCGATATGAATGTGCAAGACTTCACTACTGGCAATCTTGAATACTCAACATTCATTCCAAATTAATAGACTCTGCTCTCTACATGGTCATAAAAGTTCGTGATGATATTTGCCCAAACTGTTTTTGATAGCTGAGACAGCTGGACTGTTACGGAATTATTCTGCTGTGTTAGTCTGGTATGACAAAGAGTCTTTCAAAATTTATCAGTGCCTGGAAACTATCTTTTCTCTGAACATTGCCTTATATTTTATCACACTAAGGTGGGTTGCATGCCTTATTTTAGTTCAACTTTTCTCCGGTTGTTTAGGTACTGTTAACCTTGTTCCATTTAGTAGCATCATTTTCTGCCTACCAGTTGTTTTAGCATTTGTTATTATTTTATCATTTCTGGCAGTTTGATGCAGAGGTTTAATGATATGTGCTCCTAAAATTAGATTCTCAAAGGCTCCATTTGTTTCCTCTGTGATACTGAGCAAGTCACTTAACCAAGCATTGCTTTAGGGCTGCCCTTAATAAGGAACTGTATGTCCATTGTGGGTTTACCTGTTAACAGTATTTACTGCTATTCATTATATCATTACATAATCACTGTCACTCATTTTTGTACATCTTATATGACCTGCTTTTCACATGTTCGATTATCTCATCTACAAAGTTCACCTCCAGATCAGACTTGTGTACATCATCAGACCCAAGTGTGTTGAAATGCTGGTAACATTTCAACTTCCACCAAATGTTGTCAAAATGTCAGTAATTGCTAAAGGAAGGAATGAAGTTCTTTCAGTAAATGGCAGATAATCAATGTTGACAAGTTGAGACACAGTAATAAGTCTTGTCAAAATGGTTGAGTGACTTAGTATATTTCATATTTTTTGTAATTGGACTGCATTATAGGATGAGGCTAAGAAGGTTAGGAGGAGGGAATATTCTAGTCTGGGAATGAGTACATTCCTTATGATGTCAGTATTTGTTTCATGTATTAGGCTGAGTTCCATTTTGTACATTAATTTTATCTGATGTACAATATAGTGTTGGTTAGTTTTCTGTGTGAATTATACAGCTTAATGTAGGGTCTGTCCAGAACCCTGAAGTGTTTACAAATTATATGTGGCAGGGCTAGCCACTCCGGTGGTGTAAACCTTGGCTCTAGATGTGTTACTGTTAAAGTAACACCACAACCCCATGTGTAAAAATGGGAAAAGGAGGTTGATGGATGGAAGGATATATACATATATATATATATATATATATATATATATATATATATATATATATAGAGAGAGAGAGAGAGAGAGAGAGAGCACTATAGATATAGATAATGATGGTGTTAATTTGTGTCTCTCTACCTAAACTTTGAATGGTACTGAGTTGTTTCTACTATTTATGAATTATCTAAAAGCTTGTTAGCATTCAGTTTTCAGATTTCTTTGTATGGAGGAGTTTTTACCTGATTGTATTAGAAGTAGATATACCACGCAAAGTTTTATGTTCTAGGTAGGGAGTCATTTGGTAGGTTATTTATAAAATAAAAGAAGACATTTAAGTATAGCTCTCTGAAAGACATATGATTAAAGGTTTTTATCTCAGCCATTGTATTATTAAATGTTACTCCAGCAGTCCTATTAACTAGATAATAAGTAAATCATTGGACTGGTCCATCACCTATTGTCAGGTCATCAAGTTTTATAAATAGGTGTGAGTAGTAAAAAGTGTCACAGCCTTTTCTGAAATCTGTAAATAAGGATGCAAGCAAATGATCTTTGTCAGCATTGTAGCCTATCAAGCTTTTGCCTGCGTGATGTGAGTAGAAAATCTGAAGCCATTTTTCTTGGTGATTCTGAGGTGAATTGGGCTGACAACATTTACTCCTCTGCATAATTTTACCCTGTTTGAACATTTTGGTGGCAGATAGCTTCACTTGTCTCCTCTTGGTCTAGGAGTTTAGACAGGGTACAGTACTGATAAGCATATCATTTTAATAAAGACCTTAGAAGACCGACCATCGTTCTCCTTTACTGCACATAATGCAAGTATTCATGTGGCAGTCAAAAGGCTACTTTCATTCAGGCATGGTAGGCCCCAAGAGAGGAAGGGAGAGCAATGCAATAGGAAAGGAGCCATAACTGCCCTAGGAAGGAAGACATGGCTTGCTCTAGGAGATTTTGTTAAGAAAAATATTTCTAATTAAGTAGCACCTTCTCCATAGCAGGAGAAGATATCTAGTATGTGTTTTCTAACACAGTGGTTAGGTTTAATTTCCTCAGTCTCCATTTAACTTCTGCATGCCTCAGACCAAATCATCTCACTGTAAATTACTCCTGGGTCACCAATGAAAAGATAAAATTGTACTGAGAGACGTCATCTGGTTAGCAGATGAGTAAAAGCACAAAAAATAAAGTTTCTGAAGCTCAAAGGACACATAGCTCTGAAAGGAACTAAGAAAAGATTTTCAGCACTGCAAGACGGGTGCTATTTCTCCAGGAAGTAAAGCACTAGCATAATGTAACACGGCTTAATTTAGTACAATCTGAACTGAATGGTAGTACCAGATTTTTGCCTAGGTTTTCTCATCCAGATACTCTCCCTGCAAACTCAAAGTACCATATAAAGAATAAAGGAAATTAACATGATTACTTACTGGCCACAGACATGGTTGATGGAAAGATGTAGTGCAGGTAGGAAGGTATGGAAAAACAGAAGGAGTGTTGATGAGAATGTACAAAGAACACAAGAAAAAGGGAAATAAGGTTGTAGGGAGATAACACAAAGGTATAACACATATCAGGAAAGAAAAAATATTGACATGGGTAAAGCACTAGTTAAGCAACAAGGCATAGCAAGTCAAGGTGGAGAGTTAGTAGCCTGTCCCATGGGAGTTACCAGTGGTGTCCTATAAGGATCTGCACAGAGGCCACTTTTTTGGATTATTGTTCTCAGCTATAAAAGTGGGAAATGAGCTACAGATAAACAACTATGCTGATGATTGTGGGGTGGATAGTGTAAGTGCCACCATAAAAGATGCCGAAGTTATCCAAGATGGTTGTATTAACAACCTCAACTTTAGTGTCAGCAAATGTAACATAAGGAGACCTGGCAAAAGGTACCTAAACTGTATAAAGACATAAATTATTATTTCAAAATAGCTTATCAGTTTATGAAAAAAAAAATTCACAAAGTTCCAGGCACAGTAGCATACAATAACTTTGACCAATGTTATTGACTGAAGTTAAAAATGTGTACCATGTAGCCAGTCTAATTATAAGGAAGATGTCTAGTCACTTCAAGGAGATCACTGTACCACTTTATACTTCACTGATCCAATCCATTGTTGAATGTAATGCTAGATTTTGTAGTCTTTGAACAAACCACTTGAAAGAACTTAAAAAGGTACAATGATCCCTTGCCAGAAAACGTGTAGGGTTGGAAAACCTGAACTATTGATAAAGACTTTAGGTACTATCACTATATTCTATTTCTTGTAAATTATTAAGACGTGAGCTCTGCCTCATCTGTCAGTCAATGTCTTGTCCAGCTCTGTTTGAATGTCATCTATTCCTGGAATGTACTACTGGGGGAGCTAACAACAGCCGGGGGGGGGGGGGCTAATACTAAGCATTAACATCAGTAATAAAAAAAAAAAAAACATTTTGTACTCAGAGCTTTGAATTATTGCCACAACCCACAGCACTTTCAAAAACAGAAACTCCTCTCCAAATGCTGCCTACTGATTTCCCCGTAACATAAAGAATATTTTTACTTGCTTAAGGTGTACTGGTCATGCCCTAAACTAAATTAAGTAACAAACCTTTAGAGCTCGGTATAACCTCTTTACAATATACAATACCAAATTATTCAGTTTTTGATGCAAAAAGTGTATTGTATTGGGATTTTATTTTGCTGGTAAGGAGAAACCCCTGAATATTTTTCTTACTGCTAAGAATACCTGCAATAACATCATAAAATGTTGAACCCATAATGATTCACTATCTGTATTAAAAAGAAGTTAATGTACTTACCATAATGTTCCATATGTGTTGTCCATCTTCATTTATCCTTGACAGATGGGTCTGCTTAAGAATTTTTTATACATATAAGACATTTTTCATAATATGATATTGACAATTGTTTATGTGTTGACTGGCTGTCTTTAACTGTGATATACATATGTGTGTGTATGTATATATATATATATATATATATATATATATATATATATATATATATATATATATATATATATATATATATATATATATATATATATATATATATGCACACACACACACACACACACACACACACACGCACACACACACACATTATTTTCATTAGTGAATGTATGTCTTTTTAAGAGTAGCAATGATGTTATATTAATTATTTAATTATGTGACTAAGGAGTGTATTTACTGATTAGTTGGACTGTAGGGGGTTGTCTGAAGAAGTTCATGTCATTTTGGTGAACGAAAGTGTTTACATTAAACCTGTGGATTTGGACTACTTGTTTTGCCATCAGTTTTTTTTTTCTGCGTCTGGTTCTGATATTGTAACTGACTCAGCCATTACTCGCGCCAGCCAAAAACACTCAAGCTTCACCTCTACCCACAATCCACAAGTTTGCAGAGAATATATAGATAGAAAAGGAAGCCCATCTGGAAGCCGTGTCTTCTATGCTTGAAAGGTCACAATAATTTAAGGGTGTATAATCCATTCCACCAAAAAAAAAAAAAAAACTTTAAAGGTCGGGGATGAAGGGAGGGGCGTCAAGAATAAATGAAGATGGATAACACAAATGGAACAGTATGTAACTTCTTTATCTGATGTTGTCAATCTTCAGTTTATCCTTAACAGATGGGACAGAGTCCCCAGCTATCTAAAATCTTGGGTGGATTCACAAAAGGATATTCCTGAGCACCATCGAACCAAAGCATGCTCTTCCCCTAGAAACCAAGTCCAATCTGTAATAAGTAATAAATGTACGGGGAGAAGCCCAAGTAGCTGCTGCACAAATATCTTCCATCGAAGCTCTAGACTGGAAACTATTGAGGTGGCTACAAATCTTGTACAAAGGGCTTTCATGGGCTTAGGCAAGACTATTCATTCTTATCATAGATAAATTAAATGCAGTCTTTTACCCATCTGGCCAGAGTTACCTTGCTGACTGGCTTACCAAACTTTGCATTGGAAAAGGAAACAAAATGTTGGTCAGATTCTTTTGTTCTGTGAAGATAGAAATGTACTTGTCTGTGAACGTCTAGTAAATGTAAGGAATACTCACCTTTGCTGAAAACGTTTGGAAAGAAAAACGGTAAATTAATAGCTTGATTGATGTTAGATTCTGAGACTACCTTGGATAGAAGAGAGGAGTTTGCTCATAAAGAAACTATCTTTGTGGAAAATCAGATAAGGAGGTTTACACGACAAGGCCTGAATTTCTGAGATCTTTCTGGCAGAGGTTATAGCTACCAAAACAGTGTCTTCCAAGACAAAAACTTCAGCTCACATTCTGCAGAGGGTTCAAAGAGAGAATGTACTATGGTCTATAACACTATGGGCCAGATTCACGATGGCTTGCACAGAGTCTAAGAGTAGAGTAAGACTCCACGTAGCCATCATATCCGACGAGCGATCCAGGAACAGCCTGCAGAGGCGTGCATGAGAGCTCGTCAAATGGCTCTTACATGGACAGGGCTTGGATATGCAAATTACCTCAATTGCAGGCGAAAGGCATGCAAATGAGGTAGATTTGTGATTCAGGAAACCCGAACCTGTCCGAGTAAGAGCAGTGTTATTTGCAGAAATGTACTTAGTTGACAACTGAGTACCATTCTGCAAATAGCAAAACGGAGCCGTGACAGCTCCAAATAAATGTCACATCCAGTGCAGGAAGCATGCCAATGGCCAAATATACGGCCATTGGCAATGTTTCCCGATGCAATATGAAAAAAAAATATTTTTTTTCTTCGATTTCCGATGTTTAAGCATAGCGCAGCGCCACGCAAATGGGCTGCGCTCTAAAAACCAGAAAACTAAAAATTAAAACCCACTAATGTGGATCTTATTTAAATTGTTAATGTACAATGCAAGAGAATGGCAGGCTGAAGACAACATGGCCACCAAGTAGAGGTTGCTAAGGGGGGAAGCACAGTCTAAGAGATGTAACCAAGCATTAGTAGGCCATCCTATGCAAAGGAGGGTTAGGATAGTGAATCACAAGTTTACATAGCAAATGAGCACAGTCAGTGGAGTGTAGGAGTAGGATAAGGGGAGTAACAGAGTAGAAGATAGGTGACATCATGAGTGGGCTATGTATGAAAGAAGTGAAGCTCATTGGAGCAGAGTGGCATGTGTCAGCTGTCATTTACACATCATGGAAAGAGGTGTGTCAACAGGTAGGCTAGGTAAAGGCAAGAAATGGAAGGTGTATGCTGTGGATAACACCAAAGTTTCTTGCTGAGCGGGTATGCGAGCGTGTGCGCACCTGTAAACCCAAGTAAGACAGAGTGCGCGCATGTAAGAGTGAATGCGCGCGTTTAAGCTGGAGTAAGCATGTATAAGGTTGTTTAAAGAGTTGTAAGCGTGTTTGCGCTGGTGTGCACATGTTTTAACCCGAATAAGCATTTTTTAGTCCGTGTAAGCATGTGTGCGTGTGTGTGAGTTGTTGTGAGCGTGTTTGCGCTTGTGTGCGTGGTGCTGCCCCCCCCCCCCCCGAGGAAACAGAAAGGAAAAAGGAAGCACAACAAATAGTAGGAAGCTACCAGGAAGTACTAGCAGAGCTAGCAGGTGAAAATAATCAGAATCAGGCAATTACACAGGCAGTACACTAGCCCAGCCTAGCACTTAAAACTCTGCAAACAACAGTCCATTATGTTTCTCACAACATACACTGCAGTAAGCTAATAGAAGTGAAAACTAAAAATGCTTTACTGAGACAAAGAAATGTTAGGGGCTGTTATAAGGCAACATATGCAACATGCTGAGGGCGGTGACAATGGAAATGCTGCTGGACAACCCACAGTGAGGAGACGGAGAAGAGTGTAGAGGCCCAGGGTAACCTACCAGGGGCTACATGAGCTGGAGATAGTGGAGTGCTATAGAGTGGACAGAGACCTCCTGCAGCAAATTGTTGACCTGTGCAGGCCACGCCTCACACACAGAACCAACAGAGGGGAATCCATCCCAGTGGAAACTAAGGTATGTGTTGGCCTAAGAATATTAGCAACGGATACCTTCCAGAGACCAACGGGTGATATGATGGGGATATCACAGTTTATAGAGCTGAGTATATTTTCTGTGTTATTCTGTATTATAGAGCTAAATTGTCTGCTTGATATCTGTGTCTTACTGCTCTACAAATATATAGAAAACAGTATATATATTTTTTTATAATTTGCACATTCCTTACATCTGTGTTGAAACTGTTCCCCCATCCCCCCCTCCCTATTCTTGGGTGTAGTTTAAATTTGGTGGCTTTTGCAGTGCCCACCCCACTGTAGATTTGATCTAAGACACTCCCCCAGGACATCTCTTTACCGCATTCTACCTAATAAACCCTTTCTGCACTTGCTTTTAGTCCTTTTTAATTTAATTACATTTTTTCAACTGTGTGCGGACTAATATTGCTACATATTCAAGTGTGCCAGCTTGCACTGCATGAGAATTGTATTTACTACTGCTTTTACTACTTTTCTAACATAAAAAAAAAAAAATTATTTTGCTTTTACTGTACTTGTGTTTCTTCCTACTTTATTTTGCTTTTGCGTCATCTTAAAAGATCTCAATTGTATTTATTACTGCTTGGTGTAACTCATTCTAAGCCTTTTAGTTTAAACACTTGGGCTTCAGACCAGTTGTTTTACATTGAGAGGATTTGTGGTCTGCACTGTAGTGGCAGAACAGGTAGCTTACATCCTTCTAAGTTGGGAACTGCTGATTGACGGCTCAGTGTCTGTTATTCTAAAAGTATATTAATTCTGGTTTAAGCACTTGGGCTTTCAGGCCAGTTATTTTACATTAAGAGGGTTCGTGGTCTGCACTCTTGTGGGAGGAGAGGCTGGACTCTGCCCTTCTGAGCTGGGAATTTCTGGTTGAAGGCTTATAGTGCATGCATATCTGAATTTCTTCTTACTGAAATTGGTACACCTTGTTTGCTGTAGCATAGACTAGATCCAGGCCTGCTGAATGTAGCTTTGTTTGTATAACTTGAGCACTAATCCAGGCATTATTTAAAGTATTCAGTTGTATTTATTACTGCTTGGTAGTAACTTGGCTAAAGTGTAGCTATCATTCTAAGTCTTTTGGATTAAGCACTTGGGCTTCAGACCAGTTGTTCTACATTAGGAAGGCTTGTGGCATGCACTGTGGTGGCAGGACAGGTAGCTTTCATCCTTCTAAGTTGGGAACTGCTGATTGAGAGCTCAGTGTCTGTTATTCTTAAAGTGTATTAGCTCTGGTTTAAGCACTTGGGCTTCAGGCCAGTTATTTTACATTAAGAAGGTTCGTGGTCTGCACTCTTGTGGGAGGAGAGGCTGGACTCTGCCCTTCTGAGCTGGGAATTTCTGGTTAGAGGTTTATAGTGCCTGAATATTTGAACTGTATCTTACTGAAATTGGTACACCTTGTTTGCTGTAGCATAGACTAGATCCAGGCCTGCTGAATCTAGCTTTGTTTGTATGCTTGTTATTTCCCTGGAACGCTAATTCCACCTAAAACGCGGCCTCTCAGCGCTTCTGTGGATCCCTAGTGATATCTGCATTGCTTACTGTACTTATTTCCTTGCTTCACTTGAAAGAAAGTTACTGTTTGTCGTTTTTGCATTTAAGTTACCTGTAACACATTGCACTTGTTACCTGGCACTTGCTCACTAAAGCAATTATAAGTCAGCACTAAAAATTAAAAGCACTACACCCTCGCTCCCTATTGGCCCTTGCTTTCAATTATAAAGGAATTCCCAATATTATTCTAGCATGTCCAAAGGTCAGTTGTCAATCTCCTCTCCGGTCCAGCTGGTGAATATGGGAATCTTGAGGCAATGTTACAACTGCCTCATGTACACAGACAACCCTCTCCTCCTCCCAACAAATTCCAACACATGTGAGAGATGCAACCATATAGCCAAACTGGAGGCTAAGCTCTCTCAACTCAGTACTGGCATAACCAGTCAGGAGGAGAAGGAAACCACACTCACTACAATTCCAGTCTCACATAGACCTACCACGACAGCAAACCAAACACATAATCACACAAAAACATACTCAGAGGCTCTAAATAAAGATCTGCCTAAGCAGCAGAGACCTCCAAAGCAGACACCCAAGCAACCGCTACCCCAAAACAAAACACATGCAACACATATCTCACAAAGCCAGTGTGCCGAACAGTTACAGCCCTTAAGGCTAAACAACACACTTGATACACTTGTAATAGGTGATTCTATCATCAGGCACACTGACGTCCCGCTCACCAGGCTGAACAAGGAGAAGGTCATGGTGAGCAGCCTGTCTGGCGCTAGGATCCGCCACATAACACAAGCACTCAGGTCACTCCAAGGCAAGTACAAATATGACTCAGTCATTGTCCATGCTGGTGTGAATGACCTGAGATGTACCTCCCTGGACTACATGAAAAGAGACATAGAGGAGCTCTCTGAGCATGTAGCCCAGGCTGGTATGACCCTGACCTTGAGTAGCATCTTACCCTCACCAAGAATGATGCCACAATATGAAGACAAGATGATCAATTTCAACAATTGGCTTAAGTATTGGTGTCAATCAAAGGGGATCCAATGCCTTTCAGCTTGGGATGATATGCACGACAAGCCACGATGCTTTGCTAGGGATGGCTTGCACCTGTCACCCCTGGGCTTTCGGATATTGGCAAAGGGTCTTGCTACCCCCATAGTGCCTTTTTTAGGCAAGGCTCAAAAGACAAACCCACCTCCATAGGTATCACAAGGGATAAGAAACTAAAAGTAATGCTACTCAATGCCAGAAGTCTAAACCTCAAGATGCACGCACTCGAAACTCTCCTTAGCATGGAAAACATCGATATCTGTGCAGTAACAGAAACCTGGTTCAGGACTCCCGAGAGCACCCCAGCACTACCAGGTTATACCTCATACCATGCTTTTCAGCCCCAAAACTTGGACCAAACCACAAAAGGAGGGGGAGTATCGATATTCATCAAAGACACCCACACCTCCAGGTTGGTGGCAAAGCATGAAGCATCAGAGACTATCCATGTGCAACTAACAGTGGGTAAAACTGCCTTCCAGTTTATAGCCTGCTAGAGACCACCCTCCCAAACCCAGGAACCCCACTCGGCCTTCCTGAGAACACTGGAAAATATGAAGGTCACTCCGAACACCATTATATTGGGCGGCTTCAACTACCCAAACATAGATTGGGAGCATTACTCTAGCTCCAACACCCTTGCCCAAAGGTTCCTAGAATTCATAAACTCAAATGCTATGGAACAACTTGTTACCACTCCCACAAGAGGGGAAAACATACTGGATCTGATCATCACTAACATGGGGACTCTATGCTCCAGACCAGAAGTGTATCCCTCACTGGTAAGATCAGAACATAAACTGATCTCACTGGATATTCACATCCCGACCCCACCCCCTGCCCAGAAAACCACAGTGAAAAACTTCTCTAAAGCAAATTTCACACTCCTCAAAACCGAGGTGGAATCCTTTATAAATGCATTCTATGAACACCTTCAGGAATGCATGGATCATGCAATCCCAAATAAAACCAAGACCCAATCCTCCAAAGGCAGACGACCTGTCTGGTGGACCCCAGCCATAAACAAACTATACAATAGAAGGAGGAAGCTACTACATGATAGAGCAAAATCCCAAAAAGGGAAGGCATCTCTGATCAGTATTAGCAAAAAACTAAGGGCACTCATAAAATCGTCAAAGGCCAGCTTCGAGAGAAAAATTGCACAGGACACTAAGGATAATCACAAGGCTTTCTTTAGTTATTAACCTTTAGTTAGGAACCTGGGTGGGAATTCCCAGATATGCTCAGAATTAGTCCAAAATGACAAAAAATACACTGATCCCACAGACATTGCCAACATCCTAGCTGACAGGTTCAGCGCAAACTTCTCCCCCCCCTCCCCACCAAAAGGGCAAATAGCTATCCCAGCAGAGTGCTGCCCCCCTGACATCTCAGATGCTCAGGTGGGAGCCGCCCTCTCCAAAGCAAAAAACACAGCATCAATGGGACCAGATGGTGTCCCAGGCTGCGTCCTACATGAACGCCAAGAAGAGCTAAACCCAAACATAAAACTACTGTTCAATCTCAGCCTTACTACAGGATATGTACCCAAAGAGTGGCGTACAGCAACAGTGGTCCCTCTCCACAAAGGTGATGCCTCAACGGACCCTGGAAACTATCGCCCCATAAGCCTGACTAGCTTGGTCTGCAAAGCTATGGAAAGGATCATCATGGACCTCATAAATAAAGATATTGGGGACCTACAGACACTGGATCCTACCCAGTTCGTCCTTGTTAAGGGCAGATCCTGCCTCTTAAACCTGGTTGCCTTCTTTGAATCAGTCACCAAGGCCATTGACGAAGGGAAGGTGGTCCACACAGCCTATCTGGACCTCGCAAAAGCCTTCGATACAATACCCCACTCGGGCATTATAGATAAGCTCACCAGCTTAAATATAAACCCCTATGTCACTAGATGGGTTGCAAACTGGCTCAAGGACAGAACCCACATGGTTAGAATTGCTGGAGCCATGTCAGACTCCAAACCAGTTACAAGTGGCGTCCCACAAGGCTCAGTCCTGGGACCTCTCTTGTTTGGTATATATTTGTCCGAGGTACAGGCCAACACGGAAGGACTGTGGCTGACTAAGTTCGCAGATGACTGCAAACTGGGCGCCATAATCGACTCTCCAGCCGACACAAGTATCCTCCAAAAGGGCCTCATAGAAACAGACAACTGGTGCCAGAGCCATGGCCTCAAGCTAAATGCCAAAAAGTGTATAGTCATCCCCTTTGGCAAAAACAAAGTGCCCACAAATTACCACATAGGTGGTAATCCATTAAGTACAGAAGAAGTAATTAGGGACCTGGAGACCCAAGTTGATAACAATCTCTCATTTGACAACCACGTGGCCAAAGTGGTTAGAAAAACATTTTATATAGCCCACCTAATCATGAAGGGATTCACATCTAGATTAGGAGGTCATCGTGCCTCTTTACTCATCCCTCATCAGGCCCATAATCGAGTACAATGCCCCTTTTGGGATGTACCTTACCAAACACCTGCAGCAACTGGAAAGACCCCAAAAGTACCTCACCAAGAGGATCAAAGGGCTCAAACAGATGCCATATGCTGCCCGGTTAAAGAAACTCCAGCTCTACTCAGTGGCATACCGCCTGCTCAGAGGCGATTTGTGCCTGAGGTATAAAGCCATGTCCAACCCGGAATTAATGGACATGCTGCACCTCAGAAAATCCAAATCCCATTGAGCTACACGCTCGAGAGACTTGAACCTCAGCACTGAAATAAATAGGACATGCTGGAGGGACAGATTCATAACCCAGAGGCTCCCTTCACTATGGAATAAAATCCCAGTCCAGGTTAGGCAGAGTCCCTCATTGATTCTCTTCAAGAGGAGTCTTGATGAGTGGATGGGAGATCGTAGGTTTACCCCGGGTATCACTTCTGTGTCACTGTTAGACAGAGGCACAGTATACTAACCTCAAAAAAAGGCATAGCAAAATTAATTTAAAATGGGTGGCGAAAGCCAAACATACTCTGGCTAGGCTTATAAATGCCCTAGGGCAGATAGCCTAGTATGAACCTATGAACCTATGAACCTATGAATCAGCATCCAGGGTACTGCACCAGTTCCTGGATGCCATGTCAGCACATGTCGGTGATCATGTATATTTCCCCAATTCCCGTGAGGTATTGGCCAGCAATATGCATCTCTTCCAGCAAATAGCGGAATACCCTGAGGTAGTGGGTGCAATAGACTGCACGCACATATTCATCAAAGCACCAGCCGGTGAGCGGGGTAGGGTCTACTTCAACCACAAGGGCTTCCCCTCCATCAACTGCCAGGTTGTGTGTGATGCCCAGGGCATAATACTGAATGTGTGTGCTGGCTGCCCTGGAAGCTACCATGGTTCCCATATCTGGCATCTGATGTAGCTGTACCAGACATTTGCCAATGGGGACATCCCACATGGTCACCTAGTGGGGGATGCTGGCTATGCACTGGAGCCGTGGCTGATGACACCCATCAGAAACACACACACACCTGAACAGGAACGCCATAATGAGGCACACGCACAAACACATAATGTAATCGAGCGTGTGTTTGGGCTGCTCAAGTCATGGTTCCGGTGCCTGGACACATCTGGTGGAGCCTTGCAATACTCACCAACTACATGTACCCAAATTGTCATGGTATGTGCTATGCTACATAATATGATCCTGCAAAAACAGCTGCAGCAGGACCAGCATAGGCCTGAGCCAAACAGCCCCCCACCATTGCCAAGGCCATCACAGGCAGAGCATGACTCGGAGGAGGAACAACCTGAGCCTGCCCCAGTAGGCAGAAGGAGGCGTGCCCAGTATGCTTTGGCCTTGGCAAAGAGGCAACGCATAGCACATACACTGGCTCAGTGGGAACTCTGGTAATGATACCTCTCTTTGACTTGCACATATAGTAAAAGGGATGCCTAAGTTGACACTACCTGCTTTCAAACATGTACAGGGAATGTAGTATGTGCATCCAACATAGGCAGCCCTGCAGCACCACCTGAGGCATGATTGCCATGTGTTAAGCAATATAAAGCAGTGCTAAACAGCATTTACCACCATGTAGTATATGCAAACAAAACCGCTCATACCAACTAGCACAACTGTGGTCAATGTTGAGTAATATTGGGCAACGTCCAGCAATGTTGGTGAATATTGAGCAATGTCGGACATGCTCGGTCTAAGTAGGGCATAGCTGAACAAAAGCCAACATGCTCATATTTGCTTAACTGGCCCTTAAGCAGTCTGGTCTGCTCAGTATGAAAATATAAAGCAGTGATGGGCCTCAAACCCAGGATACTGTGCACTCTAGTTAAAGTACTGAACCACTAAACCATGACAGTATTGCAGTGGTCAGCCTGTATGAAGGAATGTTGATAAATCTATGCAAAGTATCTCATGGAAACCCTGCAGGCACACCATAATCCCTGTCGAGTTATGACACAAAGGTGAGTCCTACAGTAAGAACAGAACCTGACTTCCAACACACACACAGTATAAATGTTAATATTGGTCATGTTCACACACATCAACAAATGTAGTGGACCTCAGAGAGCAACATACTGAAAGGTCACACTGGGCATGCTCACACACTTGAATAAATGAGACAAATGTCAGGCAACAAAACACAGAAAGCCTGAACTGGGCATGCTCACACACTTAGGCCATGTCTGAGTACAGCAGTGGGACACACATATCTGGCAGTTGCATGTGTTAACCCAGGAACCTCTCACTATCCACCAATCCACCCTGTGCACACAGTTGTATGACAACAGACACATATATAATATAGTGGAACCCTGTCATAATCAAATATGTTCTGCAGATACCTAATTTGTTCATAGAAAATGGTAAAGCAAAGACGATACAGACCTGCAAACAGTATCAGCAATAAACATTGTGCATCCCGAACATTAGCATAGGTTCAGAGGTCGATACTAGGTTATCTGCACTAGGGCATGTACAAGCCTAGCCAGAGTGTGTTTGGCATTCGCAACCCTGTCAGATTACTACACTGTGCGTGTGTAGGTCACACAAGATAGCCCATATACGTTTAGGCTAGTGTGCCTCTGTCTAGCAGCGACACAGAAGATATCCCAGGGGTAAACATACGATCACCCATACAGTCGTCAAGATGTCTCCTGTAGGTGGTCAGTGGGTGGCTCTGCCTATGTGAAACTGGGATTACAATCCGGAGTGATTGGAGCCTCTGGGATAAGAATCTGTCCCTTCAGCATGTCCTATTAACATCTGTGCTGAGGTATATGTCCGAGTAGGTGGTAAGAGACTGAGTAGAGCTGGAGTTACTGCATCCAAACTGTGCAGGGCATCCATGTGAGTCCCTAGATCTGCTTGGTGAGGAACATCTGTGGCCAGTACAGTTGCTGCAGGTGTCGGGTAAGGTACACCCCAAATGTGGCATTGTAACCAAGCATGGTTGTCATGAGTATAGGGGCACAATGACCTCACTCGATCTAGATGTGAAACCATATGGGATAAGGTGGCCTATATAGAAGGTCTGTCCAATCACTTTGGCAACATGATTGTCAAAGGCAACAGTACGAACAAGTCATGTCCTCAAACCCCTAACAACTCCTACCGTATGTAATGGAGTACTACCTATCTGGTAATGTGTGGGCATGTTGTTATTCCCAAAGGGGATGACTATGCAACTAATGGCATTTAGCTGTAGGCCATGGCTCAGGCACCAGTCATCCATCTCTGTGAGACCCTGTTTGAGTATGCATGTGGCAGCTGGAGAGTTGATTATGGCACCCAGTTTGCAGTCAAGTGCGAACATGGTCAGCCATATTCCCCCTGTGGTAGCCTGTACATCAGACAAATATATACTGAACAAGAGAGGTCCCAGGACCAAGCCGTGTGGGATGCCATGTGTAACTGGTGTATAGTCAGACATGGCACCTGCAATTCTGACCATGTGGGTGCTATCCCTGATCCAGGTAGCAATCCATCATGTGAGATATCTGTCCATATCGACGCTGGTGAGCCTATGCATAATGGCCCAGTGGGTTATTGTGTTGAAGGGTTTTGCAAGGTTCAGGTAGGCTGTGTGGACAACCATCCCTATGTCGATGGACCTGTTAACTGTTTAAAGAATACAAACAGGTTCAAGAGGCAAGATCTGCCCACAACAACGCTGAAATGTGTAGGACACAGTGTCTGTAGGTTCCTGATGTCTATGTGTATGAGTCCCATAACAATACGCACCATAGCTTTGCAGAACAGGCTAGTTAGGCTTATAGGGCAATATTGTCTGTGGTCCGTTGTGGCACCAACTCTGTGGAGTGGGACCACTGTCGCTGTACGCCATTCCTTGGGATCATATCCTGTAGTAACTCCGATATTGCACAGTGATGTAATGTGAGGGTTATGTCTGTCATGAAGCTTGTGTAAGATGCAGGCTGGGACACCGCCTGGTCCCACTGATGCTGTGATGTATGCTTTGGGAAGGGCAGCACTCACCTGTTACTGTGTGATATCAGGAGGTTACACTCTGTTGGGATGGATAGTTGCTCCTTAGGGGGGATGGGGGGAGACATCTGCACTGAACCTGTTTGCCAGGATGTTGGCAATGCCAGTGGGTTCAGGGTAAGTTTAGTCAGTATGCAGTAACTCACAGCATATCATTGAGTGTCCACCCAGGTTCCTGACATAACTGAACAAGGCCGTGTGATAGTCCTACATGTCTGGTGCAATTGTCCGGTAGAAGCGGCCCTTAGAAAAGTTCATGAGTGATCATAGCTGTCTGCTAGTACAGATCACAGATGCCTTCCCCGTCTGGGATTGTGCTCTATCATGTAGTAGCTTCCTCCTGATGTTGTACAGCTTATTAATGGCTGGGTCTACCAGACAGGTCCCCTGCCATTGGAGGAGTGAGTCCTGTTGTTATTTGGGATAGCACAATCCATGCAGTCCACTAGGTGTCCATAGAATGTGTATGTAAAGGATTCAGCAGTCTGAGCCGTATTTGCCACTGTCTCAGGGTCTCTGAAGGATACCACCTTGCTTTGGTGAAGTGAGACGTTAGCTCATGAGAACTTCACCAAGATTACCCAGGATGGGTGTGTGGAGGGTATATGTATGTCCAGTGAGATACATGTATGTTCTGACCTTACCAATGAGGGGTATATCGCTGGTGTAGAACATAGAGCCCCATGTTGGTGATGATCAGGTGCAATATGTATTCCCCCTTGTGGCTGTGCTGACTGGTTGTGCCATAGCATGAGTCTACAAATTGTAGCGACTGTTGGGCGAGGGTGTTGGGGCTTGAGTAGTATCCCCAGTCAATATTTGTGTATTTGAAGTCACCCAATATAATGGTGTTTGTGGAGACCTTCAAATTCTCCATAGTTCCCATGAAAGCCGAGTGTGGTTCCTGAGTTTGGGAGGGTGGTCTGTAGCAGGCAACAAACTGAAAGGCAGTTTTGCACAATGGTAGTTGTATATGTATGGTCTGTGATGCTTTGTGCAGTGCTACTCCCCCTAGTTGTGTTGTCTGTTCCAAGTCTTGTGGTCAGAAAGCATGGTATGAAACATAGCCTGGTAGTGTTGGTGTGCATAAGTGAGCCTTTACCAGGTGTCTGTTAGTGGACAGATATCGCTATCCTCCATACTGAGGCGAGTCCTGAGTGGCGCAATATGAGGGTAACACATCTGGTGTTGAACAGCATTACTCTTAGTTTCATTTAACCTGTAATGTCTATGGAGGTGGGTTTGTCTTTGAGCCCTGCTTAAAAAGGCACTATGGTGGTAGCAAGACCCTTAGCCAGCATTCGAAAGTCCAAGGGTGACAGGTGCAAGCTGTCCATAAGGGGGTAAATGCTAGGACAAGCTTCTGTGGATCCCTAGTGATATCTGCATTGCTTACTGTACTTATTTCCTTGCTTCACTTGAAAGAAAGTTACTGTTTGTCGCTTTTGCATTTAAGTTACCTGTAACACATTGCACTTGTTAACTGGCACTTGCTCACTAAAGCAATTATAAGTCTACAATAAGAATTAAAAGCACTACACCCTCGCCTCCCTATTGGCCCTTGCTTTCAATTATAAAGGAATTCCCAATATTATTCTAGCATGTCCAAAGGTCAGTTGTCAATCTCCTCTCGGTCCAGCTGGTGAATATGGGAATCTTGAGGCAATGTTACAACTGCCTCATGTACACAGACAACCCTCTCCTCCTCCCAACAAATTCCAACACATGTGAGAGATGCAACCATATAGCCAAACTGGAGGCTAAGCTCTCTCAACTCAGTACTGGCATAACCAGTCAGGAGGAGAAGGAAACCACACTCACTACAATTCCAGTCTCACATAGACCTACCACGACAGCAAACCAAACACATAATCACACAAAACATACTCAGAGGCTCTAAATAAAGATCTGCCTAAGCAGCAGAGACCTCCAAAGCAGACACCCAAGCAACCGCTACCCCAAAACAAAACACATGCAACACATATCTCACAAAGCCAGTGTGCCGAACAGTTACAGCCCTTAAGGCTAAACAACACACTTGATACACTTGTAATAGGTGATTCTATCATCAGGCACACTGGCCCGCTCACCAGGCTGAACAAGGAGAAGGTCATGGTGAGCAGCCTGTCTGGCGCTAGGATCCGCCACATAACACAAGCACTCAGGTCACTCCAAGGCAAGTACAAATATGACTCAGTCATTGTCCATGCTGGTGTGAATGACCTGAGATGTACCTCCCTGGACTACATGAAGAGACATAGAGGAGCTCTGAGCATGTAGCCCAGGCTGGTATGACCCTGACCTTGAGTAGCATCTTACCCTCACCAAGAATGATGCCACAATATGAAGACAAGATGATCAATTTCAACAATTGGCTTAAGTATTGGTGTCAATCAAAGGGGATCCAATGCCTTTCAGCTTGGGATGATATGCACGACAAGCCACGATGCTTTGCTAGGGATGGCTTGCACCTGTCACCCCTGGGCTTTCGGATATTGGCAAAGGGTCTTGCTACCCCCATAGTGCCTTTTTTAGGCAAGGCTCAAAAGACAAACCCACCTCCATAGGTATCACAAGGGATAAGAAACTAAAAGTAATGCTACTCAATGCCAGAAGTCTAAACCTCAAGATGCACTTTCGAAACTCTCCTTAGCATGGAAAACATCGATATCTGTGCAGTAACAGAAACCTGGTTCAGGACTCCCGAGAGCACCCCAGCACTACCAGGTTATACCTCATACCATGCTTTTCAGCCCCAAAACTTGGACCAAACCACAAAAGGAGGGGTGTATCGATATTCATCAAAGACACCCACACCTCCAGGTTGGTGGCAAAGCATGAAGCATCAGAGACTATCCATGTGCAACTAACAGTGGGTAAAACTGCCTTCCAGTTTATAGCCTGCTAGAGACCACCCTCCCAAACCCAGGAACCCCACTCGGCCTTCCTGAGAACACTGGAAAATATGAAGGTCCTCCAACACCATTATATTGGGCTTCAACTACCCAAACATAGATTGGGAGCATTACTCTAGCTCCAACACCCTTGCCCAAAGGTTCCTAGAATTCATAAACTCAAATGCTATGGAACAACTTGTTACCACTCCCACAAGAGGGGAAAACATACTGGATCTGATCATCACTAACATGGGGACTCTATGCTCCAGACCAGAAGTGTATCCTCACTGGTAAGATCAGAACATAAACTGATCTCACTGGATATTCACATCCCGACCCCACCCCTGCCCAGAAAACCACAGTGAAAACTTCTAAAGCAAATTTCACACTCCTCAAAACCGAGGTGGAATCCTTTATAAATGCATTCTATGAACACCTTCAGGAATGCATGGATCATGCAATCCCAAATAAAACCAAGACCCAATCCTCCAAAGGCAGACGACCTGTCTGGTGGACCCCAGCCATAAACAAACTATACAATAGAAGGAGGAAGCTACTACATGATAGAGCAAAATCCCAAAAGGGAAGGCATCTCTGATCAGTATTAGCAAAAACTAAGGGCACTCATAAAATGCCAAAGGCCAGCTTGAGAAAAATTGCACAGGACACTAAGGATAATCACAAGGCTTTCTTTAGTTATTAACCTTTAGTTAGGAACCTGGGTGGAATTCCCAGATATGCTCAGAATTAGTCCAAAATGACAAAAATACACTGATCCCACAGACATTGCCCACATCCTAGCTGACAGGTTTAGCGCAAACTTCTCCCCCCCCTCCCCACCAAAAGGGCAAATAGCTATCCCAGCAGAGTGCTGCCCCCCTGACATCTCAGATGCTCAGGTGGGAGCCGCCCTCTCCAAAGCAAAAAACACAGCATCAATGGGACCAGATGGTGTCCCAGGCTGCGTCCTACATGAACGCCAAGAAGAGCTAAACCCAAACATAAAACTACTGTTCAATCTCAGCCTTACTACAGGATATGTACCCAAAGAGTGGCGTAGCAACAGTGGTCCCTCTCCACAAAGGTGATGCCTCAACGGACCCTGGAAACTATCGCCCCATAAGCCTGACTAGCTTGGTCTGCAAAGCTATGGAAAGGATCATCATGGACCTCATAAATAAAGATATTGGGGACCTACAGACACTGGATCCTACCCAGTTCGTCCTTGTTAAGGGCAGATCCTGCCTCTTAAACCTGGTTGCCTTCTTTGAATCAGTCACCAAGGCCATTGACGAAGGGAAGGTGGTCCACACAGCCTATCTGGACCTCGCAAAAGCCTTCGATACAATACCCCACTCGGGCATTATAGATAAGCTCACCAGCTTAAATATAAACCCCTATGTCACTAGATGGGTTGCAAACTGGCTCAAGGACAGAACCCACATGGTTAGAATTGCTGGAGCCATGTCAGACTCCAAACCAGTTACAAGTGGCGTCCCACAAGGCTCAGTCCTGGGACCTCTCTTGTTTGGTATATATTTGTCCGAGGTACAGGCCAACACGGAAGGACTGTGGCTGACTAAGTTCGCAGATGACTGCAAACTTGGGGCCATAATCGACTCTCCAGCCGACACAAGTATCCTCCAAAAGGGCCTCATAGAAACAGACAACTGGTGCCAGAGCCATGGCCTCAAGCTAAATGCCAAAAGTGTATAGTCATCCCTTTGGCAAAACAAAGTGCCCACAAATTACCACATAGGTGGTAATCCATTAAGTACAGAAGAAGTAATTAGGGACCTGGAGACCCAAGTTGATAACAATCTCTCATTTGACAACCACGTAGCCAAAGTGGTTAGAAAAACATTTTATATAGCCCACCTAATCATGAAGGGATTCACATCTAGATTAGGGGAGGTCATCGTGCCTCTTTACTCATCCCTCATCAGGCCCATAATCGAGTACAATGCCCCTTTTGGGATGTACCTTACCAAACACCTGCAGCAACTGGAAAGACCCCAAAAGTACCTCACCAAGAGGATCAAAGGGCTCAAACAGATGCCATATGCTGCCCGGTTAAAGAAACTCCAGCTCTACTCAGTGGCATACCGCCTGCTCAGAGGCGATTTGTGCCTGAGGTATAAAGCCATGTCCAACCCGGAATTAATGGACATGCTGCACCTCAGAAAATCCAAATCCCATTGAGCTACGCCGAGAGACTTGAACCTCAGCACTGAAATAAATAGGACATGCTGAGGGACAGATTCATAACCCAGAGGCTCCCTTCACTATGGAATAAAATCCCAGTCCAGGTTAGGCAGAGTCCTCATTGATTCTCTTCAAGAGGAGTCTTGATGAGTGGATGGGAGATCGTAGGTTTACCCGGTATCACTTCTGTGTCACTGTTAGACAGAGGCACAGTATACTAACCTCAAAAAAAGGCATAGCAAAATTAATTTAAAATGGGTGGCGAAAGCCAAACATACTCTGGCTAGGCTTATAAATGCCCTAGGGCAGATAGCCTAGTATGAACCTATGAACCTATGAACCTATGAATCAGCATCCAGGGTACTGCACCAGTTCCTGGATGCCATGTCAGCACATGTCGGTGATCATGTATATTTCCCCAATTCCGTGAGGTATTGGCCAGCAATATGCATCTCTTCCAGCAAATAGCGGAATACCCTGAGGTAGTGGGTGCAATAGACTGCACGCACATATTCATCAAAGCACCAGCCGGTGAGCGGGTAGGGTCTACTTCAACCACAAGGGCTTCCCCTCCATCAACTGCCAGGTTGTGTGTGATGCCCAGGGCATAATACTGAATGTGTGTGCTGGCTGCCCTGGAAGCTACCATGGTTCCCATATCTGGCATCTGATGTAGCTGTACCAGACATTTGCCAATGGGGACATCCCACATGGTCACCTAGTGGGGGATGCTGGCTATGCACTGGAGCCGTGGCTGATGACACCCATCAGAAACACACACACACCTGAACAGGAACGCCATAATGAGGCACACGCACAAACACATAATGTAATCGAGCGTGTGTTTGGGCTGCTCAAGTCATGGTTCCGGTGCCTGGACACATCTGGTGGAGCCTTGCAATACTCACCAACTACATGTACCCAAATTGTCATGGTATGTGCTATGCTACATAATATGATCCTGCAAAAACAGCTGCAGCAGGACCAGCATAGGCCTGAGCCAAACAGCCCCCCACCATTGCCAAGGCCATCACAGGCAGAGCATGACTCGGAGGAGGAACAACCTGAGCCTGCCCCAGTAGGCAGAAGGAGGCGTGCCCAGTATGCTTTGGCCTTGGCAAAGAGGCAACGCATAGCACATACACTGGCTCAGTGGGAACTCTGGTAATGATACCTCTCTTTGACTTGCACATATAGTAAAAGGGATGCCTAAGTTGACACTACCTGCTTTCAAACATGTACAGGGAATGTAGTATGTGCATCCAACATCCAACATAGGCAGCCCTGCAGCACCACCTGAGGCATGATTGCCATGTGTTAAGCAATATAAAGCAGTGCTAAACAGCATTTACCACCATGTAGTATATGCAAACAAAACCGCTCATACCAACTAGCACAACTGTGGTCAATGTTGAGTAATATTGGGCAACGTCCAGCAATGTTGGTGAATATTGAGCAATGTCGGACATGCTCGGTCTAAGTAGGGCATAGCTGAACAAAAGCCAACATGCTCATATTTGCTTAACTGGCCCTTAAGCAGTCTGGTCTGCTCAGTATGAAAATATAAAGCAGTGATGGGCCTCAAACCCAGGATACTGTGCACTCTAGTTAAAGTACTGAACCACTAAACCATGACAGTATTGCAGTGGTCAGCCTGTATGAAGGAATGTTGATAAATCTATGCAAAGTATCTCATGGAAACCCTGCAGGCACACCATAATCCCTGTCGAGTTATGACACAAAGGTGAGTCCTACAGTAAGAACAGAACCTGACTTCCAACACACACACAGTATAAATGTTAATATTGGTCATGTTCACACACATCAACAAATGTAGTGGACCTCAGAGAGCAACATACTGAAAGGTCACACTGGGCATGCTCACACACTTGAATAAATGAGACAAATGTCAGGCAACAAAACACAGAAAGCCTGAACTGGGCATGCTCACACACTTAGGCCATGTCTGAGTACAGCAGTGGGACACACATATCTGGCAGTTGCATGTGTTAACCCAGGAACCTCTCACTATCCACCAATCCACCCTGTGCACACAGTTGTATGACAACAGACACATATATAATATAGTGGAACCCTGTCATAATCAAATATGTTCTGCAGATACCTAATTTGTTCATAGAAAATGGTAAAGCAAAGACGATACAGACCTGCAAACAGTATCAGCAATAAACATTGTGCATCCCGAACATTAGCATAGGTTCAGAGGTCGATACTAGGTTATCTGCACTAGGGCATGTACAAGCCTAGCCAGAGTGTGTTTGGCATTCGCAACCCTGTCAGATTACTACACTGTGCGTGTAGGTCACACAAGATAGCCCATATACGTTTAGGCTAGTGTGCCTCTGTCTAGCAGCGACACAGAAGATATCCCAGGGGTAAACATACGATCACCCATACAGTCGTCAAGATGTCTCCTGTAGGTGGTCAGTGGGTGGCTCTGCCTATGTGAAACTGGGATTACAACCGGAGTGATTGGAGCCTCTGGGATAAGAATCTGTCCCTTCAGCATGTCCTATTAACATCTGTGCTGAGGTATATGTCCAGTAGGTGGTAGAGACTGAGTAGAGCTGGAGTTACTGCATCCAAACTGTGCAGGGCATCCATGTGAGTCCCTAGATCTGCTTGGTGAGGAACATCTGTGGCCAGTACAGTTGCTGCAGGTGTCGGGTAAGGTACACCCCAAATGTGGCATTGTAACCAAGCATGGTTGTGATGAGTATAGGGGCACAATGACCTCACTCGATCTAGATGTGAAACCATATGTGATAAGGTGGCCTATATAGATGGTCTGTCCAACCACTTTGGCAACATGATTGTCAAAGGCAACAGTACGAACAAGTCATGTCTTCAAACCCCTAACAACTCATACCGTATGTAATGGAGTACTACCTATGTGGTAATGTGTGGGCATGTTGTTATTCCCAAAGGGGATGACTATGCAACTAATGGCATTTAGCTGTAGGCCATGGCTCAGGCACCAGTCATCCATCTCTGTGAGACCCTGTTTGAGTATGCATGTGGCAGCTGGAGAGTTGATTATGGCACCCAGTTTGCAGTCAAGTGCGAACATGGTCAGCCATATTCCCCCTGTGGTAGCCTGTACATCAGACAAATATATACTGAACAAGAGAGGTCCCAGGACCAAGCCGTGTGGGATGCCATGTGTAACTGGTGTATAGTCAGACATGGCACCTGCAATTCTGACCATGTGGGTGCTATCCCTGATCCAGGTAGCAATCCATCATGTGAGATATCTGTCCATATCGACGCTGGTGAGCCTATGCATAATGGCCCAGTGGGTTATTGTGTTGAAGGGTTTTGCAAGGTTCAGGTAGGCTGTGTGGACAACCATCCCTATGTCGATGGACCTGTTAACTGTTTAAAGAATACAAACAGGTTCAAGAGGCAAGATCTGCCCACAACAACGCTGAAATGTGTAGGACACAGTGTCTGTAGGTTCCTGATGTCTATGTGTATGAGTCCCATAACAATACGCTCCATAGCTTTGCAGAACAGGCTAGTTAGGCTTATAGGGCAATATTGTCTGTGGTCCGTTGTGGCACCAACTCTGTGGAGTGGGACCACTGTCGCTGTACGCCATTCCTTGGGATCATATCCTGTAGTAACTCCGATATTGCACAGTGATGTAATGTGAGGGTTATGTCTGTCATGAAGCTTGTGTAAGATGCAGGCTGGGACACCGTCTGGTCCCACTGATGCTGTGATGTATGCTTTGGGAAGGGCAGCACTCACCTGTTACTGTGTGATATCAGGGAGGTTACACTCTGTTGGGATGGATAGTTGCTCCTTAGGGGGGATGGGGGGAGACATCTGCACTGAACCTGTTTGCCAGGATGTTGGCAATGCCAGTGGGTTCAGGGTAAGTTTAGTCAGTATGCAGTAACTCACAGCATATCATTGAGTGTCCACCCAGGTTCCTGACATAACTGAACAAGGCCGTGTGATAGTCCTACATGTCTGGTGCAATTGTCCGGTAGAAGCGGCCCTTAGAAAAGTTCATGAGTGATCATAGCTGTCTGCTAGTACAGATCACAGATGCCTTCCCCGTCTGGGATTGTGCTCTATCATGTAGTAGCTTCCTCCTGATGTTGTACAGCTTATTAATGGCTGGGGTCTACCAGACAGGTCCCCTGCCATTGGAGGAGTGAGTCCTGTTGTTATTTGGGATAGCACAATCCATGCAGTCCACTAGGTGTCCATAGAATGTGTATGTAAAGGATTCAGCAGTCTGAGCCGTATTTGCCACTGTCTCAGGGTCTCTGAAGGATACCACCTTGCTTTGGTGAAGTGAGACGTTAGCTCATGAGAACTTCACCAAGATTACCCAGGATGGGTGTGTGGAGGGTATATGTATGTCCAGTGAGATACATGTATGTTCTGACCTTACCAATGAGGGGTATATCGCTGGTGTAGAACATAGAGCCCCATGTTGGTGATGATCAGGTGCAATATGTATTCCCCCTTGTGGCTGTGCTGACTGGTTGTGCCATAGCATGAGTCTACAAATTGTAGCGACTGTTGGGCGAGGGTGTTGGGGCTTGAGTAGTATCCCCAGTCAATATTTGTGTATTTGAAGTCACCCAATATAATGGTGTTTGTGGAGACCTTCAAATTCTCCATAGTTCCCATGAAAGCCGAGTGTGGTTCCTGAGTTTGGGAGGGTGGTCTGTAGCAGGCAACAAACTGAAAGGCAGTTTTGCACAATGGTAGTTGTATATGTATGGTCTGTGATGCTTTGTGCAGTGCTACTCCCCCTAGTTGTGTTGTCTGTTCCAAGTCTTGTGGTCAGAAAGCATGGTATGAAACATAGCCTGGTAGTGTTGGTGTGCATAAGTGAGCCTTTACCAGGTGTCTGTTAGTGGACAGATATCGCTATCCTCCATACTGAGGCGAGTCCTGAGTGGCCGCAATATGAGGGTAACACATCTGGTGTTGAACAGCATTACTCTTAGTTTCATTTAACCTGTAATGTCTATGGAGGTGGGTTTGTCTTTTGAGCCCTGCTTAAAAAAGGCACTATGGTGGTAGCAAGACCCTTAGCCAGCATTCGAAAGTCCAAGGGTGACAGGTGCAAGCTGTCCATAGTGAAGCTATGTGGCATGTCAAGCATGTCACCACAGGCTGACAGACACTGTATCCCCTATGAATGACACCAATTTGTTAGCCAACTGTTAAATGTGATATGTTTGCCTGTATACTGTGACATCATAATTAATGGGTGTAAAATGCTAGACAAGGTCAGGGTCATACTGGCCTGGGCTACATGATCAGAGTGTTCCTCCATGTATCATGTCATGTGGTCCAAGGAGTAACATCTGAGGTTTTATGCACCAGCATGGACAATGATGGTGCCAGTCCTGTACTTGCTTTGGAGTGACCTGACTGCATGTGTTATGTGGCAGATCCTGGCACCCGACAGACAGCCCAAAGTGACTATTCCCTTGTTTGGGCTGGTGAGTGGTATGTCAGTGTGTCTGACAATAAGTGTCGCCTATTACAAGTGTATTAGGTGTGTTGTTTAGCCTGAAGGGCAGTGACTGTGTGGCACACTGACATTGTGAACTATGTGATATGTGGGTATTGTAGTGGGGTATCAGTTGTGTGTGTGTCTGCTTTGAAGGTCTCTGCTGCTTAGGCAGAGTTCATTTATAGCATCCAAGTATGTCTATGTGTGATAATGTGGTTTGAGTGCTGTCGCTAGAGGATATGTGAGACTGATATGTGGTGTGTGTGGTTACCTTCACCACCTGATAGACTGTGCCAGTCATGGGTCGAGAGAGTTCAGCACCCTGTATGTCTATAATGGTGCATCTCACACATATATCTGAGTTTGTTGGGAGGAGGAGAGGGTTGTCTGTGTACATGAGGCAGATGTGACATTGTGTCAACATCACAATATTCACCAGCTGGACTGGAGAGTACACACGAAACCGACCCCTGGACATGCCAAGATATTATGATGACATACTCTGTAGCCTGATCACAAAGGATCAGTAGGGTGTTAAGTGTGTAAAAGAGTATAACAGAGATTAGTGCTCAGGTTCGTTGGTGTTTTGTAAAGAGTAGCTGAGAAGGAGTCCAGACTGAATCATGACACCTCCTTCAGCTATGTCATAAATAGCAATGTACACCCATATATGTCCTGAGTCAGGGCCAACTGTACCTGACCGACAATGCCGACATCCTGACAGACAGGCCCATATATACATACCCACCTCCCACTGACGATAGTCCATATCATCATACCAGGAGATATCCCATGTAGAATGGATGAGCAGCTACCCCCAATGCCAAAAGCATGGCAGCAGGTGGAATACATTGATTCCCAATATGTGTCATGCATAAACTACAGAACAAACAGATCCTGCACCTGAAAAGTCAGCTGAGCCTCACCCCCTACACAGGATGTGGAACCATTGAATGTGTTACAGCAGCATATGGCACTCCCCCCAAGTGTTGGTGCACAACACACCATGGGAAGTACAGTCCAGTATGCCTATGAAGTCTGATCTGCAAGGTCATGGAGTCCATCGTGGTTGAAGTCATAAACAGAGCTATTGGAAGCTGACATACAGACAACCCTATCAACTGTGGTATGTTCATGTGCGGATCATGGTTCCTAAACATGCTAGACTGTTTGCAAGGCAGCCACCCAGGACATACATCACTGAACACAGCTACACATGTCTCACATAGACTTTGAATAGCCCTTTATCAACATCCCAGACACATGTAGTATCCACAAAACCAACAAGCTGTGCATAAATATGTGTTGACATATGAAGGAATGTCAAGGTGTCCACAGATAGATCACACAAGGTAAGGATTATGAGGTCCTGTTCAAGCTGTTGACACCTGCTGACCCACATGGACCATTCCTAGACTGGCATAAAACAAATTGTACACACATCACCATGTCCAGTCTGATGATGTCACCATCCTATAAATACAGCAGGAGAAGGGAAACCAGCCAGTAAAGCAAATAGCGCGCTGTGTTAATGCGTCTCTCTCTAGTATCATAACATAGTTAGGTAGCAGTTTGAATCCTGCAAACACTGACTGTGTGTGCAGTTTCCTTTGAGAGGAGTGCCCTTTTTGGAGACTGGGAAAACACACTAAAAGAGGTACATTCCTCTTTGGAAAGTCTGATGATGTCACCATCCTACAAATACAGACGGAGAAGGAAAACCGGGCAGTAAAGCAAATAGCGTGCCATGCTAATGCGTCTCGCACTAGTATCATAACATAGTTAGGTAGGAGTTTGAATCCTGCCAACACTGACAGTATGTGTGTCACTGTTGGTCAATGTGGTGTGGGTTTTGGGTTTACTATGGTAGGACATATTATGATTAAAACAGTAAGTGCATTGCACACATCAGGTATCTGCGTGGCAAATATATATGTGTACATGTCCCCTCAATCAGTACATAGGTGTGAAGCCTGCATACTACATGAATACATCTGTTTCCATTGACAGGTTGTGCCACTGCTTCTCAGATCGTAGGTCACATATGTATGTATGTGACAAGGCCATCTACTGTTGTGATCTGTGGCCAAGGTCATCTGTGCCACACACACCCATGACAGTTACTAAAGAGTAGTGTGAGTGAGGGTATATGCCTGGGATATATGTCAGACATGTTCATACACAACAACGACTGGCAATAATGGACAGTCTGTATAGGTGTACAACTGCCTTGTGGATATGCATTCAGGCCTCTAATGTCTTATGTGATACACCGAGGGACTCCACAATACCTATGGATATGTGGATACCAAGGAACACATGACATAACACGAAGCTGTATGTACACATTGGTACCCAACATACATGTTGAGGTCTACCATCGATGTGGTACTGACGGGATAGTATGTATAGTAAATGTGGATGACTATGCCATAGCCGGCTTACTGCTATACAGCATGTATCAGACAACGGGTATCTGTCTGTATGATACCCTTGTGTAGGATATGCATCCATCCAGGGAATGCATTGTAGGCCAATGCATGCATTTCCAGATGTGGATGTACACATCCCTAGTGTGTTTGCATGTACCTAAGGGGGCTATATGCCAAACAGGTGTGGTCCCAGGAATGGGTGGCGGTCAATACCACTGGTTAGTGTTAGAGTATAGTACCGGAAGGATCCAACTGTTACTGAGTTCCCTACAACTGTGTGTCATTTGTCAGGACATCATCCAATGATTGCTTATAGTCATGCTGTTGAGGTTGTGTATACTACCAGACCGCAAATCATTGACAGATATTAACAGTATCACCCACAGCATAGTGTCAACCCATGCCATACACACATGTGGACCCATGTTAGTACATAACTGTAGTAGAATGCATACTGGCCATTGAAAGATACTATGAGATGTTAATGTGTACAACAGGGTATGCCACATGTCCCATGTGTCCACCATGCACGTACATGCAGACAGTGCGCACCCACCATGTTCACAGATGTACACTTGCTAATCTGTACTGCACACATCACACACGTACTGTCCACTCACTAACACATGCTGGCAACACATTACACAGCCAAGTGGCACATGGGTGGACAATACATACTCAGACATAATAGTGGTGCAAACAATGCTACATTGACAATCAGAGCTTTGATGCATAATGCCTGCTCAGACATACCTACAAGGATGTCATTACACTTTCCTGTTGACAACTTGCTAATATTGCTACACTGCTATAATGTCACCCTGTGCATCAGCACCATGTTAGCCTGTCCCTGCATCAATGTTACAGATGACAGGAGGCGACACAGGTATCATCATATGCACAGGGTGTGTTGTTGTTTGCCAGAGCCTGACATTGACCCATCCAATCGACATGTGTGTGTGTGTGTGTGTGTGTGTGTGTGTGTGTGTGTGTGTGTGTGTGTGTGTGTGTGTGTGTGTGTGTGTGTGTGTGTGTGTGTGTGTGTGTGTGTGTGTGTGTGTGTGTGTGTGTGTGTGTGTGTGTGTGTGTGTGTGAGGGACAACAGTACAGCATGGGCCAACATTGATGTAATGTGTGTGTATGTGTGAGCCCTAGTTGTTTGGTTAATGTGTGTGTGTCTGCATGCACACAGCTCCACCATGTGGCTGCCATATATGGTAGTTTGTGTACCTGCTAGGCTGTAGAGATCACTGTCTCTGGCCATGGACACAGTACCTGTGCCTGGCAGGGGTGCTACGGACAGTATCAGGTACCAATCCCGACTGGGTACTGTCATCAGAGGCGGAGGTATGACGACTGGACGCATGTCCCTGCTGGGACTGGCCAGAGCCACGTGCACATGGTCTACTGGGATGGTCAATGGACAGGCCAGCCCCAGCATGGCTGGGGCTGGTACTGCCACTATGGGAGTGGCTGTGAACTGTGGGCCATCCGCGACCACTGCCAGCTGTTGCTGTTGCTGGGATGTGTCCGCGTCGACGTCGCAACCATCCCACATGGTCCTGGCTCATAGAAGACATATTGTGGAGGGCATCTACTGTCTCCCCCCAACATCTATCAATGACCTCAGTGTAATTCTGGATGGCACCAGCAAGGTCACGGATGCTGTCATTGATAGCGTTGTAATGGGCCCTCTGTGCCCTAAGTCCCTGTCTGGTGTACTGTTCCATACGTGCCTGAGCCTGCATTACAGCCCGGAATATACTGGACATTGTAAGACCTGTGAGGGCACATCTGCCAGGGGCTATACAACCAGCGGTGCTCCCCCGAGAACCCCTGGACCTCTGCCTATGTGGTATCATTCCAGGAATCTGGCTATGGCTGCTGTGAGGGGATGCAAATGCTATGGGTACCACACTCTCCTGGTCAATGTCAACTGTATGCTGTCCCTCACCTATGGCCATTGGTGATGAGGGATGTATTGACAGTATGAGTGTGCGCATAGATGGGGTTGAACACTGTGTACTGTCGATTGGTGGACCAAAGACAGACCCTGTCAAACCTTCCTGTGCCAGAATGCATGTCTCATCATCACCACTATTCGTGGCAGTGGCTTCAGGTTCCCTGCTGCTTTCAGCCAACCCTAACTCAGCACCTGTGAGAGGAAGACAGGAAACACACTTTATAGACTGCACATGATGCATGCACACATGCACACATGAACACATGCATACATGAACACATGCACACATGAACACATGAACACATGCACACATGCACACATGCACACATGCACACATGCACACATGAACACATGAACACATGCACACATATACACTCCTCACTACAGCACATACACACACACACCAGCAATCCAACACATACTCTATAGTGGGTGAAGGTGGGTGTCAGTATCACAAGGCAAGCAGTCACCACACACGTGTCAGCATGCAGAATATGTGTTGCACAAGACCATGCAGTGCAAGTGTAGACGCCCCTATTTCATGGCAGTGTACATGGCTTTGATGCAACTGTGTAATTGTTCAGTGATTGGCTACACCCTGGAACACAATGTGTACCTGGACACAACATTGCTGTGCAAGTATTATCAGCTCTGCAATGCCCTGTGCACCATCACTCACAGGTATACATGTCATGGCTGCATGTGTTATCTGTGTGACACATAGATTTCCATGTCTGAGTACAGTGTCTGTGTCCATAGCAGATAATAGTGGGCACAGGTGTAGCACATACATGCTCTGTACACACACGGTATGAGTGGTGCATGTTGACGTGAAGGAATCCTAATGCTCGACATGGCCAGTGTACAGTGGTTATGGTGAGTGTGGGACATATTGCAGATATGTCGGTGCCAACCATGGCATGGCATACTACACGACTGCAACATTAAACACCACACATACCCAATGTGTGTCATGTGACCTATACACCCACTAGCATTCCAGGACATATATGTGACACTTTGTTCGGATGGTGACTGCTGTGCATATTGTGTATACTGGCATATGTAAGCACACACACAACATGCTATGCATATTGTGTATAGGTGCATATGTTTGCACACACACAACATTGAGGTGCACAGCAATGACTGCTATGAATAGTACTGTGGTCACTGTAACTTGATGGGGTGTAGTACCCTGTGCCATCATCATCATCATGCATCTTGTGGTCACTCACAGCTACTAATGTGTGCAAGACCACTGCCTAGCATGCTGTACCTGAACTGCAGTGCCATGGCTACGTTCTCAATTACACAGCCACTTTGTACATGGGTGTGTGAGGTGCCCAATAGGGAGTTTGCCTAACACGACTGTGTTATGTGTTGAAGAGTGTTGCACAGCCCCATGATAGGCCTCTACCCCTGAGGTACATCATGTGTGAGTGCATGACGTGTGGGATACTGAAGTGTGACCTTACAGCGGGTGTGTGGTAATGCCAAATGTAGCATGTTTTCATGTACTGCGTATGATAAACGTGTTCTGTTGTGTACAGCTGTAGCAACTATGCATATCCAATGTGCAGTACAGTGTTGCCACAAATGTGTCTGCTGCTCTGTGCATTGCATGTGATTGAGGCAGCTACTGACTTTACTGAGATGTTTAATGTCTCACAGCAAACATGCACAGCATGCATTATGTGTAGGTGTGTTATGTGTACATGGCCTACACCTCACCTATGACGTGCACATGTCATTACCAATATTAAAGTGTTAACACACTCACCAGCATGTATCGTCTGCCCTGCTGTCACACCAGAGGGACCTACAAGAATATGACACAGTTTGTCAGTGGCCACAATTGTGGCATTGCTACTGTGAGTGTGCTAAACTACAGTAGAACAACAGTCAACAGTCACAGGTGTACAGATACTATTCCAAATATCAGTATTGCACACAATAGGCAGCACAACTGCTGAACACACAGTACACATTTCACATATGCATATTCTAGCAATACAGGTAACAGTAGTCTACAGCTAGGGCATATTACCTGCACGCTCCATGTCATCATGCTGGGTGGCTCCGGCCTCCATGATGACACATGTGTGATGCTGTTGCTGCTGTAGGTCAGGAGCCACCATGCTTAGGAGCAGCTCCTCCACTCTGGTGAGGGGGGAAGTATGGCCGCCCCAGCACCTGTGACAAGCTGTTGTCTATGGATATCAGAAGCACACTGCCGGACATGTCTAATTAAATCACTGCAGTGATGGCGTACCTGCTCATATGTCTGGTTATGCATACCTATGTCATTTACCCGACGAACAAGATCTTGCCACAGTGCAGTACGCTCATGCTGGCCCTGGAAAACAGCAGTGTATAGTGCTGCACCAGGCTGTTGTGTATTTCATGTTCCTCCACAGCTGTATATGATGGATTGCGTTGATGAGCCATAACCCTGGAAGACAATTAAACAATATGTGTGAGCAAGTCATGTGGCACACTTAACATTATTAAGTACAGATATCACTTAACTGCCATATATAGCATCTGTTTGTGTCTCAGATGATACACACGTTCAATACCACATATCAGTGCTCAGCCCACAACTGGCTGACAGTGCCTGCCACACTCCATATAACAAACCAGTATACACCAGTACTCGGCACACTGTTTGGGATACAATGCATAACCTCACCACGGGGGTATATATCAAGCTAATGCATGAAGAAATATGTCATCCAATGCAATGAATGTAAAGTACATTTACAGTATTACCAGTAAACCACCCTAGTCATTGATGCCATACCCCTACCTAACATATGTGCACGGTTGTTAATATAGCTGGCATACTGCTGTAACAGAGTATACATGTTGCTAGGTATACACACATACCCTGTAACACACATGTGATTGTGGGCATGGTACAGGCATCATTACACACACATCAGACATACATACAACACACAAATGTATGCCGACACAGATGAGCATTACCTGTGTACCTTACAGTACTGTGTGCTCCTACTTACAGATACCTATGCCTGAGGTATGTAATCTGTGCAGACTACAGGAAACACACAAGACAGTGTTACCAGGGAAGGTGAACATACACCATACTGTGCTGTTTAGGCCTACAGCTTCAGGTAGTACAATAGCTCATATGTGAGCTGGATTCACCAGCAGTACCACTTACTGAGCATACATGTATTGTTTCAGCCTACAATGGGACACCACAGTCATACACAAGGAACTACATCACAACATATGCCATCCTACTATGTCTGCATCCCAATAACTGACACATCTTTCTCTGGCCTCACACCTAGGACACAAACTACCATGAGAGGAACAACCTCACACTAAGCTATCACACCTTTACAGACCTTGCACACATTCACTGTCACACTCATTCCACCTCACATAGCAGGTATTGCACTGAGTACATGTGTGTGTGCATTGTGTCATAGGTAGGTAATACGCTATTGGCCCTAGGGCCTAGAGCAGCCTAGCCATATGCTACCCTGGCCTTTGACTCACATGTAATGTGATTTCACTTGCTCCTGTCAACCGGATACACAAAGGTGACTCCCAGGGCATATTACCTGTCTCCCAAACAATCATCAGTGGTATGTATGACATCTCCTAATGAGGAGCCTTGTTTGTTAATGCTGGGTGGTTTAGTCCAGAGTATGGCAAATTTGTGGATAGGAACCTGTACCTCCAGCATGTGCTGTTTAGTAAGGTGGCGAGGATTAGGGCCCTAGGTCATGTAGCCCGGAGGGATTGTGAGGTGTTGACATGATGGTTGGCCGACTGCTATGGGTGTGACATACCTCTGTAAGTCCAGCAGAGGTAACCTCTGGGTGGGCGATATGCAATGCACTCTAGCTGTGGTTTTGTGAGTCAGTCTGAATAGGGCATGTGTTTGAGGGCAGTATTACTCTTTGTGAGGTATGTCTGTGGCCTGTCCACTTGCTGTAGTTGTCATGTGAGGTACATACCACATGGGGCATTGTGATGAGTAGAGGGGAACACTGACCTATATTTCCCTAGATGACACACCTTTTGTGATGACATGTACCACGTAGATAGATTACAAGACTAGTGTGGCACTGTGATTATCAAAGGGGAGGCTACTGTCCACCTGTGTCCCATGTTCCCTTCTGACACCTTCAGTGTTAGGCAGGCTACCACCTATGTGGTAGTTACTGGGTAAAGTGTTTTGGAATGGGGTATGGCACTGCAGTACCAACACTGTTGTTCAGTCCATGACTTGGTCAACAGGCACCTGTTGCAGTACGTATGTCCCCATGTCTCCCTCTCTCTCTCTCTTTATATATATATATATATATATATATATATATATATATATATATATATATATATATATATATATACATATCTATACATATCCATATATATCCATATATATCTATATATATCTATATATACATATATATATATATATATATATATATATATATATATATATATATATATCTATATCTATATATCAATCTATATATATATATATATATATATATATATATATATATATATATATACATACATGTATATAGCCATTGCTGTACATATAGATGCACATATAGGCACATATACTGCCCACCTTTCATGGTGGGGATGTAAATTATGCAACAGTTGTGAGACATACGGTTATGTAATAATATTGCACAGTGTTGTGCAGAATGCATTTTGCTGTCATCAGGCTGGATAGCTGTAGCAGGCCTCACTGCCTGTAGCTCAGTCCCACAGCGTTTAACCACCACATGACATATACCGGCACTGCTTGCTGTCTGCAATGCCACACACTACAACCTACATACATATGTGCACATAGCAACCTTCAACAACATATATATGTCCAGCCTTCACTAACAGTTGTAGTATGTCCCTTGCCCTATGCATATGTGCATATACATATAGATATGGACTGCTGCCACATATGGATGATTCACAGTATGTAGAGAACCCTTCAGACACATCCTTCGGATGCCAGCAAATACATATCTGTTACATACCTTACCTTTGTATTCCTCACCTCCATCTGTTGTAGCTGTTGATTTGTTATATATTTTTTTGGTTTTGGTTTTCTCTGTGTGTTGGTCCTTCTTTTCAGTCTCTGTCTCTTACAGCCTGTTTGTCTCTGTCTGTCTGTCTGTCTCTCTCGCTCTCCCTCTCTCTCAGTTGGTGCAATAATATTATTGCATGTGTGGACAGCAAGTACAGGCTGCCTTTCTAGGTATCTGCACATGTGCATGTGATGGCCTCTGCACCAATTGGTGCCCACCATTTAGTAATTGCATGCAGCCTGCAGGACACTGCTACAAAATGCTAGGTTAGGTAGGCGTAGCCCTTTCAGTTGTGCAAGGTGGGGCCCATGCTTGTTTGCTGTGGACACTGTTGTCTCAGTCAGAAGGTTGGTATATGTCTCATATCTGAAGCTAGGGTTGTAGCCAGTGATAGGCATGTTGTACTGAAACCTGACTGTTGCTTCTTCCAGTGTACTCTTCTCAGTGTGTAGGTTTACTCACACCTCCTAATGCTAACACTGGATACATGGGAGTACGTACTTTCTTTTCGAATTAGAGAATTAACTGGCATACAACAGTAGTTATTGCAATGTGTTCCTATGGCTTTCCTATTTTCCCTTTACATTCACTCATTGTAATGCATGATATATTTCTTACAGCACCAAGGTATTGTATATCTGCTGTGGCTTAGTGGTACTTCATGCAGACTGGTGAGTCCAAGGTGTGGGGTTCGAGACTGACAAGGGTATTTTATTTTGCTGCTGAGCAGTGCAAGGGCCCTGTCATACACAGTGACTAAGGCACTTTTAAGCAGTTGTAAGCGGGTTTGCGCGGGTTTGCGCGATGCTTAGCTAAGCACACACATGCGCACACATGCACACACTGGTGCAAACCCGCTTACTACTGTTTACAAGTGCTTACTCTCGCTAACCCCCGCGCTCATTTCTTTGACAGAAAAGTAAATGGGGAGATAGGAATGTGGTGATAAAGGGTGCACAAAGAGGGGAAGACAGTAGGGAAACCAGCTCGGGATGTACAGGATGGGTGTGGGGAAGGTCCATAGCTGCCCGTTTCTTTACCAGCAACAGCTGTGCATATGCAATACATTAGGAGAGAAATTTGAAACCTTCCACCCCTGAGAGAGGGGTGAGGACACCTAAGTATGTTGTACTACCAGTTATGAATATCAGGCACATGCACTGTTTGTGAACTGCTATACTGTCATTAGTATGTTACTCACTTCTGAACAGTTTGTGGTTTGTTTTTGTTGACATTAGCACAGTCTGATCAGGACAACTGGACATATTCCAGTACTGTGTATGCCTACCTACACCCGTGGGTGTGCCTGACTACCCAGGTATATGGTACTTTTGGGTAGGGGTGCAGAACTGTGGAGAGCATTATTTATTATCGTGTGCTGTTTATCTTGCTCAATATGCAGAGTTGCTGTGTACCTGTTAGTCTATAAAGGCTTGTAGTCTGTCTCAGTAGCTCCCACCTGTGGACATATCCAGATGGTAGACAGATGTTAGCCTAGTATCCTTTGACTGTGCACCACACCAGTCTTTTCAGCACCTGAACAATGGCATTGTCGCAGGTGGTTGCTAGCAGTACATGGCTACATCATTTGATATTTCTGTGGTGTACTCGTACATACGGGCATGCTTGTGGAATTCATTCTACAGCTATTTGCTGAGTGTGTAACAGCAGACAAGCTGATATGCCTGTGTGTTTCTGACACTTCCAGGCCTCAGATACTCTCAGGTAAATATTTGAACAGCCTCAGAGAAAGGTACATATAAGTGGGATGCACCTGTGATATATTTCAGATATTTTGCTGTTGAGACTTTGGGGGATTCAGAGCATATGTATTACTACACCTTTTCTGATGTGCAAGCAGTGTCTACTCTCACTTATTGACATTTTTCATTAAGTGAGAGTCCCCACCTTTCTGCCTACTGTTAGTACATTTCACAGGGAATCAGAGGGGCACAGCTAACATTTGTTTGCAAATCAGGGACATCCCTGTAAATCAATCACAGTTGGGAGGTCTGGCCTCTGACCTATTCAAATATGCCAGTGTTTATCCTGCTCTGATACTGTGTGGGGTTTGTAAGGTGCTACTGTAACATTATTCCCTACTAGCATGGCTGGTTCTCTTTCACAGTCATGTCATGCAATTCCACAACCACTGCTGGTAAAAACCCACAGAAAAAGATTAGTGTTATACCATTCCTAATTTTCATTTACATTCCCTCATTGTAATGCATAATATATTTATTTCAGAACCAAGTTATTTGTATATCTGCTGTGGCTTAGTGGTAATTCATGCAGTCTATTGTGTCAATGGTCTGGGGTTCGAGACTGGCAGAGGTATTTACTTTTGCTGCTGAGCAGAACAAGGGCCCTGCCATAGAGTGACTAAGGCACTTTTAAGCAGTAGTAAGTGGGTTTGCGCGGGTTTGTGTGACACTTAGTGACACTTAGCTAAGTGTACACATGCGCACACTCGCTTAAACCCGGTTACTACTGCTTAAAAGTGCTTACTCCAGCTAACCCCCGTGCTAATTTCTTTTAAAGAAAAGAAAATGGGGAGATAGGAAAGTGGTGAAAAAGGGGGCACAAAGAGGGACACACA
Source organism: Protopterus annectens (assembly GCF_019279795.1). Taxonomy (NCBI): domain Eukaryota; kingdom Metazoa; phylum Chordata; order Ceratodontiformes; family Protopteridae; genus Protopterus; species Protopterus annectens. The sequence continues at coordinate 1,790,928,241 of NC_056741.1, read as the reverse complement.
GTAGGTAAACAAGCTTGGGATGTGCAGGACGGGTGTAGGGAAGGGCCATAGCTGCCCATTTCTTTAACAGCAACAGCTGTGCATATGCAATGAATTTGGAGTGAAATTTGAAACCTTCCACCCCTGGGAGAGGGGTGAGGACAACAAAGTATGTTGTACTGCCAATTCTAATTATCAGCTTACATGTTTGTCTGATGGTCATGTGTGCAAAATGGGCAGCTATGTATGGGGCGTAATTTTTTTGTAGGTACAGATTGCCCTTTTTTTTTTTTCAGGTGAGAGTGGGAAGTGAGGTAGAGGTAGTAGGTATGTCCGGGGAAGTAGGTTGGGAAGGTAAACAGACAAGACAGACAAGACGCATACAGGGGCGGTGTATGACACACGGGGTGGGTGAACACAATTGATAGGGTCGGATGTTTGGAAATCACAAGCCCATGAGCCCACAGATGGTAACAGTGGAACTGTGATCCCGACCCATGGGCGGTCACCACTGAACCTTCACAGCCCCGAGGGTGGCTGTGCTGGGGCTGCGTAGGATGGGCAGGCTGACCTGTGAGACGTGCCACTCTTGCCTCAAGCTGGTGTAGGGGATCAGTGACTGAATGCTGGAGCTCCCTATGCACCACAGCCAGGACCCTTTGAAGGGTGACAGGTGGCCGTTCTCCGCCCATGCTTGCACGGGGGGGGACAAGCCCCATCCCCTGCAGAGCTTCCGTCCGAAGGTGGCACAGGACCAACGGAGGAGTGGAGCCCGGGCTGGGCACCAGAACTGCTGGTGCCAGGTGCACTTGCCGGCTGAGGAGGGACAGGTGGGTCCGCTGGGACCGGCCTTCCCATACGTTCTGTGATTAGGTGTGTTTAATTACAACATAAGCAAAACAGCATTCCAGATTAGTTGTAACAGCATGCAATAATATTCCCATTAACCCAACACACCAAGGGTACAACAGTTGAACAGCAAGCTTAACACATGCATATATTGAACCACAGTGGTTATTCCAACAGCATGCAGGGATGTTTGGTAACAACAGGCCACCATGATTGTGGTGTTTAAACAGGGCACATGCATCAACGTGAATGCAAATATTTATAGAACAATAGGACATATGTCCCAACAAATATATAAGATTACACATACCCATTGAGGTGTGGAATTGCATGGTTTATGCACATACAGTAGGGTGTATAAAAACACTCGGTTAACATCTTATAATGACCTTTTAGTCTACACTACATTCTTAGTGACTGCAAGTGTATATACCCTACCTGTAATATTACACTTGCCACCATACATTAGGTTATTTAATGGGTTTGGCTAGTTCAATATATGCCTGACCTATATCTGACATACTAACTGTCCAGGATGCAGATGTTACTGCTACATATTTCTTGATTGCATTTATATTTCTTTATCTGCATATCTGGGATGTTTTCACATGACATTTTCACTTAGATTTGTACAGAACCCTTCATTTCTTGACACACACTCACATTTCTGGGGAAACAAATAGCATGCTACACGTGTGTCAGGTTTACTTATTCATGCCAGCCAGTAACTGCCTGTTGTGGACTGTATATATCTTTCACAGCTACTAGTACTTCCATCACCCACTTTATATGGGACTGCACAACTCTGGGTTGCCAGCACCTTTTCAAACAGTACTGTTTGTATACTGCAAGGGTACAACAACATTTCAGACTCTGTGACACAGACACACTCTGCGTTTTAGACCTTTATTAATGACATTACACACTTTTCCACAGGCTCACTCCTTTATTTCTTTTAACGGTGTATATGGCAGACATGTTCAAGACATATTATACCTTTATTAATAGGTTAGAACAATCTTTTTTCAGGCTCACTCACTTATTTTATATGACAGTGCCTGCAGAGATATTATTCCAGACATATGTTACCTTTCTTAATGGGTTTCTACACTCTTTTTCTGCCTCTCTGACGTTTTTATCTGACAGTACATGCAGAGGACTTATTCAGGCAATTTTATGGCTGTATTATTGGACTACAACACTTTCTTTCATGCTCTCTCCCATATTTTATATAACAATACATGCAGAATAATGACTAACCTGCCTGGTGGCGCAGCCTTAGCAGCCTATCAGCATAGGCTTGCTGATTCATAGCACGGTCACCTGCAGCTGTAAAGTAAATGAAGGGATATTGAGACATACCTATCCGTTATACATACTCCATTATCAATTCTTACATACTGCATTCCATGGCTACATACTCAGTTGTGGGGCATCCCGCATCCCATGGGCCTCCTGTATCCATTGGTTCAGGTGGTCTTGCTTTCATCTCTTCAGGTCTACATGGTGGTGACGGACCTGCTCACCAGTCCGAGGAATGCCTGTGGCACTGGCGAGGTCACGAGCTAACCGGTTCCAAGCCTCTGCCTTGTACTCCATCCCTTGGAACTGGCCCTGCAGGAGTCTTGACTCGTGACGGTGGACAAGGAGCCAAACCATGTATTTGGATTCCTCGATGCCCAATGTTGCGCTTGGAAGTGTGTTCCCTCTCCGACACCAGACATTCTAACTGCAGATATGAGCTACAATCAGTTATGGCGTGTATTCCCGCATGTGTGGCTTAAATATGCCGCATTTCCCACACTTTTTTGTGGTTGGCCATTTTGTAAAATTCTCGGCTGACTGCAGACCTGCTTAGTAATGGTTAAACTACCATTCGTAAGTATATGAATGTTAATAGTGGCTGCTTCCCCTATGTTGTCATGGCTTAGTGGTTCTGTACTTTGCTTCTGATGCACAGAGTCCTGGGTTCAAACCCTGTCATTCATTTTATTTTCATACTATCCAGACAGGCTAGGGGGTGTGGCTGCATTTAAGCAACTTTGCTCTATGTTGCTCCTCGGTGCCCTGGTTGGCACAGCGTGCACATCTGCGCAAACACATTGCACTGGGTAAAGCGCCATTGAACTATGGGCAACTCTATTGCACTGGGTAAAGTGCTATGAAACAATGGGCAACTCTATTGCACTAGGTAAAGCGCTATTAAACTGTGGGTACCTCTATTGCGCTAGGTAAAGCGCTATTAAACTACTGGCAACTCTATTGCGCTGGGTGAAGCGCTGCTTAACTGCAGGCAATTTTATATCAGGATACTTTAAAATATTTATTTTGTTCACTGATACATTGGCCATTTCACTGCTTTTTATATTTGTCAGGTATTATTTCATATACTGATTTTAAAAATAAATATAAACGGGAGTGGTGGGACTCAAACCGTGAATGCCTCTTCTTTGTGTGAATGCTCTACCATTACACTATTGCTATTTGGTGTGATTTGCATTAACATTCTTTCTTATGCTCTTCCATGTCAGAATTGCTAACTCTAGCTAAATAATAGGCACACCCGTGCACACACCCGCAAATACGGGCAGCTATTTTGGGGATTTAAAAAAATATATTTAATGTTTTGTGTTTTAGAGCTGTGATAGGGGTTTACAATATCAGGGACTGTGGTGTTGGGTGCAGGGACATTTGAGAGGACTCGCTCTTGTGTGTGTGTGCTTTGTTTAGTTTTAAAACACTTGCAGGGGTGTGGACATTTAGACTGCTCTGCAGTTGGACACGCCCCTGCTTTCTTACATGGTCCGTGTAAGACTTACGGTTGAGTCAGCGTGTCCTCATGCATATTCATGGCACGCTGACGTCATACCATTCAACTGCAGCCTCCGAGTAAGACTTATTAAGTCTTACACAGTGGATTAGTGAATCTGGGGGTATGTTTGATCTCAAGGTGGTGTTGGATCTTTGAAAGGAGGTTTTAATAAGAGTGTGCCTCTTAAAAATGATTTACAAAGACTATGAGAGGCTAAAGAACGTTCTTCCAAACCACCATGCAAATTGGAAATTGCAGCTAATTGTAATCTGATGGTAGAAGGGGAAGCTCCAGCATTAAAAAGAAAGGCTAAAAAGTCTAAAATAAGCTCTATAGAAGCCGAAAAGGGATTAATGTGTTATTCATGGGCACAAAGGGTAAATCTCTTCCATTTGCTAGAGCACAGCTTATGAGCAGAAGGTTTATGAGACGATAAAGAGGATATGGTGTACTGGGGAGGAAATATTTAGATGCCTGGCAACTAATGGTATTGGAGGAACCAAGCTGTCAGCTTGAGGTTCAAAATATCTGAGTGAACAAGCCTGTCTGGATGAGACAGAAGGTCTAGAATTGGGTCCAGAATCCAGTTTTGTTAAATCAGATAAAGCCAAAGGAAGGGGAACCAAATCTGTCAAGGCCAAAAAGGGGCAATGAGGATTACTGTGCCTTTCAACCTGAGTGCTTTCTGTAGGAATTTCAGAATTAGAGGTATCAGGGGAAAGGCAAACAGGAGACTAGGGGGCCAATTCTGAAGGAGATCATTTCTTGGTGACTTCCCCAGAGGGGGAATCAGGGTGAAGTAATTGCTGCACTTGTTGCTTAAGGGGGAGGCAACCAGATCACAGCAAGGTAGACCCCATTGACGGAAGATCCTTTCCACCACGTCTGGATTGAGAGACCACTCATAAGGCTGGAGGATACATCTGCTCAGTTTGTCTGTAATCACACTGTTATTCCCTGGAATAGGCATTGCTATTAGAAAGCAGTTGGAAGAAATTGTTGTGAAGTCCTCAGAGTGTGGCAGTGGGCAAAGGGGATAAGACTTGCTTCCTCCCTGCTTGTTGATGTACCAAACTACTGACATGTTGTCTGTTTGAACTGCCATTGTCCCCTGAGGAAGAGCTGTTTGAAAAGGCCTGCAATGCTAGAAGCACTGCTTTTAGCTCCAGGACATTGATATTCAAGTTGGCCTCTAAGGGGGACCAAGTGCCTTGGATAGTCTTGCCCAGAGAATGCCCCCCCCATCTGGGACATATCCATGGTCACTATGGCCGTGGGCTCTGTAAGAACAAAGGGCCGACAGAAGAGAACTTGTTCAGAATACATCCACCAAAGAATATGTCCACCAAAGTAGATCCCTCTGGCAATAATTGGTAATCAGAATTTGGTCTAACAAGGGCTGGCAAAGAATAGACCACTGAGAAGCTAGTAGCCACTGTAGAATTTTCATATGAAACCTGGTTAGAGGAACTAGAATTACTGAGGTTGCCACTGACCCTAGAGTTTGCAAAACTAGTCAAACAGGAACCGTCTTTCTGTGGATTATCTTTTTAACTTGTGCAATGATTCTTTGGAGTCTCTCTCAAGGAAGGGATGCTATAGTTGTCACCATATTTAGCACAGCCACTATGAATTCCAGATTTTACGTTGGAGTCAATTGGGATTTCTCGTGATTTACAGTAATTCCCATGTGGGCACAGATATTGGCAGTGTAATCCTTGGCCACGATCAATTAATACCTGGTTGAAGCAGTTATGAGCCAGTCATCTAAGTACAGAAACACCCAAAATCCTTGCAGTCTCAAGTGAGCTGCTATTACTGCCATACATTTGATGAACATCCTGGGGGCTGTGGTGCGACCAAAGGGCAGCACTCTAAATTTGTAATGACTGGCTCCCAGCTGGAAGCGAAAGAACTTCCTGGAGCATTTGTCCATCTTTATGTTGTAATACGCATCCTGAAGAACTGTCAAGAACATCAAGTTGTCTTTGTTCAGAAAAGGAAGAATTGACTGTGCCGTGACCATCCAGAACTTTGTTTGACGAACTGATTTGTTCAGCATGATGAGATCCAAAATCGGTCCCCGTTGCCCTGTCTTTTTTGGCACTAAAAAGAGTCTTGAGTAGGTTCTGGATCCTTTCTGGTCTCATGGGACCTCTTGGATGACTCTTTTTTACTAGAAGTTTTTGAATTTCTTGCACTTATGAATCCCTCTGATTGGGTGGTACATCAGGATTTTGTTTTGTGTACAGGGGAGGATGGGAAAAGGGAATGATATAGCCTCTGGATGTGATCCATTACACCCAGAAATCTGTTGTTATGTTTAGCCAGACATTTAGGTGCAAGGACAAGTGTCCCCTGACTGCCTCCAGAGGAAGACCATCAGACCTCCATTCAGGAGCACTGAAAGGGCTCACCTGAAAAAGAATCCCTGAAGCCCTGGTTCTGCGGACCATCTCTGCCATGTCTTCCATTTTGGTTCCCCCCTCTGCCCCTGGGGGAACTGCCTCCATGTGTGTCCTGGAAAGGCCCTTGGGATTTTTTGAATCACATCTTACCACCACTCCTCTGGTTCCTAGAAAAGTATCTTTAGGGGGTAGAAAAACATAATCCCATAGCAGAAAGGGTCTTACCATCCTTCTCACACCTGGAGAGTCTCTTTTACTTTTGAGCCAAACAAGGATGTTCCATCAAAAGGAGCATTGATGAACAAAGACTTGAATGGTTCCACAAAGTCATATAGGCACATCCAGGCATGTCTCCTTATGGCTACGCCTGCACCTGCTGCTTTGGACGTCCCTTCGGCTCTATGTACAATCAGTCTCATGGATGAATTAGACACAGACTCTAGGGTGGCTAGCTGGGAAGTCATTTTCTCTTAGACTCCCTCAGTTAATGTTCCCGCCCAGGTATCTGACAATTCCTTAATCAGATCCCTTTGAAGTCTTGTAAAGTGTGCCAAAAAGTCCAAAGATCTTAGAGCAAAGGTTGATGAAGCATAAACCGGGTCTATATTAGAAGACCGACTGTTTAGGTGATCGAACACCTAAACATCGATCTTCTAATATCGAACCGCATAATGCTGAACGTCCCAGGGAAACACATCCTTCAGCCATAACACAAAAACATTACTTTACATCTAAATTAAGTGGGGGGCTTTATATCAACTCTGAGATCACTCAACAGTAGGGAAATAGCAAACTCTGGCGAATGGTCAAGGGAAATCTTTCCCTGCATTAAATCGGCTGTTCCCTGTTTTTTGCTTTCGATATTAGAAGATCGATGTTTAGGTGTTCGATCACCTAAACATTTGGTCTTCTAATATAGACCCGCATAAACCCACTTCTCAAATCTTTCCACAGCCCAAGACTTCCTGTTGGGTGGATGGATAGATGAACTCTCCTCAGCAAGTTCTTTTTTTGTGGTGGCTGCTACAACCATGGCATCCACAGTTAATCCCTTGGCCCAGAACTGTTTATCTTCAGGGGCAGATAAGATTCTGTCAGATCTCTTGGGAATGGGTATGATGGTGTCTAGAGCCTTTCACACCCACTGTGAAATCAACTGAATGAATTCATCAGTGGGTGAGGTCACCCAAGAGGTAGATGGGTGAATGCCAAAAGCCTGCATGTAAACAGATTCCTCTGAGGAAGTGTTTTGGGACTTCCATCCACCCCTTTCCTTTAAGATTTCTAGGATATCTCCAAAGGAGACATCTTCAGGCAGTGACCATGGAAACCCTTCCCCCTCATCAAAATCTGCACCCTCAGTGACTGATTCCCAAGGGGAATCTAAGTGCTTCCTATTGCACTTCTTTTTCTGAGGGACCTCCTCAGGGGGATAATCTGGAGAGATAGAAGTTATTTGTGCTTTACTACAGATGATCTTGGAAAATAACATCTTTGCATTTGAAACTATTTTTTTCAGAAATTAGGGGTGGCTATGGGAACAGCGTGTGCTAACTCATATGCCAACCTAGTTCTTGGTCAGTGGGAGAAACAGTCTGTTTTTTTCTAACATTTTATTTTGAAATTATGTGAAGTTCTACAGATGTTTTGTAGATGACATCTTTTTTGTTTGGCAAGGGCCCTCCCATTTTTAGATCAGTTTGTTGATTATCTACAGAACACGGCTTCCTATCATAGTTTTACTATGCATAGCTCTGTGACATGCATTGAAGATTTGGACATAATGGTTAATATTAATGATCTAGGCACCTTATCAACTAGTATGTACAGGAAACCCTGCAAGAAAAATAATATTTTACATAATATGAGCATGCATCCCTGACCCATTGCTAGAAATGTGGTTAAGAACCAAGTTTTTAGACTAATGCATTGACATACTGATGCCTCATCTTTGAACTGAGCCTTGGACACTTTACGTATTGAACTATTGCAAAGGGGATATAGTACAGGAGTAATAGAGCGGGCCATAGAAGAAGTTAATATGAAATCAGTTATCCCTTATTTTTCTAAGAAATCTGAAATCCAACATACTAGTCCACAGTTAACCAATACGGTTGATAGAAACAGAATGGTTCTGACTTACTCCAGCAATATTAACTTTGTATGTGGCATTATGAAAAAGGATTGGCCAATTTTAATGACGGACGATAATATAAGCAAAGTTATTGGTGATACTCCGCAGTTTGTTTTTAGGAATAATAAAACTTTAAAACAATGCCTATGTTATAAACAATCTAGTACATCTAGGACACAGTCTGAACGTCAAGGCACTTATGCCTGTAGGTCTTGTAAGGCATGTAGATTTATTTGGTCGACTACCTCTATTATTCATCCTAGAACCTTTAAAGACATCATTTTTCATTTTTATGTAGATTGTAATAGTGGTAATCTTGTTTATATGGCACAATGCATAGCATGTGAAATGTTCAACATAGGAAAGACAAATCGTACCCTTAGGGAGCACATACTGGAGCATGTTGGTGATATAAGGAATGGAAAATCCACTAATGCAGTAGCTCAGCATGTGTTAGATTTTGATTATACTCACAAATCTAAGTTTTTGGTCTTGCAGCAATTTAATACTAATATCAGAGAAGGTGATGTCAGCAATGAAACTGAATTTGTGGAACTGAAATGGATACTAGATTTTAGAGCAGATGTGTCTCCAGGGCTAAACAGTGCTATCTCTTTAAAACCTTCTTTAAAAAGAAGAGGTCTGAATCACTGATTATATCACATGACTAATATCTTCATTATGACTGGCCAAATGGTTGTTTTTAAATGGTTTGTTTGAATATGTATTTTATGGTCTGAAGAAGCAAACACGTTACGAAAGCGCTTACCTGATTTTATTTGTTATTTTATTAAAGTATTTATATAGTTGTACAACTTCAGCCTACTGGACATCTTTGACTTTTGTAATCTGGAGAGGTGTCAGAAGATGACAGAACCTTAGTCTGAGAAACCTGAGACTTCAGCACCCATTGTCCCAGTGGAGAGACAGATGGAATAACAGAGCCAGAGGAGGGTACCTATTCCGAGGAGGAAGGTACTGACTGAGTCACTGTAAGGGACAAGGCCCTCTCCATCACCTCGAAGGCCGGTCCCCCCAAAGAGGAAGCATGATGAAGATGAAGTGTTAGAGATGGATGTTAGGATGCACATTGTTGGACTGATGAAGAAATGAGGACATCAGAACAAAAGCTGAAAAACTCCATTTTGTGAAGAAGATACAAGAGATTAAACTATGATGTTTCAGTCACATGTGCTGAAAAACAGGAGAAGATATGGTAAAGCAGACACAGCAGGGACATGAAGAAGGCAAGAGAAGACAAGGAGAATCAGTAGATAGATGGATGGATTGTATAAGAGAAGACCTATAACAGTCAGTGGTGATAGCCGATACAGTGACACCCTAACCCCAAATAAAATAATAGAAAAAAGGAAGCTGATAATGATGCCAAATATGACACACACATACACACACACACACACACACACACACACACACACACACACACACACACACACACACACACACACACAAACACACACACACTTATCTATACTGAGCTGGCTATTTTCATCCAGCGTGTAGTGCAAATACTTTGAGGTGATAATGCTCTAGTAGGCTTTGACAGGAGTGGAGAACAATGATACATGTGTACTAGCATTGCTGCTTGGCTAATTACTGCACAGCAGGTTAGTTCAAGGAGACAGCTATATCATGCACACATACTGTTGTATGTTAAGTTTTAATCATATAAGTGCATAAGCATGCAATGAAGTTAAACATGTAGCTTGAATGTTGTCTAATGTGTGCTGTAAGCTTATATAGAGCAGTGTTTCTTATGTGGTGAGGCTAGTTTTATCTAACTTGCACTGACCTGATAGCTGATGGGGGAAGGATGCAAGAAGTGAATGGAGGGTATGGAGACTGCATTAAAAGTTTGACTATGATTACAGACGAATGTACCATTCATTAAAATAATCAAAGAGAATGTTACATTGACAGCTGATTCTGACAGCAGTCAATATATTGCTTATCTGTCCGGTGTCAGTGAATTTGTTGTTGAACAGTATAGTTTTGGTAATCACTTATACATGCTAAAGTACAAATAAAGCAGAAGCAGTAGCAATAACAACATTAGAAAGATATTTATAGACACTCTTAGCAGATGTTATAAACATCAGCAAACAATGTCACAAAGCAGCAAAGGCAGCCAGACTACTGGCATACATATGACTACACATCACCAATACAAAGCACAAAGTTGCTATCCCCTCAAGGCATACAGTTGGTAAGCCATATCTACGATACTGTGTGCAGTTTCTGAGTCTTCATTTTCCCCACGCTATAGGCAGTATAGAGGCAATACAGAAGACTCCACATAAGTATAATCACATCTTAAAATGCACAGTCTTGAGGAAAGGAGCCGCAGTGAGATACGATGAAAACATTCAAGTACATCAAGGGAATCCACATAGTTTAACTGGATATACTTTCCCAATACAGAAAGAGAAGGAAAGACAGATAAGAATAAAAGGACACCATGAAAACATATAAGGTAAATGGCTCAAGAGAGGAATAAGGAAGAATTTTTTTCACAGAAAGGATGATGTATGGTTGAAATTGATTTCCTGAAGAACTGTCAGCATCAAAACAGTGACATAGTTTGAGAATTCATGGGATATACATAAGGTAAAACTTATACTGGGTGGAAGAAAACTGAAATAAACTGCTGATTAAGAAAGACTGCAATTTATTCACAAAGTAGGGTAACTAGTATGTTTCTACATACTATCAGGGATGCTGGCTCTAGTGACCCAAAGCTCTTTACCGCCCTGGTGAGTTGTCACTTGAGATCTGAACCCAATTCACCAAGTTAACCCCCTTAAGAGACTTCATGCGACTAGAAAAAGTAAAAAGATAATCAATAAAATATGGACCAACAGGTAGGCCTAGGTAGGCAGTTTAAGGCCATGGGATATATATATATATATATATATATATATATATATATATATATATATATATATATATATATATATATATTCATTGTTGGAAAACAGGGATGCAAGACATGATATAACTAGAGAGAATCTTCACTGGTAAGTAAGATGAGGGTAGCGAAGAAGCAAAGAATGAAGGGTGATACTGTAAGTGTGTACCCCCACTGGCCAGTTTGCATGGATGTGGGTGTGCTGTGGGTGTAACTTCCATATTCCTTAATGTCATGCAATCTCGGAGTTGGTCTATTAAATTTGCTGGTAGTGTGAGGGGTACAGGGGGTGCAGCTCCCTACAAAAATGTAAAAAAAAAATCTGCTGGGTCATGGGCATGTGGTAGGTAGAATTAAGGCAGCCCTTGCTGCTGTGCAGCTGGTAGGGTATGCATGTACAGCATTGCTGAATGGAGGATGTGAAAAGAGTCATCACACATGTCAAGAGGAGGAAAGTATATTCCATATGAACTAAAAGACAATTTATTTCACAGAGGAAGTGGTGATGCCTTGACATGTATTCTACTGTTGGGGGCCACAATATGATTAGTAACATTATTCATAAGACCATGAGACCCTTGGAAAGAAATGGATTGAAGGGACAGCTGCAGAGTGTCTCTGTACAAGACTCACACAGGGTAGTTCTCCTTCCTTCCTTTAGCACCATTCATATTCTTGTATGTCTGTGTTGTTTCAAAATGTGATTTTGGTGCTGTCTTATATGAAGATTTCTGGGACTTTACAGTTGGAAGTTACATTTTTTGTTTATCTATAATCACTCTCACTAGTATTATGTTTTCATTGGTAAACTAAAAAACTGCTCCAAACCAAGAACAAAAGACACGGACACCAAAGGTTAGCGCTTTCATTCACTTTAATATGCTGTGAACTTCATCAGAAAAACACTCTAACCACCCTAAAACAGCATTTAAATACTTAATTAGCAGTCACATGACTGAATAATCATAGTTTAAAAAGAAAGCTCGTTTTTATAAATGTAAAAAAATACATACAAAAATCCATATAGTGGAAATAGTAGAAGTAGAAAACATAATTAAAAAGTTTTTAGTACATTCTAATAAATGTCATAAAATGAAGTTTAAAAAAAAACTTTATAGCTTAGTTTGCAAAAAACACTTTATATTAATGGTGTCATTTAGACCTGGTGCAACATCTGCACCCAAATAAATTTGTCATAAGGATTCTTTGCATTCTAACCAGGTTTTATAATCACCCGAAAAAGTTTCTCGACTGACAATATCTATCACTGAAAAAACAATTTTTTTGAATTCAATACAAATACCATCATGTTTTGCCAAAGCATTGGTTTGTTCTTTTTTCTTAATTGCTAAAAGATGTTCATAAATACATCTTTTAAAAGACCTAGTAGTCTTTCCTATGTAATAACTTGGGCAGGATAAACATTGTGCAACATATACTACCATTTCACTTTGACAAGTGTAATATCCTTTGGCCCAAAAAGTTTTTTTATGTGACTAAATTCCACTGAAGATGTTTTACTGATGTACCTACACTGTCTACAAGAATTACAAGAATAACTACCTTTTTTCTGAATGAGTGCACTTTTTATGTCAGTTTTGTTGTTGCAACCCTGTTCTAATAAACTTTTAATGTTTGTAACTTTTTTTATAAGTAAACAGGGGTCGCAGTCCTAAAATCTTGGCTAAATTTATATTACCTAGTACAATTTTCCATTTGTCAACTATAATTTTTCTAATGGTCCACATCTCATTAACTATAGGAAGTGGAAATGAAAATGTAAAGCTGTTGTTCAAATTCTTGCAGTGGTCACTGATACCCTGTCCTTCATTCAGTGCTTCAAATTGGGTGTGACCTCTCAAAATTGGACTTGCCTTGCCTTGCCATCCCTTAACTTTAGAATTTAATTTTTTATTTGGTTCAGACATAATCGGCCGGATTCACGATGGCTTGCTTGGAGTCTAAGAGTAGAGTAAGACTCCATGCAGCCATCATGTCCGACAAGTGATCCACGAACAGCCTGTAGGGGCGTGTAAGAGAGCTCCTAATACGGCTCTTACACGGACAGGGTTTGGATATGCAAATTACCTCACTTGCAGCTGAAAGGCATGAAAATGAGGTAAATTTGCAATCCAGGAAGCACAAACCTGTCCATGTAGGAGCCGTGTTAGCTGCAGAAATGTACTCAGTTGACAACTGAGTACCATTCTGCAAATAGCACAATGGAGCCTTGTCAGCTCCAAATAAAGGTTGCATATGTTCCAGGAAGCATGCCAATGGCCAAATATGTGGCCATTGGCAATGTACCCACATGCAAAATTAAAATAAAAATGTTTATTTTTTTCGGCGATTGCCGATGTTTAAACGTAGCGCAGCGCCTCGCAAACGGGCTGCGCTGCAAAAAAACAGAAAAATAAAAATTTAAAACCCATGAAAACCATCAATTTACAATGTAAGGGAATAGCAGGCTGAAAACAACATGGCCACCGAGTAGGGGTTGCTAAGGGGGGAAACTCAGTGTAAGACATGTAACTAAGCATTAGTAGGCAATCCTATGTAAATGAGTATTAGGATACTGAATTGCACTTTTACATAGTAAATGAGCACATTCCCTGGAGCGTAGGAGTAGGATAAGGGGAGTAACAGAGTAGGAGATAGGTGACATCACAGGGGGGTATGTATGAAAGAAGTGAAGCTCATTGGAGCAGAGTGGCATGTGAAAGCTGTCAGTTAGACATCATGGAAAGAGGTGTGTCAACAGGTAGACAAGGGAAAGCCAAGAAATGGAAGGTGTACACTGTGGACAACACCAATGTTTTTTGCTGAGCGTGCATGCACGCATGTGCACGCTGGGAAGCCCGAGTAAGATGGAGTGCGCGCGTTTAAGCTGGAGTAAGCATGTAGAAGCCTGTTTAAAGACTTGTAAGTGCATTTGCGCTGGTGTGCGTGTGTTTTAACCCAAATAAGCAAGTTGTAGTCCAGCTAAGCATGTGTGCGTGCATGTTAGCTGCTGTGCGCGTGTTTGCCCTTGTATGCGCATTGCTCCCCCCTGAGGAAACAGAACATTTCAAGCATGTACAGGGAGTGTAGTATATGCATCCAACATAGGCAACCCTGCAGCACCACCTGAGGCATGATTGCCATGTGTTAAGCAATGTAACACCAGGTAGTATATGCAAACTTGATGACCCATGAGTAACATCCTACCCTCACCAAGCATGATGCCACAATATGAAGACAAGATGATCAATTACAACAATTGGCTTAAGTATTGTTGTTAGTCAAAGGGAATCCAATGCCTGTCAGCCTGGGATGACATGCTGAGCAAGACACGATGCTCCGCTAGGGATGGCTTGCACCTATCATCCCTGGCCTTTCGGATACTGGCAAAGGCTGTTGTCACCCCCATAGTGCCTTGAATAGGTAAGGCTCAAAACACAAACCCAACTCCATAGGTATCACAAGGGATACGAAACTAGAAGTAATGCTACCCAATGCCAGAAGTCTAAACTGCAAGATGCATGCAGTCCAAACTCTCCTCAAAATGGAGAATGTTGATATCTGTGCAGTAACAGAAACCTGGTTCAAGGCTCCCAAGAGCATCCTAGCACTACCAGGTTACACCTCAAACCATGCTTTACAGCCCCAAAACATGGAACAAACTACAAAATGAGGGTGAGTATTAATAATTGTCAAAGATACCCACACCCCCAGGTTGGTGCCACAGCATGAAGCAGCACAGACTATCCACGTGCACGTAACAGTGGCTAAAACTGCCTCCCAGTTCGTAGCCTGCTACAGACCACCATCCTAAATCCAGGAACCCCACTTGGCCTACTTGAGAACACATGAAAATATGAAGGTCTCTCCAAACAACATTATATTGGGCGACTGCAACTACCCAAACATAGACTGGGAGCATTATCCTAGCTCCAACACCCAGGCCAAAGGTTCCTAGACTTCGTAAACCGAAATGCTATGGAACAACTTGTCACCACTCCCACAAGAGGGGTAAACATACTGGACCTGATAATCACCAACATGGGGACTCTATGGCCAAGACGAGAAGTGTATCCCTCTCTGGTAAGATCAGACCATACAGTAATCTCACTGGATATTCACATCCTGACCCCAGTCCCTGGCCAGAAAACCACAGTGAAAAACATGTGTAAAGCAAATTATGCACTCCTCCAAACTGAGGTGGAATCCATTAAAGCCCTTGTGCCTGTGGAAAATATGGCCCAGACCTCAGAACCCTTTATGAATGCATTCTATGAACACCTTCAGGAATGCACGGATTATGCAATCCCAAATAAAACTAAGACCCAATCCTCCAAAGGCATGCATCCTGTCTGCTGGACCCCAGCCATTAACAAACCATGCCAAGAGAAGGAGAAAGCTACTACATGATAGAGCAAAACCCAAAAATGGAAGGCATCACTGATCAGTATTATGACAAAAAACTATGGCCACACATAGGTTCATAGGTTCATACTAGGCTATCTGCCCTAGGGCATTTATAAGCCTAGCCAGAGTGTGTTTGGCTTTCACTGCCCATTTTAAATTAATTTTGCTATGCCCTTTTTCGAGGTTAGTATACTGTGCCTCTGTCTAACAGTGACACAGAAGTGATACCCGGGGTAAACCTACGATCTCCCATCCACTCATCAAGATTCCTCTTGAAGAGAGTCAACGAGGGACTCTGCCTAACCTGGACTGGGATTTTATTCCAGAGTGAAGGGAGCCTCTGGGTTATGAATCTGTCCCTCCAGCATGTCCTATTTATTTCAGTGCTGAGGTTCATGTCTCTCGAGCGCATAGCTCGATGGGATTTGGATTTTCTGAGGTGCAGCATGTCCATTAATTCCAGGTTGGACATGGCTTTATACGTCAGGCACAGATCGCCTCTGAGCAGGCAGTATGCCACTGAGTAGAGCTGGAGTTTCTTTAACTGGGCAGCATATGGCATCTGTTTGAGCCCTTTGATCCTCTTGGTGAGGTACTTTTGGGGTCTTTCCATTTGCTGCCGGTGTCTGGTAAGGTACATCCCAAAAGGGGCATTGTACTCAGTTATGGGCCTGATGAGGGATGAGTAAAGAGGCACGATGACCTCCCCTGATCTAGATGTGAATCCCTTTATGATTAGCTGGGCTATATAAAATGTTTTTCTAACCACTTTGGCCACATGGTTCTCAAATGAGAGATTGCTATCAACTTGGGTCCCCAGGTCCCTAATTACTTCTTCTGTACTTAATGGATTACCACCTATGTGGTAATTTGTGGGCACTTTGTTTTTGCCAAAAGGGATGACTATACACTTTTTGGCATTTAGCTTGAGGCCATGGCTCTGGCACCAGTTGTCTGTTTCTATGAGGCCCTTTTGGAGGATGCTTGTGTCGGCTGGAGAGTCGATTATGGCGCCCAGTTTGCAGTCATCTGTGAACTTGGTCAGCCACAGTCCTTCCATGTTGGCCTGTACCTCCGAGAAATATATACCGAACAAGAGAGGTCCCAGGACTGAGCCTTGTGGGATGCCACTTGTAACTGGTTTGGAGTCTGACATGGCTCCAGCAATTCTAACCATGTGGGTTCTGTCCTTGAGCCAGTTTGCAACCCATCTAGTGAAATAGGGGTTTATATTTAAGCTGGTGAGCTTATCTATAATGCCCAAGTGGGGTATTGTATCGAAGGCTTTTGTGAGGTCCAGGTAAGCTTTGTGGACCACCTTCCCCTCGTCAATGGCCTTGGTGACTGTTTCAAAGAAATCAACCAGGTTTAAGAGGCAGGATCTGCACTTAACAAAGCTGAAATAGGTAGGGTCCAGTGTCTGTAGGTCCCCAATATCTTTATTTATGAGGTCCATGATGATCCTTTCCATAGCTTTGCAGACCAAGCTAGTCAGGCTTATGGGGCGATAGTTTCCAGGATCCGTTGAGGCACCACCTTTGTGGAGAGGGACCACTGTTGCTGTATGCCACTCTTTGGGTATATATCCTGTAGTAAGGCTGAGATTGAACAGTAATTTTATGTTTGGGTTTAGCTCTTCTTGGAGTTCATGTAGGATGCAGCCCGGGACACCGTCTGGTCCCATTGATGCTGTGTTTTTTGCTTTGGAGAGGGCAGCTCTTACCTGAGCATCAGAGATGTCAGGGGGGCAGCACTCTGCTGGGATAGATATTTGCCCTTTTGGTGGGGTGGGAGTTTGCGCTGAACCTGTCAGCTAGGATGTTGGCAATGTCTGTGGGTTCGGTGTATTTTTTGTCATTTTGGACTAATTCTGAGCATATCTCGGAATTCCCACCCAGGTTCTAAACATAACTAAAGAAAGCCTTGTGATTATCCTTAGTGTCCTGTGCAATTTTTCTCTCGAAGCTGGCCTTAGACGATTTTATGAGTGCCCGTAGTCTTTTGCTAATACTGATCAGAGATGCCTTCCCTTTTTGGGATTTTGCTCTATCATGTAGTAGCTTACTCCTTCTATTGTGTAGTTTGTTTATGGCTGGGATCCACCAGACAGGACGTCTGCCTTTGGAGGATTGGGTCTTGGTTTTATCTGGGATTGCATGATCCATGCATTCCTGAAGGTGTTCATAGAATGTGTTTATAAAGGATTCTGTGGTCTGGGCTGTATTTTCCACAGGCCCGGGGGCTTTGAAGGATTCCACCTCAGTTTTGAGGAGTGTGAAATTTGCTTTAGAGAAGTTTTTCACTGTGATTTTCAGGGCAGGGGCTGGAGTCGGGATGTGAATATCCAGTGATATTAGTTTATGGTCTGATCTTACCAGTGAGGAATACACTTCTGGTCTGGAGCATAGAGTCCCCATGTTGGTGATGATCAGGTCCAGTATGTTTTCCCCTCTTGTGGGAGTGGTAACAAGTTGTTCCATAGCATTTGAGTTTATAAATTCTAGAAACCTTTGGGCTAGGGTGCTGGAGCTAGAGTAATGCTCCCAGTCTATGTTTGGGTAGTTGAAGTCGCCCAATATAATGGTGTTTGGAGAGACCCTCATATTTTCCAGTGTTCTCAGGAAGGCCGAGTGGGGTTCCTGGGTTTGGGAGGGTGGTCTGTAGCAGGCTATAAACTGGAAGGCAGTTTTACCCACTGTTAGTTGCACATGGATAGTCTCTGATGCTTCGTGCTGTGCCACCAACCTGAAGGTGTGGGTATCTTTGACGAATATTGATACTCCCCCTCCTTTTGTGACTCGGTCCAAGTTTTGGGGCCGAAAAATATGGTATGAGGTATAACCTGGTAGGGCTGGGGTGCTCCCGGGAGCCTTGAACCAGGTTTCTGTTACTGCACAGATATCGATGTTCTCCATGGTAAGGAGAGTTTCGAGTGCGTGCATCTTGAGGTTTAGACTTCTGGCGTTGAGTAGCATTACTCTTAGTTTCTTATCCCTTGTGATACCTATGGAGGTGGGTTTGTCTTTTGAGCCTTGCCTAAAAAAGGCACTACGGGGGTAGCAAGAGCCTTTGCCAATATCCAAAAGCCCAGGGGTGACAGGTGCAAGCCATCCCTAGCGAAGCATCGTGGCTTGTTGAGCATGTCATCCCAGGCTGACAGGCATTGGATCCCATTTGAATGACACCAATACTTAAGCCAGTTGTTGAAATTGATCATCTTGTCTTCATATTGTGGCATCATTCTTGGTGAGGGTAAGATGCTACTCAAGGTCAGGGTCATACCGGCCTGGGCTACATACTCAGAGAGCTCCTCTATGTCTCTTTTCATGTAGTCCAGGGAGGTACATCTCAGGTCATTCACACCAGCATGGACAATGACTGAGTCATATTTGTACTTGCCTTGGAGTGACTTAAGTGCTTGTGTTATGTGGCGGATCCTAGCGCCCAACAGGAAGCTCACCATGACCTTCTCCTTGTTCAGCCTGGTGAGCGGGACATCAGTGTGCTTGACGATAGAGTCACCTATTACAAGTGTATCAGGTGTGTTGTTTAGCCTTAGGGCTGTGACTGTTCGGCACACTGGCTTTGTGAGCTATGTGTTGCACGTGTTTTGTTTTGGGGTAGCGGTTGCTTGGGTGTCTGCTTTGGAGGTCTCTGCTGCTTAGGCAGATTTTTATTTAGAGCCTCCGAGTATGTTTTTGTGTGTTTATGTGTTTGGTTTGCTGTCGTGGTAGGTCTATGTGAGACTGGAATTGTAGTGAGTGTGGTTTCCTTCTCCTCCTGACTGGTTTTGCCAGTACTGAGTTGAGAGAGCTTAGCCTCCACTATGGCTACATGGTTGCATCTCTCACATGTGTTGGAATTTGTTGGGAGGAGGAGAGGGTTGTCTGTGTACATGAGGCAGTTGTAACATTGCCTCAAGATTCCCAGATTCACCAGCTGGACCGGAGAGGAGATTGACAACTGACCTTTGGACATGCTAGAATAGTATTGGGAATTCCTTTATAATTGAAAAAATAGGGCCAATGGGGACTGAGGTACTCAAGGGGAGTTTGTGAGGGTGTAGTGCTTTTCATTTTTTAGTGCTGAGTTATATAATTGCTTTAGTGAGCAAGTGCCAGGTAACTTAAATGCAATGTGTTACAGGTAACTTAAATGCAAAAATGACAAACAGTAACTTTCTTTCAAGTGAAACAAGGAAATAAGTACAGTAAGCAATGCAGATATCACTAGGGATCCACAGAAGCGCTGAAAAGCCACGTTTTAGGTGAAATTAGCGTTTCAGGGAAATAACAAGCAAACAAACAACAAGCATACAAACAAAGCTAGATTCAGCAGGCCTGGATCTAGTTTATGCTACAGCAAACAAGGTGTACCAGTTTCAGTAAGAAACAGTTCAAATATGCAGGCACTATAAGCCTTTAACCAGAAATTCCCAGCTCAGAAGGGCAGACTCCAGCCTCTCCTCCCACAAGAGTGCAGACCACGAACCTTCTTAACGTAAAATAACTGGCCTGAAGCCCGAGTGCTTAAAACAGAACTAATACACTTTTAGAATAACAGACACTGAGCCCTCAATCAGCAGTTCCCAACTTAGAAGGATGTAAGCTACCTGTCCTGCCACCACAGTGCAGGCCACAAACCTTCCTAATGCAAAACAACTGGTCTGAAGCCCAAGTGCTTAATCCAAAAGACTTAGAATGATAGCTACACTTTAATCAAGTTACTACCAAGCACTGATAAATACAATTGAATACTTTAAAGAATGCCTGGATTAGTGCTCAAGTTATACAAACAAAGCTAGATTCAGCAGGCCTGGATCTAGTCTATGCTACAGCAAACAAGGTGTACCAATTTCAGTAAGAAGCAGTTCAAATATGCAGGCACTATAAGCCTTTAACCAGAAATTCCCAGTTCAGAAGGACAGAGTCCAGACTCTCCTCCCACAAGAGTGCAGACCACGAACCCCTTTAATGTAAAATAACTGGCCTGAAGCCCAAGTGCTTAAACCAGAATTAATACACTTTTAGAATAACAGACACTGAGCCCTCAGTCAGCAGTTCCCAACTTAGAAGGATGTAAGCTACCTGTTCTGCCACTACAGTGCAGACCCCAAACCTTCTTAATGTAAAACAACTGGCCTGAAGCCCAAGTGCTTAAACCTGAATTAATACACTTTTAGAATAACAGACACTGAGCCCTCAAGTCAGCAGTTCCCAACTTCGAAGGATGTAAGCTACCTGTCCTGCCACCACAGTGCAGGCCACAAACCTTCCTAATGTAAAACAACTGGTCTGAAGCCCAAGTGCTTAATCCAAAAGACTTAGCATGATAGCTACACTTTAATCAAGTTACTACCAAGCAGTAATAAATACAATTGAATACTTTAAAGAATGCCTGGATTAGTGCAAAAGTTATACAAACAAAGCTAGATTCAGCAAGCCTGGATCTAGTCTATGCTACAGCAAACAAGGTGTACCAATTTCAGTAAGAAGCAGTTCAAATATGCAGGCACTATAAGCCTTTAACCAGAAATTCCCAGCTCAGAAGGGCAGAGTCCAGCCTCTCCTCCCACAAGAGTGCAGACCATGAACCCTTTTATTGTAAAATAACTGGCCTGAAGCCCAAGTGCTTAAACCAGAATTAATACACTTTTAGAATAACAGACACTGAGCCCTCAATCAGCAGTTCCCAACTTAGAAGGATGTAAGCTACCTGTTCTGCCACTACAGTGCAGACCACAAACCTTCTTAATGTAAAACAACTGGTCTGAAGCCCAAGTGCTTAAACTAAAAGGCTTAGAATGAGTTACACCAAGCAGTAATAAATACAATTGAGTACTTTTAAGATGACGCAAAAGCAAAATAAAGTAGGAAGAAACAAAAATACAGTAAAAGCTTATACATTTTTTTTTTTTGAATGAGCAAATGAGATGGGCCCAGGAGTTACAGGCATGGCCGGCCTTAGGCATAGGCGAACTAGGCAACCGCCTAGGGCGCCGTACAGGCCAGCCTCATAAGGGGCACCAAATCCGCAAAACAAACCAAAGTTAAAAAGTAAAACTTTCTTCAATTTTTACATTGCGCCCGACGCCCATTTGTACACAGTAGCATTGCACCCTTCCCCCACGATTGACGACACGTATTAGTGATGTCCTCCTTGGCTACTGCCAATCGACAGTATATAATGCAGCTCATGCCCACCTCTCATTCTTTTCTTCATGACGAGCTAGAGGCGGGTGCATCTATTGGCTGATATTTGCTTCCTGAATTTTTTCTGGACTGGACGGCGTGGCATGGATCGGATCGGCGGCCTGGTTCGCTTCACCAAGCGGGCTCTCAGCTGCTGTGGATTTAATTTATTTTGGCTTTTTATTTTCTTCACCACTTGCAGCAAGTGTTTGCTTTACCTTAAGGTAAGTTGATGCTACCGTTTTTGCTGCACCTCTCACACGCAAGATTTATTTACTTAACTTTTCTCAGCACTGAACCAGCAGCTAAGATGGTATTCCAAAAACTATAAATAAATTGCAATCCAAAACATTTCACTTTAATGAAAAATATTCTTTTATAGCGATTTATGTACAGTTTTTTGGAATGCCATCTTATTGTAACCATCGACGGGGAGAAGAATATTTTTCATGAAGGGGAAATGTGTACCTGACCCTTTCAAAGTGGAATCGGGTAGAAGATAGAAAGTTTAAAACCTAAAAATGAGAAATGCTCCCTATAATTAGGTAAATTTGAGACACAGATACGTATCTGTTCTTGCCTGTGTCTGTGGGGGATGCTGATGGCTGCTGGTATCAGCATTTGATTTAAATTTGATTTAATTTCACAGTAAAAAAAGTCAAGAGAAAAAAGAAGGTAAGCATCTGAAAGAGGTGGAAATGAACAGCTAATCTTTGAGAAGACCCTCTAAAACTGCTTGCAACGTAAGCAAAAAACAGGGAAAGGCTATTTTTATGTAATTAGTCACTGCAAAGAGGATTAAGAAAGCTATGACTGAAAGCTCTGCTGCTGTTTGATTACTGTAAAACTTTCAAGGGTCTAGCATGCTAAGAAATCAGCTTAAAATGATCATTGCTATACCTTATTTATTTATTTACTGGCATTTGTTTACTGGGAAAGTCCTCTGGGTCAAGAACAAATTTTTAGTGGAAGGCCGAGGAGAACACCCAGTGTGCAAAAACACAAGAAAATGCATTATGAAACACAAGTAGAACAAAGAAATACAATACAAATCAAATACTATACAAGTCAAGGCACACTTAGAAGTATAAGCTAGTGCATTAACATGACAAATACAGAAAAAAATGCATGTACCAAATATAGTACTACAAGGCTTGTGTATTGAGTACATACATCAATGGGTGAGAGACCAGATAAGGTAAGTTAGCAGAGGCTGAAAAGGGAATACAAAATACAGAATTTAGAATAGAGGAAAGAAAAATGGGTAAAAAGATGAGGTGGGTGAAATAATGCTAAAAAAATAGCAGTATTGGGGATATAAAGTAGGAAGAAAATACAAAAGAGGGGTTGGGATAGAGCTTATTAGCTGAATTAGGTAAGAAGAGAGATGGGAATTTAGCAATAAATTGGTCTGAAGTATGTACAAGTATGTAGAGAAGCATATGTGAAGGAGAAAATAAGAGTGGATAGAAAGACTATTGGAATTAGGTAATAGATGGAGGTATTGAACAGTTAAGTCTATTTGGAGAGCAGATATGCATATAGGGCAGTTTTAAAGGTGGCAAAGCATTGATGAGTATGAATGCAAGTTGGCAGGCTTATGCATATGATGTGCACACAAGCGAGCACATGTCCACATCTGTGTGTGGGAGGGGGAGGGATGTTAAAGTGTATATAAGAGCAGCAAATTGACTGTAATTTATTTCACTTTCCACCACAGACAGACATTCTCCTTACATACCTTAAGTGGCTGTCTTTGGTGACCTGGCTAGGATGTGTGACAACACCACAAATTATTGACAGAGTGACACAATGAGGAACACTGCCATGTCATAGGGCCTGTTTGTCTGAGTTTTTGGCTGTGACACTTTCTGTGAGAAGTCTGCATGAATCCCCCTCTCTGTGTGGGTTTTATCCAGGTACTCTGGTTTCCTGCAGTACACCAGAGACATGTGATATTTGTTTAGTGGATCATATTTCATTTGAATAGTCTCCTATTCTTTAATACCGATCTTAAAGGTACCCTGTCATTGAGGCCCTTCCCTCTATTCGCCCTTAGTCTTATGATCCATCTTGTTTCAGAAGTTTCAGTGTAGTTTTGTATACCACCACCTCTAGTCACTTCACTCTTAATGCATATATTATTGTACTCCCTTTGAAGGTTTAGAGAC
Organism: Protopterus annectens; assembly: GCF_019279795.1. NCBI lineage: Eukaryota > Metazoa > Chordata > Ceratodontiformes > Protopteridae > Protopterus > Protopterus annectens. Next base: position 1,790,904,361 of record NC_056741.1, on the reverse strand, counting down.
TAAAAGTGGCAACCCTATGTCCTTATCTTTGTCCCTGCAACCATTGGAAAGGCAAATACTTTAACACTGAGCATGAGGATTATCAGACTAAGCATGCAGAATGCAGATAGTTAAAGATCACATTTTTGACTGGTCTGCGACAGGGAAGTTGGGGCTTAGTGGAGAGAGTGAATTCTTTGGACTGCTGAGCTGGGCTGGGGAACCTGAGGCATGTGAAATAAGTGGGCCAGAGTGATATATTTTCTAGGGGGCATAACAATGTTATGAAAAAAGAGACAGATTATTAAAAGTATGAGTACATTTCCTTCCTCTTCCTTACAGTTTTCTGGAGGAGGAGGAATCTTGTAATATAGTGATTCATTTCTATTACATGCTGTGGAAAATAAGTTTAGCTAGTAGAGTCACGAGTTAACGGGTTACATGAGGAGACTAACTTGGATTCTGCTGTCACTGGTATATAATTTTATATATTTGTTATGTAGAATGTGTCTGCAAAAAGTGTGGTTCAAATATTTATCCGGTACGGTAGTTCTATCTTTGAGTCAGAAAGGACTGTAGAAGAATTTCAAGCGGCAGTATTTAAACTTATAATTTTGCTCTAAAAGCAGACTGTTTAAAATGTTTCCACTTTTCATGTAGCAGGTACTATTTTGTTAACAGTTTATTTTGACTAGTAACTGAAAATGTTAAACTGTGTTTCTGTTTTTTGTTTCCCATTATACATAAGAGCGCATAATATAACAGTTCTAGGCAAAATCTACAATTTGGAATGAAAATGCATGTTGACCCCTGTCTTCCTGTTCACGGTTCATGTCTGTTTTAATCAGCGGTAATTGTATGCTGAATGTATGACCAAACTAAGGGCACTGCATTGTTTGATTTAGTTTTATGTGCTTTAACGCAAAACTTATGCCATTTACCTGATACCTCAAGTCACTGCCAAAGTAGTTGGTAACTTTTATTCAAAGTGTTAGAATGCTTTGCTGGTCTGCAAAAGTTGCATGCAGTTGGATGTATAAGTAGCTTTTGACTGAGTTAGCCATACAGTCTTGTATTACACTTGAAATTGGTACTTACCTGGGGTACTTGCTAAATGAAGTGAGACTTAATGAAAAGTGTATTTTGTACGCTATGATTTTGATTCCAGAGTATGGATTTACTGAATTTTCACATGTGTAACACAGAATACAAAGCAGTCCATCATATGGATGGATGTATAGGTACTGCAATTTGCTTTCACTTCATCCACATTTCCTTTTGTCAATGGTTAATCCTTTTCAGCATTTCCTACACTGCTTGTTGGGCACTAGAGGTGTATATAGAGGTGTATATAGAGGTGATTTTGTTTTTAAACCTTTGTTTACACATGGTACGACTTGGAACAAGGCCCATTTTCAGTGTAGGCCTGGGGAGAAAGGATCCAGATGCATGTCTTTGACATATAGCTAGAGATAGAAAGGCATTGAGATTTATGTTGGTTTTCTTTTTGGTGCATTCACTGTCAGTATTATGGAACTCTGTATTGCAAGCAGTTATGATGTATTATTTTTTAATAGATGCAGAAATGCTCCCAGTACATGTTCTTTTCAGTTTTTATAATGGAGTAATGATAAAATACGTCATTCTTATATTTTAAAGTAAATTATAAAGATTTAAGAGTACAGAGCTGCAGGATTGCATATTTGGCAAATGGATTAACTGCATCTAGCTGTGAACCTTTGGTTCATCTCCATGCTAATATTTAACAAGTGTAGATTTATTTGTGTATACTACATTGCAATGTTTTTTGTTGTAAAAGGTTTGAAAAAGTGAATCACAATGCTTTACATTGACATTTGTTAACACTTCTATGTTCAGTTGGGTGATTGTCGGGAGTCGCACCATTATGCTTTTACCTTGCTGTTCAACAAACTCTTTGATGCTTCCTGTTTATCTTGCTCTTTCAATTTTTTCTTGAAACAAATGTAGGGATCATTCTAACTGCAAAAGTCTGTCTTGGTTTCAGTGGAGGCTTAGTTGCCAGACTTTTCTGTTTCAACACTAACTACTAACTGCAAGGACACTGCATGTGAAGAGAGTACAGTGGTATCTACTTAATCTTTTGAAACAAGAGTTCATTGCCTCTAGAACATGTTCCTCATCCTCACTAGCCCTCTTTAAGAGGTACCACATCCGTCTGTAACTCTTAATGGATAAACACTGCCAATACAATTCTGAAATTCGCTGGCTATTGGAAAGTTGTATGCAAAGTTGAAGACTGCAGTCACTAGTAGTAACACTGCTTTTTTTGGCCTCTGGGTCAGCATAAAGCTGCAGCACCACCAAATCACAATGTGTAGCTGTCTTTGAAGTATGTGGACTTGATGGTTGACCTGTGAAGAGCATGAAGTACATCAGGGTATATAGTAATGTGTTAATGTAGAGTTGATGCTACACTACAAATGAGAACTTCTACACATAGACATCAATGCACCTTGCAAAAACGTTAATACTGTCTTTCATGACTGTAGAGAAACTCTACACTAGCAGCAGATCAAGCAGGTTTATTAAGGAGCATTCAGCCTTCAATTTCAGTCTTAAGGTGTCACAGTATGACTGTTTTTTCATGCATTTAAACCTTGAAAGATCTGGTGTGAGGTTTGTGGGAGTGGCCAATATGTAGGTGTGGCTCAAATAGGGGTGTGGTTTGAGTATGGTGTGGGTGGGGCTTACAGGGCGCCAGAGCAGTACTTCGCCTAGGGCGCCGTTTCAGCTATGGCCGGCCCTGGTTACAGGACAGAAACAAGTGCAAATGCAGGCCTTCAAATCAGAAAGTTGAGAGAGATGGAAGACCGCCCAAACAGCCAATAACTACAAATTCTGGGCCAGAACCACTCCTTATGTGGTAGACAGGTTACCTAGTGCTTACCACTCCCACTGATAAGCTAGAAGGCTTCCCTCCAACACAGAAAGGCTTAGGGGGCTCAGAAGCTTACAAATAGTCCTTGATACAGCAAATCTGTATCTGGAACACTAATTACAGGAAAGGTAGGAAACAGGCTTACAATTTTTTTTTTCAGAAAAGTAGCAAAAACAGTAGTAAAAACAATTCACATGCAGTGCAACCTGGCACACTTGAATATGTAGCAATATTAGTCCACACACAGTTTGAAAAAATTTAATTAAATTAAAAAGGACTAAAAGCAAGTGCAGAAAGAGTTTATTAGGTAGAATGCGGTAAAGAGATGGGACTGGGGGAGTGTCCTAGATCAAATCTACAGTGGGGCGGGCACTGCAAAAGCCACCAAATTTAAACTACAACCAAGAACAGGAAGGGGGGGTGGGGAAAAGTTTCAACAGAGATGTGAGGAATCAGAGTGCAAATTATAAAACCAAAAAAATATATACTGATCTCTGTATATTTGTAGAACAGTAAGACAACAGATATCTAAGCAACAATTTAGCTCTATAATACAGAATAATACAGAAAAATATACTCAGCTCTATATATTTGCAGATAGTCTTGTAAGGCTGTCTCTCAACACACAGGTTCCACTTTAAATGCAGACTGCTGCTATTAACAGGTCAACTTAAGGGAATCTTGAGTTAACAACACACAAGCAATAGAAACCAAAATGGGGGTGGGGGGTGGGGAAGACAGTTTCAACAGAGATGTGAGGAATCAGAGTGCAAATTATAAAACCAAAAAGTATATACTGATCTCTGTATATTTGAAGAACAGTTATACAACAGATATCTAAGCAACAATTTAGCTGTATAATACAGAATAATACAGAAAAATATACTCAGCTCTATATATTTGCAGATAGTCTTGTAAGGCTGTCTCTCAACACGCAGGTTCCACTTTAAATGCAGACTGCTGCTATTAACAGGTCAAATTAAGGGAACCTTGAGTTAACAACACACAAGCAATAGAAACCAAAATGGGGTGGGGGTGGGGAAGACAGTTTCAACAGAGATGTGAGGAATCAGAGTGCAAATTATAAAACCAAAACATATATACTGATCTCTGTATATTTGCAGAACAGTTATACAACAGATATCTAAGCAACAATTTAGCTCTATAATACAGAATAATACAGAAAAATATACTCAGCTCTATATATTTGCAGATAGTCTTGTAAGGCTGTCTCTCAACACACAGGTTCCACTTTAAATGCTCTTTTAAAATCCTCTAAGGCCAGCTACAAATAAAAATTGTACAGGACACTAAGGATAATCACAAGGCTTTCTTTACTGATGGTAGGAACCTGGGTGGGAATTCCCAGATATGCTCAGAATTAGTTCAAAATGACAAACAATACACCAAACCCATAGACATCGCCAACATCTGACCTGACAGGTTCAGTGCAAACCCCCCCCCCCCCACCAAAAGGCCAAATATCTATCCCAGCAGAGTGCTGGCCCCCTGACATTGCATATGCTCAGGTAACAGCCAGCATCCCTAAAGTAAAACACACCGCATCAATTGGGCCAGATGGTGTCCCGGGCTGCATCCAACATGAAGTCCAAGAAGAATTGAACACCAAATAAAACTGCTCAATCTTAGCCTTACCACAGGATATGTACCCAAACAGCAGTGTACAGCAACAGTGGTCCCTCTCCACAAAGGTGGTGCCTGAATGGATCATGCAAACTATCACCCAGAATCCTGACTAGCATGGTCTGCAAAGCTATGGAAAGGATCATCATGGACCTCAGAAATAAAGATATTGGGGACCTACAGACACTGGACCCTACCCAGTGTGGCTTTCTTAAGGGTAGATCCTGCCCCTTAAACCTGGTTGAGTCACTTGAAACAGTCACCAAGGCCATTAATGAGGGGAAGGTGGTCCACACAGCCTACCTGGACCTTGCAAAAGCATTCCATACAATACCCCATGTGGTCATTATAGATAAGCTCACCAGCTTAAATATAAACCCCTATGTCACTAGATGGGTTGCAAACCAGCTCAAGGACAGAACTGACATGGTCAGAAATGCTGGAGCCATGTCAGAGTCCAAACCAGCTACAACTGGCATCCCACAAGGCTCGGTCCTGGGACCCCCCCCCCCTGTTTGGTATATATTTCTCAGAGGTACAGGCCAACATGGAAGGACTGTGTCTGAACAAGTTTGCAGATGACTACAAACTGGGCACCATATCTGACCCTCCAGCTGACACAAGCATCTTACAAAAGGGCCCCATAGAACTGGTGCCACAGCCATGTCATCAAGCTAAACACAAAAAAGTGTATAGCCATCCCCTTTGGAAAAACAGTACGTGCCCACCAATTACCACATATGTGGTAACCCATTAAGTACAGAAGAAGTACTAAGAGACCTGGGGACACAAGTTGATAGAAACCTCACATTTGACAACCATGTGGCTGTAGTGGTTATAAAAACATTTCATATACCCACCTAATCATGAAGATATTCACATCTAGATCAGGGGAGGTCATCGTGCCTCTTCAGTCATCCTTCATCAGGCTCACAATTGAGTACAATGCCCCTTGTGGGATGTACCATTGCAGACACCTCCAGCAACTGGAAAAACCCCAAATCTGCCTGATTAAATAAACTGCAGCTCCACACAGTGGCATACTGCCTACCCAGAGGCGATCTGTGCCTGATGTATAAAGCCATGTCCAACCTGGAATCAATGCACATGCTGCACCTTGTAAAATCTGAATCCCATTGAGCTATGCACATGAGAGACCTGAACCTCAGTACTGAAATAATTAGGACATGCTGTAGTGATTGATCCATAACCCAGAAGCTCCCTCCACGTTTGAGTAAATTCACAGTCCAGGTTAGCCAGAGAGTCCCTCATTGACTCTCTTCAAGAGGAATCTTGATGAGTGGATGGCAGATTGTAGGTTTACCCTGGGTATCATTTTTATGCCACAGTTAGACAGAGGCACAGTATACTAACCTTGAAAAATGTCATGGCAAACTCCAGTTAAAATGTGTGTTGAAGGACAAACACACTCTGACTAGGATTAGAAATGCCCTAGGGCACATAGCCTAGTGTTTGTCAATGTTCACCCAAGTTGCGGAATACACTAGTAATGTTGGACAAGCCTGGTTTAAGTAGGCCATAGCTGAACAAAATGCAACATGGTCATACCTTAGTCTGGTGTGCTCAGTGTGAATATTTAAAGCAGTGATGGGACTCAAATCCAGGATACTGTGCACCAGAGTGAAAGGACTGAACCACTACACTATGACAATATTACAGTGTTTGGCTAGTATGAAAGAATGCTGACAAGTGTATGCAAACTGTCCCATGGAAACTCTGCAGGCACAGCATAATCCCTGTTGGGTTCAGACACAAAGCAGTTGGGCAGCAAGAACACAACATGACTTCCAACACGCACACTATAAATGTCAAATATTGTTCAAGTTCACACACAACTACAAATGTAGTGGACCTCAGATCTCAACATATGGAAAGGTCACATTGGGCATGCTCACACACTTTGATAAATGACACATATGTCAGGCAACAAACCATGGAAAGCCTGAACTGGGCATGCTCACACACTTAGGCCATGTCTCAGTATAGCAGTCGGCCACACATATCTGGCATTTGTATGTGTTAAGCCAGGAACCTCCCACAATACAGCAATCTGCCCAGTGCACACAATTAAATGACAACAAAGACATAAGTAATATACTGGAACCCTGCCATGATCAAACATCTTCCACAGATACACAAGTTGTTCATAGAAACAGGGAAAGCTATGGCAATAAAGACATACAAACAGTTTATCAGCAACAAATATTGTGCATCCCAAACATAAACATATGGGTGCAGAGGTCGATACTAGGCTGTTTGCCCTAGGGGATACATAAGCCTAGCCAGAGTGTATTTGGCGTCTTCCTCCCCAGTACAGTAGCCTACTGTGCCTCTGTAAAGTAGGTCACAGAAGGCACCGTTTAAGGCTAGTTTGCTGTGCCTCCGTCAAGCAGGGACACAGTGGAGATCCCAGGGGTTGAATTTGCAATGTCACATCCATGTGGCTGGAGTTTGCTGGAAGAGGGTTGGCGAGGAGCTATGTCTAACATTAATTGGGATTCAATTCCAGACTGAGGGGAGCCTTATCTGTAGTGTCTGGGCAATTTCACTGTCAAAACTTGCAAGTGATGATTTTGAGGGATTGAAGTGTCCTGCCAATACTGTTCAGAGATGTCCTCCCTGTGTGAGATATTGCTCTGTTATGTATTAGCTCACTCCTTCTGTTGTACAGCTTATATATGGCTGGTGTCAACCAGACAGGTCTCCTGTTGTGGAGGAGTCTTGGTTTTATTTGGGATAGCATGATCAATGAAAACCTGCAGGTGCTCATAGAATGCATTTGTAAAGGAATCTGCAGATCGGGCTGTATAATCCTCCAGCACAGGGCCTTTGAAGTATTCCACCCCAGGCTTCACAAGTGCAAAGTCTGCTTTTGAGAAATACTTTGTTAGCAGTGATTTCCTTGCCTGGGGGGTGGGGATGGGATATGGACATTCAGGGAAAGTTGGTTATGGTCATATCTTAACAATGGTGGTCTACCTCTGGTGTGCAACATAGAGTCCCCATGTTGGTGATGATCAGGTCCAATATGTATTCCCCCTTGTGGCTGTGGTGACTAGTTCTGCCATAGCACATGGATTCACAAATTGTAGTGGCTGTAGGGTGATGCTGTTGAGGCCTGAGTAGTTCCCCCAGTCAATATTCCTGTACCTAAAGTTAACCACTGTAATGGCGTATGTAAACACCTTCATATCCTACACTGTTCCCAGGGAAGCCAAGTGTGGTTCCTGGATATGGGGGGGGGGTCTGAACTACACACCAAACCAAAAGGCAGTTTTGCACAATGGTAGTTGTATATGTATGGCCTGTCATGCTTAGTGCAGTGGTAACAACCCAGAGGTGTGTATATCTGTGATGTATATGGATACACTCCCTGGTTGTGTTGCATGTTACAAGTCCTGTGTTCATGAAGCATGGTATAAAACATAACCAGGCAGTGCTGATGTGCATATGTGACCCTGAACTAGGCGTCTGTTAATGCATATATATTGTTATCCCCCATACTGAGGGATAGTAATAGATGTACATACCTCTTTGCAACAACTGATGTCAGCACCCTATAAATACTGCAGGAGAAGAAAAGCCACCCAGTAATGCGAATAGCATGCTGTGCTAATGCATCTCTCTCAAGTGTCATAACATAGTTAGGTAGGGGTTTGAATCCTACAAAAGCCATGTGTGTGTTTGTCACACAGTTTGTCAATGTGTGGTGGGTTTTGCTTTTATTATTGTATGACATATAATTATAACAGTAATTGCAATGCACACATCAGGTATGTGTGTGCCACATACAGATATGTACCTGTGACCTGCAATAGTTCCTATGTGTGAAGCCTGCCTCATATGAATACAGTTGTTACCTTTGCCAGCATGTGCTGCAGATTCCCAGACCGTACGCCATACATGTATGTTGATGACAATGGAGGCTACTGCAGTGATCTGTGTCCTAGGCCAACTGGGTGACACACAGTCATGAAAGCTGTGATATATTAATGTGGGTGAGGGTTCATGTCTGGAGTATATGTCACACATGTTATAACACAGCAAAGTCTGTGAGTAATGGACATCCAGTGTAGGTGTATGGCAACTGTTGCTGATATGCATAAAGACACCTGCTTGCTTAGGCGATACACCAAGGGACTGCACAATACCTTTGGAAATGTGAATATCACAGGATAGACAAGAAAACACTTGTCCATATGTACATACCATTACCCGTTCTACATGATGGGTGCTGCCACCTACATGGTACTATTGGAATACTATGTTACGTACATGCTGATGACAAAGTTACAGTTGTGTTACAGTAATAGAGCATGGCTTGGACAACAGGTATCTGTCTGTATGATACCCTTGTGGTAGTCATGTGTGTCATATGCAGAATGCATTGTAGGCCACTGTATGCATTTCCAGTTGTGGATGAACATATCCCTAGTGTGTTGGCTTGTATGTGAGACTGCTATATGGCAAACAGTATTCTTCCCAGGGATGTGTGGGGCTCAGTAAGAATAGCTACATGGTATAGTGTAGTACTGCAGGGATATCACTGACACTGGGTTTCCTACATCTGTGTATAAGTTGAGGATACATCATGTAATAGGTTCATACTAGGCTATCTGCCCTAGGGCAGTTATAAGCCTAGCCAGACTGTCATTTTAAATGAATTTTGCTATGGCCTTTTTCCAGGTTAGTATACTCTGCCTCTGTGTAACAGTGACACAGAAGTGAGACGTTTGTGCTGAACCTGTCAGCAATGATGTTGGCAATGTATGTGGCATATGTGTATTCTTTGTCATTTAGGACTACGTCTGAGCATATCTGGGAATTCCCACTCAGATTCCTAACATAACTAAAGAAAGCCTTGTGATTATCCTTAGTGTCTTGTGCAATTATTCTCTTGAAGCTGGCCTTAGACAATTTTATGAGTGCCCGTATTTTGTTCCAAATACTGATCAGAGATGCCTTCCCTTTGTGGGATATTGCTCGATCATGTAGTAGCTACCTCCTTCTATTGTTTTCTGTTATGTGGCTGGGGTCCACCAGAAAGGACGCCTGTCTTTGGAGGATTGGGTCTTGGTTATATTTGGAATTGCATGATCTGTGCATTCCTGAAGGTGTTCATAGAATGCGTTTATAAAGGATTCAGCAGTGTGGGCTGTATTTTCCACAGGCCCGGGGGCTTTGAAGAATTCCACCTCTGTCTCGGTTTTGAGGTGTGTGGAATATGCTTTAGGCAACTTTTTCACTGTGGTTTTCTGGGCAGGGGCTGGGGTTGGTATGTGAATATACAGTGAGATTACTCTATGGTCTGATCTTACCAGTGAGGGATACACCTCTGGTCTGGAGCATAGAGTCCCCATGTTGGTGATGATCAGGTGCAGTATGTTTTCCCCTCTTGTGGAAGCGGTAACAAGTTGTTCCATAGCATTTGAGTTTATGAATTCTAGGAACCTTTGACCTAGGGTGTTGAAGCTACAGTAATGCTCCCAGTCTATGTGTGGGTAGATGAAGTTGCCCAATATAATGTTGTTTGGAGAGACCTTCATATATTCATGTGTTCTTAAGTAGGCCAGGTGGGGTTCCTGGGTTTAGGAGGGTGGTCTGTAGCAGGCTATGAACTGGAAGGAAGTTTTACCCACTGTTAGTTGCACGTGGATAGTCTGTAATGCTTCATGCTGTGGCACCAACCTGGAGGTGTGGGTATCCCTGACAATTATTGATACTCACCCCCTTTCATATTTAGTTCCATGTTTTGGGGCTGTAAAGCATGGTATGAGGTGTAACCTGGTAGTGCTAGGGTGCTCTTAGGAGCCTTGAACCAGGTTTCTGTTACTGCACAGATATCAACATTCTCCATGCTGAGTAGAGTTTGGACTGCATGCATCTTGCGGTTTAGATGTCTGGCAGTGAGTATCATTACTTCTAGTTTCTTATCCCTTGTGATACCTATGTAGGTGGGTTTGATTTTTGAGCCTTACCACCAGAATGCAAACCATTGACATTGGTAAACTGTATGACCCACAGCATACTGTCAAACCATGTCATACATACATGTGACCCCAGGTGAGACATATGCATAGTACAACACAAAGTGGCCACCAATATGAACTACAATGTATGACTACTGTGTCACAAGGTGCATGTCACCCTTGCCATGTGTGCACTACGCATTTACATGTAGAGAATGCAACTCCACCTTGTTCACAAATGTACACCTGCAACTGTGTGCTGCAAACATCACACATGTACTGTCCAGTCCACAACACATGCAGGCACAGGTACACACAACTGCCATGTGGCACATGTGCAGACATTACACTTTTGGAATTAACACTGGTGTATAAAAAATTACAATGACAATCATAGTGTTAATGCATCAGGCATGCTGAGATATACCCACAATGATATCATTACACTGTACTGTGAACAACATGATAATATTACTACAGTGCTATGTAGTCACCCTGTGCATTAGCACCATGCTATCCTGTTCCTGCATCAATGTTACAGATTGCAGGAAGTGGCACAGTTTCATCATATGCACAGAGTGTGTACTTGGTTTGCCAGAGTCTGCCACTGACACATCCAATCGACATGTATGTGTGTGTGTGTGTGTGTGTGTGTGTGTGTGTGTGTGTGTGTTAGTGAGGGACAATAGTACAACATGGGGCAATGTTGATGCGGTGTGTGTGTGTGTATGTGTTAGCCCTAGGTGTTAGCATTATGCATGTGTGTATGCATGCACACAGTTCCACCACATGGCTGCCATATACAGGTGTTTGTGGACAGCCACAGACTGTACCTGCCAGGTCATACAGATCACTGTCTCTGGCCACGGACACAGTACCTGTGCCTGGCAGGGGAGCTATGGACAGTATCAGGTACTAAGCCAGACTGGGTACTGTCATCGGAAGCAGTGGGTTGCTGACTGGACACATGTCCCTGCTGGGACTGTCCAGAGCCACATGCATGTGGTCTTCTAGGACGGTCTGATGACAGCACAGACCCAGCATTGCTGGGGCTGGTACTGGCACTGCGGGAGCGGCTGTGGGTTTGTTGTTGTCCGTGCCGACTGCCAGCTGCTGATGTTGCTGGCATACATCCACGTCGACGCCTCAACCATCCTGCATTGCCCTGGCTCATGGACATGAAGTTGTGGAACAGATCTAATGTGTCCCCCCAACGTCTATCAATGACCTCGCCGACAGTACGGATGGCAGCCGCAACATCACTCATAGTGTCATTCATCACAGTGCGATGTGCCCTAAGCTCCCTCAGACCCTGTCTGGTGTACCATTCCATATGTGCCTATGCCTGCATTAAAGCCCGGAACATAGCTGAGGTTGAAAGACCTCTGTGGGCCCATCTGACAGGGGCAGTACGACCACGGATGCTCCCATGAGAACCCCTGGACATCTGCCTGTGTGGTACCATGTCAGGACTCTGGACATGGCTGCTGTGAGGGGATGCATGTGCCACTGATACCACATTACCCTGGTCAATTCCCACTGTATGCTGTCCCTCAGCTTAGGACATTGGTGACAATGGATGTATCGGTAGGATGACTGTGCACATTGATGGGGTTGACTGCTGTGTACTGTCGATTGGCTGACCAACAACAGACCCTGTCACACCTCCCTGTGCCATTACACATGTATCATCATTATCACTATCACCAGCATTGGCTTCAGGTTCCCTGCTGCACGCCAAAAGAACAACACTAGAACCTGTGAGAAGAAGACAGGAAACACAGTTTAAAATGTGTACACAATGTTACCACACATGCACACGGGCACACATGCACACATGCACACGGGCACACATGCACACTGGCACACATGCACACATGCACACATGCACACATGCGCACATGCACAAAGGCACACATGCACATGGGCACATATGCACACATGCACACATGCACACGGGCACACATGCACAAAGGCACACATGCACACGGTCACACATGCACAAAGGCACACAGGCACACATGCACACATTCTCACATGCACACAGGCACACAGGCACACATGCACACATGCACACATGCACACTCCTCAGTACAGCAGATACAAGCACACACACACCTGCAATCCAACACATACACAATACTGTTTGAGGGTATTATTAGTATTAATATCATTATTACTATTAATAGTATTGTTATTACACACTCAGCAGCATGGATTGGCTGCATTGCTGTTACTCCAGAGGGACCTGCACAAATAAGAGAGTTATTGTCAGTGGCTACAACTGTGCCATTGATACTGTGAGTATGCTACAGTACAGTAGTACAACAGTTGGCTTTCACAGGTGTAGTGATGCTATTCAGAATATCAATCTTGCACAAGAATAGGCAGGATAACAGCTACACACACAATACACATCTCACACATACATAAACTACCAGTGCAGAGAACGGTCAACTACAGATATGGCATGTTACCTGCACACTCCATGTCCACATGCTGGGTGGATCTGGCCTCCATCATGACACATGTCTGTGGATGTTGTTGTTGTTGGCCTGGAGCCACAACACTTAGGAGTAGCTCCTCCACTCTGGTGAGGGGGGGGTGGATAGGTACCCAAGCTGTTGTCTGCGGATATCAGACGCATGCTGATGGGCATTTCTAATTAAATCACTGCAGTGATGGCGTACCAGCTCATATGTCCGGTTATGCATGCCTATGTCATTTACCCAACGGACAAGGTCTTGCCACAGTGCAGCCCTCTCCTGCTGGTTCTGGCTGGTCATAGTAAACAGTGTATTGAAATCCCGCACCAGGCTCTGGTGTATCTCCTCATCCTCTGCAGCTGAATAACACGGGTTGCAGTGATGAACCATCGCCCTGGAAGGAAAAGATACATATGTGAGCAAGTCATATGGCACACGTAATACTCTACTGTACTGATATCACTGAACTGCCATTTAAAGCATCTGTCTGTCTTTCAGGGGATACACATGTACATTACCACATATCACTGCTCAGCCTACAACTGTGTGACAGTGCCTGCCACACTCCATACAACAAACTAGTATACACCAGCACTCGGCACACTGTTTGAGGTACACTGCACAACCTCACACTGGGGTATGTATCAAGCTACTGGATGGAGAATATTGTCATCCCATGCAATGCATGCAATGCACATCTACAGTTTCACTGGTAATCCACCCTAGTCTTTGTTGCCATACCCCTACCTACACCTCAGTTGTACACAGGGAACCACTGCACAACATATGGCAATCTAGTATGTTAGTATCCCAATAACTTGACACATCTTTCTCTGGCCTCACACCAAGGACACGGACTACCATGACAGACACAAAGTCACGCTGAGCAATCACACCATTACAGACCTTGCACACAGTCAGTGTCACACTCATTCCACCTCACATAGTTGGTATTGCACTGAGTACATGTGTGTGTGCATTGTGTCATAGGTAGGTACTATGCTATTGGCCATGGGCCTACAGCAGCATAGCCTTATGCTACCCTGCCCCTTGGGACACATGTAATGTGATTTCACTTGCTCCTGTCAAACAGTTACACAGAGGTGACTCACACGGCATATTACCTATCTCCATAACATTCATCAGGGGTATGTCTGACATCTACTAATGAGGAGCCTTGTTTGTTAATGGTGGGTGGTTTAGTCCAGGGTATGGCATATTTGTGGATATTAAAGGGGAGGCTATTTTACACTTGTTTCCCATGTTCGCTTCTGACACCTCCAGTAGTGGGCAGGCAACCACCTATGTGGTAGTTAGTGGTTAAAGTGTTTTGGAATGGGGTATGGTACTCCTGTATCCACACTGATGTTCAGTCCATGCCTTGGTCACCAGGCAGCTGTTGCAATTTATCTGCCCCCATGTCCCTCTCTCACTCTATATATATATATATATATATATATATATATATATATATATATATATATATATATATATATATATACAGAGAGAGAGAGATAGATATATTCATATACATACATATCTATAGACATTCATATCTATCTGTATATGTGTATGTATCTATATATATCTATATATGTATGTGTCTATTACATCTATATGTATATACATATTCTATCTATCTATATATGTCTATCTATCTATACATACCGCTCTGTGTACACACATATATATATATATATATATATATATATATATATATATACATACACATACACACACACATACTTATAAACATCCATTGCTGTACAACTACATGCACATCTTGGCACAGTAACAAATTTACAGTTCTAACAGTTGTGAGACATACCATTCTGTAATGATATTGCACAGTGTTGTGCAGAATGCATTATGCTGTCCTCAGGCCGTATAGCTGTAGCAGGCCTCACTGGCTCAGTCCCACAGAAGTTCACCACCACATGACATATACCTGCACTGCATGCTGTTTTCAATGCCACACACTACAGCTTACATTGATATGTGCACATAGCAACCTTCAACTACATATGTATGTCCAGCCTTCGCTAACGGTTGCAGTATGTCCCTTGCCCTATGCACATCTTCATATACCTATAGAGGGTTCACAGTATGTAGATTATTAGATTATGTAGTTTACATTACCTTTGTCTCTAATAGCTTTTTAAGTTTGGCTGGCTGGCTGGATGCCTGGCTGCCTGGTTGGCTGGCTGGCGGGCTGCCTGGATGGCTGGCTGGCTTGCTTGCTGGCTTGCTTGCTGGCTTGCTTGCTTGCTGGCTTGCTTGCTTGCTTGCTTGCTGGCTTGCTTGCTTGCTTGCTTGCTTGCTGGCTTGCTTGCTTGCTTGCTTGCTTGCTGGCTTGCTTGCTTGCTGCCTTGCTTTTTTTTTGGGGTCTCTGTATGTCTGTCTGTCTGTCTATCTCTCTCTCTCTCCCTCCAGTCGCTGCAATGAAAGTATTGCAAGTGTGGACTGGCAGTACAGGCTGCTTTTGTAGGTATCTGCACATGTGCATGTGATGGCCTCTGCACCAATTGGTGGCCAGCATTTACTAATTGTATGCAGCCTGATGTGTGGTAATTGCAGTTCTCACTGTGATTTCAGGACACTGCTATAAAATGTTAGGTTAGGTAGGTGTAGGCCTTTCAGTTTTGCAAGGTGGGGACCATGCTGGTTTGCTGTGGACACTGTTGTGTCAGTCTGAAGGTTGGTATGTCTCTCATATCTAAAGCTGTGTTGTAGCCACTGAATTGCATGTTGTACTGAAACCTGACTGTTGCTTCTTCCAGTTCATTCTTCTCAGTGTGTATGTTAACTCACACCTGCTAATGTTAACACTGTTTACATGGGAGTATGTACTTTCCTGTGGGACGTGTGGATTAACTGGTATACAACTGTAGCTCTTGCAATATGTTGCTATGGCTTCCCTATTTTCCCTTTACATTCACTCCTTGAAGGCCTGATATTTCTTTTTACTGGAATGTGTTGCTATGGCTTTCCTATTTTCCATTTACATTCACTCCTTGTAATGCATGTTATATTTCTTTCAGCAGTAAATTCAAATATGTTTGCTGTGGTTTGGTGGTCCTGCATGCAGTCTGGTGAGGCCAAGATCTGGGGTTTGACACTTACAATGGTATCTTATTTTGCTGCTAAGCAGTAATAGGGCCTTGTATTTTGTACTAATAGTTATGAATATCAGGCACGTGCAGTGCTTGTAAACTGCTATACTGTCCTTAGTTTGTTAGATGGCTACATCCTTTGATATTTCTGTGTTGTACTCCTACATGAGGGTGTGCTTGTGGAAGTAATTCTACAGCTATTTGCAGAGTGTGTAACAGCAGACAGGCTGATATGCCAGTGTGTTTCTGACACTTGCAGGCCTCAGATACTCTCAGGTATATATTTGAGCAGCATCAGGGAAAGGTACATATCAGTGGGATACACCCATGGTATATTTCAGATATTCTGCAGTTGTGACTGTGGGGACTGTGTGTGTTTTGAGCATATGTATTACTACACCATTTCTGACATGCAAGTAGTGTCTACTTTAACTTATTGATGGTGAACATTATGTGGGATTCCCCACCTTTCTGCCTACTGTTAGTACATTTCACAGGGAGTCAGTGGAGCACAGGTAACATTTTTTGACAAATCAAGGACATCCCTGTAAATCAGTCACAGTTGGGATGTCTGGCCTCATACCTATTCAAATATGGTGGTGTTTATCCTGCTCTGATACCGTGTGTGGTTTGTAAGGTGCTACTGTAACATTATTACCTACTAGCATGGCTGTTTCTCTTATCACACTCATGTAATGTAATTCCACAAGAATTGCCACTAAACATACAGGGAACAAGCTTTGTGTAATGGCCTTCCTATATTCCCTTTACATTCACTCCTTATATTTCATTATATATTTCTTTCAGCACCATGTTCTTGTATATCTGATGTGGCTCAGAGGTAATTCATGCAGACTAGTGTTACCGGGGTTCGAGACTGACAGGGGTATTTTATTTTGCTGATGAGAAGACTACAGGCCTTGTCATACAGAGTGACTAAGGCACTTTTAAGCAGTTGTAAGTGGGTTTGCACTGGTTTGCGTGATGCTCACGCATGCGCACAGTCGCTTAGCTATGCGCACACTCACTTAGCTAAGCGCACAGAAGCACACACCCGCTGACTACTGCTTAATAGTGCTTACTCTCGCTAACACCCGTGCTAATTTCTTTTAAAGAAAAAAATGGGGAGATAGGAAAATGGTGAAAAAGGGGGCAAAAAGAGGGTAGGACAGTAGGAAAACAAGTTTGGGATTTGCAGGAAGGATGTAGGGAAGGCCCATAGCTGCCCATTTCTTTATCAGCAACAGCTGTGCATATGTGTGTAATTTGGTGTGAAATTTTAAACCTTCCACCCCTGAGGGAGGGGTGAGGACAACAAAATATGTTGTACAGCCAATTTTAATTATCAGTTGACATGTCCAGCAGACATGTCCGAAAAATGGGCAGCTATGTATGGGGCATAATTTGTTTGTGGGAACAGAGTGCCTTTTTTTATTTTCTTTCAGGTGAGAGTGGAATGTGAGGAACAGGAAGTAGGTATATTTGGGGAGATAGGTTGGGGAGGTTAACAGACAAGACAAACAAGACGCATACAGGGGCGGAGTATGACACATGTGGGGGGGGACACAAATGACGGGGATGGATGTTTGGATATCACGAGCCTATGAGCCCATAGATGGCAACAGTGGAACTGAGATCCCCACCCATGGGCAGTTACCACTGCGCCTTCACTGCCCAGGATGGGGCTGTGCTGGGGGCTGTATAGGACGGGCAGGCACACCCGTGAGTTGCGCCACCCTCTCCTCAAGCTGGCATAGGGGATCAAGCACAGAACGCCTGATCTCGCTACGCACCACAGACCGGACACTATGGAGGGTGGGTAGACATTCTCCTCAGGCCATGCTTGCAGAGGGGGGACAAGCCCCATCCCCTGCAGCGCTTCCACCCGAAGGTGGCACAGGGCCACCAGAGGAGGTTCCAGCCTGGGCACTGGTGCCAGGTGCACTCGCCAGCTGAGGTGGGAGAGGTGTGTCCGCTGGAACCCGCCTTCCCTGTTGTCCTATGTTTAGCAGTATTTTATGACATTTTGGGTTAGTAACAAACAACACCATTCAAAATTAGTTGTAACAGCATGCATCAGTATTCCCATTAACCAAACACCCATGAATTCCAAACATTGAACAGCAAGCATAACATATGCATATTTAGAACAACAGTACACATTCAACAGCATGCAGGGTTGATTGGTGGCAACAGGCCATCAGGTTTGGATATGTGAACAGGGCACATGCATCAACGTACATGCAGATATGTATGAACCAACAGGACAAATGTCCATGGGAATTAATTGTGTATACACATACCCAGTTTGGTGTGGAATGGCATCATTTGTGAAAATAGGGTAGGGTGATGAAATATTACATTAACAACTTAAACTACATATACATATGCTGTACATTCCTAGGATATATCCCCTACATGTATTAGTACAGTTTCCGATATGTTACCTTAGGAATGTTGGTGATGGGAATGTTATTTCTACATTAATATACATTCCATTTTTATTCATACATGTTCATATCTGGCTGTGTTCAGGTACAGCATCCTGCTACATTTGATTTATATGGCTCTAGACAACTGTGGATGTTCAGTATTTCATACAACCATACTATCTCCATATTGCAAGGGTACAGCAACATATCCAAATTGTGGGACAGACACATTCCAGGTTCAGTACTTTATTACACACATTTCACTCTTTGGTTGTGGCTGTCTCATTCATTTCATTATGTACTCACTGCAGTATAACTTTATTCCAGACTTATTACAGCTTTCTTGGTAGATTCATACCCTCTTTCTCACACTCTCACTTGTTTTATTTTTACATTTCAGGATGGTACTTCATTCTAGGATTTATTAACATTTACATAAACCAGCAAGCAGATCCAACAGGAAATCCGATGGTGGAAAAGCAAACGTCCGACTCCACGGCAATGTAACACAAAAATGTTTAATAAATCCACATCGAATACAAACAGTAAGGATTGAGCACTTTCGTCTCCACCCTGGAGACCTCTTCAGAATCAATTAAACAAGAAAAAGGCGCTACTTTTATATGCACACTAATAAAATAATTAATCACAATTGAGTTAATCACAATTACATTAATCACAGTTAGAATTGATAAACTGTTGGATCTCTAAAGCCCTTAAGGGTATAATGTGGTAAATTGCAAATAGTTTGAAAAAACACTCTTATCTACTATATTCTTGTGTGTTAAATACGGTAAAAAGAAAAAAAGAAAAAAGAAGAAAGGAGCAATATTCTTAAAGTGCCATCCACATTCACAATGCCAAGTATTTGATATGTGAGTATATAAAAATGTAAAAATTAATGGTTAAATAAATAAATAAAACAATGGCATAAACATAACATAGTATATACACATGTTGTAATACAATTTTGAATATGTGTGCATCTTATACTAGTAAAAATAAAAGTAAATATAGATACAAGTAAATATAAATATAAATAATGTAACTGTTGTATGTATATGTGTTGTATATATATATGTATAGATAAATAGATGTTCATGTAGATAAATTATATGTATATATATGTATATCTTAAAACAATTATATAAATTACATACTTGTATACCTAATCTCTAATGTAAATGAATTACTATCAAAAATATGTATGTACATAGTTGTAATAATTTGACATATATCCCATAAGAATCAATAATAATTATATTAAAACCAAGGTAACATACAGAATAATATCAAATAAATGGTTAATATGTAAAAAACAATGTAATGGTGTAAGATGACAAGATAGAATAAAAAGATGGTATAAAATGTAAAAAATATATACAAAAGGTTGTGAATATATATAATATGAATAAATAGTGTGTTTGAAAAATATATATATATAAAAATATATAAATAGTTATGTAGTGAAACCATGTATAAAAAAGTTGTATAAAATAACCTCATGGTACAAAAGGGGTAAAAAGTGGTATTATAGTGTGTAGGTGTGTTTCTTTGAATCAGAAGCCAATAATGTTAATGCCGGTGTGATGGATATAGCAATAACCCATGCCTGGGTGTGGGTAATGCTGGATTTACCCACAGTTGGCGTGGTTTGGTCCCGAGGGCGAAGCCCGAGGGACCAAACAAAGCCAACCGTGGGTAAATACAGCATTACCCACACCCAGAAGTGGGTTATTGCTATTATACCATGACATTATTTAAGAAAAGAAACTATTACTTTTCTTAAATAATGGCATAGTATAATGCCTGTTTATTGCCCTTCCGCAGAAGTCTGGCATCCGCGGCAGTTCTGATGTACTGCGCTACGCCAGTACATCAGAGTTGTGGCAGCAATGGAGAAAGCAAGATCTCCGTTGCTTTTTTAAGCTATGTTAAATGGGTTTAACATAGCGAGACAGCTTTAAAATAAGTAACGGAGATGTCCGTTGCTTATTTTAAAACTGTCTCGCTATGTTAAACCCATTTAACATAGCGAAACAGTAAAAAAAGCAACGGAGTTCTTGCTTTCTCCGTTGCTTTTTTTTTTAAAACCTGTCTTGCTAGTTAAATGGGTTTAGCAAAGCGAGACAGCTTTAAAATAAGCAACGGAGATCTCCGTTGCTTATTTTAAAGCTGTCTCGCTATGTTAAACCCATTTAACATAGCGAGACAGTATTTTAAAAGTAAAGTTATACTAATGGAAAAAAGTCCGGGTGACCGGACCTTTTTCCATTAGTATAACTTGATTTACAATGTGCACGCTGGCCAATCAGCGTGCACGTTTTGGGGGGGTCATGGTATAATATACAATCATTCAGCCATTTTCCATTGCACGCATCTAATCTAAGCTGCCATATCATTTCCCTATATGCCAGTTTAGTTTCCCAATCACCCCCTCTATCAGGAGGCTCAATAATTTCCAAGACCCAGAATTTAAAATTGGCATTAGAACATACAATAGAATGCCTGTATAGTGCATTGTTTACATTCTTACGATTAATATCACTGATGTGTTCGTATATTCTTCTACGTAGGTGTCTCTCTGTTTTCCCTATGTAGAAGCACCAACAGAATTTACAATATGCCAAGTAAACCAGGCCTTTTGTGTAACAACTACTATATTTACTTGCTTTTAGGGTAGTTCGTAGACTAGGCAGATTTATCAACTTCTCACCAGCTATAAACGGACATTGAGGACATCTGTTACACCTAAAGGTCCCCCTCTTCTTACTAGTAGTAGAATGACTACCATAGCTAGATCCATCCTTTCCAAATTCTAATATGTTTTTTAAGTTGTTATTTCTCCTATAACTATAAGTTAATTTATTCTTAAAAACATTCACTCTCGTAGGCATAGCTTTGAACATTTCCCATACACTGTTAATACATCTCCTGAGCCATTCAATATTATTGTGGTAGGTTAGGGTCAAGTATGGAGTGTTTTTCATTTGATTCCCATTTCTCCCTTCATTCTCTAACGTATTAGTCTCATTACTAATATGTGTATTACTGCTCGGTAAACCACAACTAAGTAGAGGGGCATATCTAGTGCTCCTATGTGTTATTACCCACTTTTTTGTGTCATTAATCAAATCACATGGATAACCTCTTTATATTTTATTGTGTTGGATTTATTCAAAAATACATGGCCCATTTCATTACATTTTACTTAAATTATAGTTTTTATAAATATATATATATATATATATATATATATATATATATATATATATATATATATATATATATATTTATATGTCAGGGGATTGTTTCATGCTTATTTAACTAAAAATAGAGAATGATGTTGTGGGGGCTCGAACCGTGACTACTCCTCTTCGGCCAACATCTCTACCACTACGCTATTGCTACTTGGCTTAATTTGCATATTTAGATCTTATACGCTTTTCACTGTCTGCTAACTGTGGCTGAGCAGAGGGCATACCCGCACAAAGAAGTGCAACTACGGGCAAACATTTTGGAAATTAAAAAAATTATTTTTACGTTTTACATTACAGTTGGGATTATAGTCTGTGGGGGCATGTGTGGTGTTGTGTTCCTTGACATTTCTGCGGACTCGCTCGTGGGAGTTTACTTTCAGGACTCTGACTCTTCTGGGGGCGTGTCCCTTTACAGAACTCGGCATTCGGACATGCCCCCTACTTTCCTACATGGACCGTGTTAGCCTAGGGTATGATTCAGCATGCCCTCATGAATATGCATGGCATGCTGACGTCATACCATTAGATTGCAGCCTCCGTGTAAGACATATTAACTCTTACACGGAGGTTTTGTGAATCCTGCTCAATCTGTCATAACCTCTAGCCTCAAATAAAGTTCTCAAAGTCTCCATTTCTTTTGTAAAGTCAGTATCTGATGTAGTTAATCTACTAAGTCTAATTAGTTGTCCTTTAACAACACCCTTTTTCATATGAGGAGGATGGAGGCTGTCTCTGTGTAGATATTGGTTGGCAAACACTGGCTTTCTATAAATGCTACTGATGAACTGTTTGGACTGAAAGTCAAATGTCAAATTTAAATCCAAAAAGACTACAACCAAAACCACTGATGGTGAACTTTATGAAGTCAGTGGAATTGTTTAAGTCAGAAACTAGCATTTCGAAATCTTCATAGTGACCTCTGTTTACTTATAAAAAAGTTACAAACATTAAAAGTTTATTAGAACAGGGTTGCAACAACAAAACTGACATAAAAAGTGCACTCATTCAGAAAAAAGGTAGTTATTCTTGTAATTCTTGTAGACAGTGTAGGTACATCAGTAACACATCTTCAGTGGAATTTAGTCACATAAAAATAACTTTTTGGGCCAAACTATATTACACTTGTCAAAGTGAAATGGTAGTATATGTTGCACAATGTTTATCCTGCCCAAGTTATTACATAGGAAAGACTACTAGGTGTTTAAAAAGATGTATTTATGAACATCTTTTAGCAATTAAGAAAAAGAACAAACCAATGCTTTGGCAAAACATGCTGGTATTTGTATTGACTTCAGAAAAATTGTTTTTTCAGTGATAGCTACTGTCAGTCAAGAAACTTTTTCGGGTGCTTATAAAACCTGGTTAGAATGCAAAGAATCCTTATGGCAAATTTACTTGGGTGCAGATGTTGCACCAGGTCTAAATGACACCATTAACATAAAGTGTTTTTTTTGCAAACTAAGCTATAAATTTTTTTTAAAACCTCATTTTATGACATTTATTAGAATGTACAAAAAACTATTTATGTTTTCTACTTCTACTGTTTCCACTATATGGATTTTTGTATGTATTTTTTTACATTTATAAAAACGAACTTTCTTTTAAAACTATGATTATTCAGTCATGTGACAGCTAATTAAGTATTTAAATGCTGTTTTAGTGTGGTTAGAGTGTTTTTCTGATGAAGTTCACAGCATATTAAAGTGACTGAAAGTACTAACCTTTGGTGTCCATGTCTTTTGGTTTTTGGTTTGGAGCAGTTTTTTAGTTTTCCAGTGATTTTGTATCTTTTCAAGTTTTTTTGGAGTTTGCTTATGTTTTCATTGGTGTCAGGGGCAAGGAGAAAGAGTAGAGAGAACTTTGTGACAGCTAATATAAGGCACAAGGTGTGGGGATCCTGTGACCTTCACCATCCTACCTTGTGTGGACTGGGCTTGTGATGCACAAGGCTAAAGGCTTTGAATCTCATGTTAACCCCCAGTATGGAAGAGGGGTGATGGGAGGTATTCCCAACCTTACTCTACCTGCTCCAAACTGAAGCACATGCACATCAGCTTTCTGTATGTGGGTGTGCAAAATACCAGTAACCAGCTTCCTCAAAACAGAATTCAGTAATATATAAAACATTAAACAAAAAAGAGAATTCTGACCATCATGATGGACAAGTTATTAAATAAAGCTTTCAAGTAAAAATACTCTATCAATGCATCTAGAACACTAGACCATGCATAGTCATTTAAATTACATCAGCCAGCCAATTAAAGTGTCTGGCATACATGCCTTATTCCTGAAAGTATTACAGCTAATCTCTGCAACCATGGTTATGCAATTTCCTATTATCTCTGCAGCATTTTCATGGATATGGGTGTCCCAAGGCAGTATACCAACTATCTCACATTTACTGACAACCGCCTAATTCGTAAATTGATATGGTATGTCAGAGATGTAGTTACACAATGCCACTTGAGGCAAGCCTTACTTAGTATTAAAGTTGTCTTTACTGTTTCAGCCATGTGGATGTCTATTTTTCATTGAATAACCAGAGAGTCATGGTCAGTTGCCTTTTGGAGTCAGGATCTGCCAGATCAAGCACTCACTCAGATCATTAAACCAAAGTACCAATATGACTCAGTCATAGTCCATGTGAGTGTAAATGACCCAAGACATACCTCCCTGGACTATATGAAATGAGACATGATGAAGCTCTCAGACTGTGTGTCTCAGGCTGGTGTGAGCCTAGCTTTGTGCAGCACTCTATCTTCTTCAAGGATGATGCTACAAAATGAACAGAAGATAATTTACTTTAATAATTGGCTTAGTTGTTGGTGTCATTTGAAGGCAATACAATACTTATCAGCCTGGGAGGATATGGCTGAAAGAAGTTTTTTTATATCATTGTTTATCATTTACTTGATAATTCTTTGTGTGACTTTGCATATTAGACTACTTAGACTTATGGGTCTGTAGTTATCTTAGTCCATAGATGGTCCACCCTTGTGCAGAAGAATGGCACTTGCAATCCACCATTCACTTGGCTATGGCTAAATTGTGATTCTACCAATCCTGATAAGTTGTGTTTCATGCTATTAAGGAGGCTTCCTGGGATATTATTGGTGTCCATCAAAGTAGTGTTCTTAGCCTGGGAGAGTACATTGAGGACCTGTTGTTCCCTAGTGATAGTTGGAGGATTTATGGTTAAGGGTATTTCCTGAGAGGCATCTGAGGGGAGAGGGGGATATACAGGAGCTAAATTTATCAGCCAATAGATTTCCCAAATCTTCTGTCTCAGCATAGATGGCTCCATTTACAGTTACTTCATTATCGGACTCAACCCAATTTGGTTTTGTCAAAGACAGGTTATGCATACTCATCCTGGTGGACTTCTTCCAGAAGGTGGATAAAGCAACAAACAAGGGCAAAATGGTGCGTACTCCCTACCCCTGGTTATTGGCTAGGCTTGTAATAGTTTTGCAGACTGATAGCCTAGTATTTGCTTATAAACCTATGAACCTATAAACCTTGGCCTAATCAAAGCCTTTGACACAATTTCCCACTTAGGCTTTGTAGACAAACTCACAAAATTAGGTATAAATCCTTCTGTCACTCACTAGTTAGCCAGCTGGCTCAAAGATAGGACCAAGATGTTAGGCTATGTGCAACTACCTCCAGAAAAAGGAAACTCACTAGCAAAGTCCCTCAAGGGTAAGTACTCAGGCCACTCCTTTTTTGGCATTTACTTCTCTGAAGTCAAGACCAACATCAAGGGCCTCAGGCTAACCAAGTTTGCTGACAATTGCAAACTGGGTGTAATCATAGAAGCCTTAAAAGACACAAATAGCCTCCAAGATGACCAGACCCAGACCAATAGTTGGTGCCAGAGCTACAGTCTAAAACGCAATGCCAAGAAATGCATAATAAGATTCTTTGAGAAGATAGCTACCCCTGGAAACTACCACATTGATAATGCATGCCTAAGAGTATCTCCAGTGGTCATAGATTTAGGAATGCATGTAAACAGTAACCTGGCCTTTGGCCATCATGTGTCAATAATAGTAAGGAAATCAGTCTATACTGAGCAACTTATAAGCAAGGATATGGCATCTAGGTCCAAGGATGTCATTGTTTCACTGTACTGGGCCATTATCATATCATTCCTTGAATACAACACCTCCCTTCAGTATGTTCCTGATCAGGCATGTACAACTCCTGGAGCGTCCACAGAGGTTACTTACAAAAACAATTCAGGTTGCAAACAACATGGCCTTCACAAACCACCTCAAAGCCTTATCACTGTACTCAGTTTCTGACAGCCTGTTGAGAGACAATCTATTCCTGGCCTACAAAGCATTCTCTGATCCCGCTCTGATGGATCTGTTGCACATCCACAAAACAAAGCATCAGAATTACCCAAGTGGAGTTCCTAAATCTCTTCTGCAAAATAAATAGAACATGTTGGAGGGAGAGATGGATCAGGGTAAAATAGGGCTCTAAGCAAGGTAATGGACCCCCCCCTGCAGCAGCTCCCCCCAGCCATTGCAGTGTTCCATTACTTGACTATTTCTCCACAGTTACCATAAACACTGTTTAAACCTGTCAATGTGAATACTGTTTTCTTATTTATTTCTACAATGATTACAGATATTTAATTTAAAACTTTACTTCAAATTTTACACAAACACTGATAGCCATTTGCTAAACAAACAACAAAGTTTCATTATGAAAAAAAAAAACTTATCATGAATAGTAAACTTCTCTGCCCTTGAAACTCACATTTATTGAAATGGCATTGAAAATCACTTTCAAAGAAAATGCATCTGGCCAGTAGCAGATTAAGTTTACCTTTAGGCGGTTCCGAAATCATAGGCCCACATTTTTAATGACAATGCATACATGTATGTGTTCTTTGATTCACATTTCTGATTAAATTATATTCCTTGTATAATACACCATCACTTGTTAGGAAGTGTTTTGAATTTGTAGTTTTGAACATTTTTCCAATAAACAATGAAACAAAATGTATGAACCAATAATGACAAAATTAGCCATTCAGAAAATTTCAACCATAAAAGGACACTCAGACTTCTGTCGCTACAATCCACCATTATTAGTCAATATGCACAATCTCTGCAGAAGTAAAAGTCATCCAAATAATTCCACATTAAAGAAATCTGTAACTAATGAAGAGGTTGCTGCTGGCAAACAACTTTACATTTCAGTGTTTCATCTAAAAAATTCAGTGCCTGCTGCCCTGAAGAATTAATTGCCAGCCTTGTCATCACAATAAACAAATCATGCTGGAGGGATAGGTTCCTGACCCAGAGACCCCCCAGACTCTGGAATAGACTGCCCATACATGTCAAGCAGAGCGCCTCTTTGGCCCTCTTCAAAAGGAACCTTGATGATTGGATGGGAGAAAGGAAATTCACCCCGGGGATCACCTCAGTCGCCCTGATAGACAGGGGTCCAGGGAAATAAATAGTGTGGGAAGAAATAGCCAGGGAAGTGTTATGGCTTGGCTTGTATAGGCCCTAGGGTTGATAACCTAGAACCAACCTATGAACCTATGAACCTATGTAACATTAAAACAAAGTTGCCAAGCTGGCAGTAGGTGACAAACTGTTCATAGTTTCTAGGCATCTCATCCAAAGAGCAGCATACTCAGGAGTACAGCACTCCACCTCAAGTGCACCACAGTATCAGCAATCCAACTATATAGTGTGGGTGTAGAACCCACAGTTTTCAGCACCAAAGGCAAGTATGCTACCCATGGTGCTACTAACACTGCTTTCAAATTCTATAGCACAAATAGTGACTGCTATTTGCTAAACAAAACAGTTACACATTGAAAACAGACTTAACATGAGCAACGGTAAACCTCTCTTCCCTTGAAACTCACAATTCCTTGAAAGCACACTGAAACTCATAATTCCCTGAAAATGTACTGAAACTCAAACTCACAATTCCTTCAGAAGTCTGGTAGTTGGTATAGAGAATTTAGGCTCTTGTCTCCACTGAAACTCACAATTTTTTAAGCAGTCTGGTAGTTGGTGCTGAGGATTTAGGCTCTTGTCTCCTATAACCAAGGTACAAGGCTTGAGCCTGATTGAGTTAATTGAGTTAACTGACTAACCTGCCACCCTTAGCTATTGCCTTACATACACTTTCTCTCTCTCTATCTCTCTCGTATAGCAATGATTGGCTAGTTTAAACTCTACACACACTTTCTCTTTCATATAGCAACGCACACACACTTTCTCTCTCATACAGCGACAAATGGAACAGTTAGTTTAAATTCTGTGTGCATTTCTTAGACAACAGTAAGTGGAGAATGTGTTTACATCTGTGTTGTTAGTGTGCATGCAATGTGCACATGGTCCTCCTTAAAGGAGAAGTTAAGCAGGTGCCTCCAGCCACTAGGTCCTAGGCAACTCTCTGGGTCTCCTAGTTCTGGATCTGAGTCTGTATGGAGGGGCAGCTATGTGTCTCAGAAACTACCCCTTGTCTGGAACAGGCTTCCCAGCCATGTGAAGTAGAGTTTTAATCTAACTCAATAAAAAGTGTAACTTGGATCAATGAATGGGGAATCAGATATTCACCCCTGGCCTGGCACCTCTGTCTCTGTTAGATGCAACCTGTTGACCATCCATATCCAAGCCACAATACACACCTTAAAATAACCCTCAGTATCAAAACTTGTCATACATTTGGAAAGCAGGGCCAGGATTAAAAACTCCCCACTGAAGTCATTAGCCTAGTAATCAACTATGAACTTATGAATCTAAATCTTAGCACACTTTAGCAACATGTATTTATAAACTGCAAAACTGTCAGGGACCACTTCACAACACTGAAAATGAGGATATCTAGCATTAACATTGTCAACACAAACTGCACACACACACACACACACACACACACACACACACACACACACACACACACACACACACACCAAAAGTATTTACACAGTTTCACCACATTCTCACTGCCCCATTATTGAATTATAGCTTTTAGTCTACCATCAAAAGCAGTCAGGGAGAACTACATAAAAAGTTACTGAGAAACTGAGTTTTTCTGCTGAGTAAAAGGCAAGGCTGTACCTTATCTATTACAGAGCCTGCGGGAGAGAAATCACAGCCAATTGTTCCTAGTTACTGGGTAGAGCATTTTGTATCAAATTAAATGGCACAAGGTGTTCTGCACTGGAAATGTCACTGCCAGGTTCTTAGCAGGAAAAAAATACAGTATGAACATGCCTTCTCTCACCAGCAAGGTGCTATAGTGTTTCAGAGCAATGAATCCACAGGAATACTTGATAACAAGTGTACTGTCACACAGCAATATTGCACAGATTTTGGAGATGCAAGAGACAGCTTTGATAAAAATGCTATATAATACTGGATGCTTCTGATTTGCATGTGTGGGTAGTGTGATAAGCTTTTCTATGAAACCTTAATGTTTAAGGCCCAGATTAAGCTTTTTTTATTTTGTTATGTAAAGATTACAGTCATGTTTGTCATTAATGAACAATTCAGCTTGCTTATGGTTGCCTAGGTGATAGAGTAGGTGGGCACAGTGATACTACACAGTGATGCAGTAAAATTCCCTGGCACTGTTTGTTTACTGCTCTCCTGTGATTTTGTTATGCTGTAGTACGATGCAGCTGCTACTACTCATCAGCACAAAGAAGTAAAACATATGAAGTCGGCCGAAGAATGCACTGTGGCTAAGGTATGCTATTTCACTTCAGTTTGTACTTGGAGATATGTCTTATGTTGGATTCCAGCCCTAGTTTTTTTTTTTTTACAGTTAGTAGAAACACCATACCCAAAGATGTTTCTCTAATTCTTTCTTAAATGACATTAAAACGTATCTAGGAGCACTTGTATCAGTAGAGCAAAGGGCAATAATTTTCTGATGAAACCACAGAATATCATATAGAGAATAACTGAAATCATGGGCTTTCCCCTTATTGTCTACATATTACAAAACCAGAGTTGTATCAGTTAAGACAAGTGTAGTGCAGAAAGAAACTTACAACTTTTAATGGACTTTATTTCTACTTCATATTTCAGAAGTCACTTTTCATGTGTCAGGAGAGTTCATATGTAACCCTTCAGTGCATTTATTTGCGTGATTACTGCTTGGTTATGCTGAATTCTTCTTTTTGTATTACACAGTTACCTTACTGTTTATTTAAGACAATATTTACACATTGTTTTTCCAGGGATCTTGCTCCTTACTTGCTTGAAAAGTCTGTGAATAAGCCCAGTCAAAGTATCATATATTGCAGGACTATGGCAACATTACAACCCCTTTTTCTGCTAGGAAACTATGAGCAAATCAAACTGATCATGAATAATCATGGCTGTCACCCTATCACAATAAACTTTCACCTGAAGCCTAAACATACAGATTTCTTAAAACACAACCAACAAACATTATACCTTTTTTACTGAACTCTCCTTACACATATATATTACAAGCATGTCAGTATATACAGGCTCAAATGTACCTGTCTCAGGACAATCCATTACATATCCTCATTTTATATGTTCCAGGAAATCAGGTTGTTTGCTATCTGTCCAAAAAAATAACAAGGAAGCCATAGATATCAGGGATTCTGCATTTTACAATGGCCCCCAATTATTTTAGCCTTACCTTTGATGACATTAATGAGTAGTTTTGCCTTGAAAACCAGAACTACAAGTTGCCTTCCTCTTCTTCTAGGTGGCTTGTAACATCAACAGTGCAAAATTCACTGCCAGTGATGACCATGTACACGAGTACCTCTGGTCTCATACACTCAGGACCCAAGTTATTTATGAACATGGAGGACAGGAAAGAGCCAAGTAAAGAGCCTTGTGGACCCCTGCAGCATTCATACTAATTTGGAGAGAGGGATTTAAATGGCATTACTTAATGTACTGTCTGCAATGCAGCCATGCAGCTAAGGAGGTAGTCATGTCTTGCAAAACTATTCTGCTTGACAAGAAGCAGCCAATAAATGATTGACTAGAATGCTTTGTTAATATCCTTTAAAAGTGGCTCCTTGATGTGACTTTCACTTGTTTACCTAAAACTTGAGTCATGTAAGTAGAATAACAGTGGTCCTACAAGATATAGCATTACAATTAGTCTGTCTATAACCAAAATGTGTTTAAAGTGTTGCTTACAGACCACTGCTTCTGTGAGCTGAGACCATCAGAAGAGACGTCCTTCACTGACAGAGTCAGGTCATCCAGACAAGGAATAGAAACATTTATCTTCCATCTCCAAAGAGAGAAATGGAAGAATGATAAATGCTACCAGTAATGTTAGGACTTCTTGTCTATGTCTGAGAAATGTGGGCTAAAGATCATTTATCAGTTCTCCTCACACCATCTTTGGCACAGATGTTTCCAATGTCACTCACAGACAGTTTCTTAAAATATAAGGGGTGGTAATCTCTGGTTACACTTTCAACCACTTGATACCTCTGGCAAATGACTATTACTCATTAAGGGCCCACGAGAAATGAAAAGTTGATCTCTGGGGATCTCAGAAGTTACTGTAAGTTGAAGGTCAAACCCAACTTAAAAATGAATGAGACGTGACTCATTTCTCAGCTTCTGCAGCTCTACCAAGAAGTGATTGGTATTTCTCGTATGTTTTCCTTTCTGATTGGTTACAAATTATTAATTGTGCTTTCTGGAGTCATCCCTACACTTATTTATGACTGCTAGTTGTTTCACCAGCTTAAAGGTATTAGCTTTCTATAGGACTAAGACGTTTTGCATAGTTCATTAGAGCTCTACGTTCTCTTATTGAATGATTGATTGACTGATTGATATCCATTTGTTGAGCAGAAAACTCCAACTGGGCAAAAAAAAAAAAAACTTTTCAGCTGAGGCCCTAAGAGAAAAGTTTCACACAAAAGTTATACAATGTCATACATTCATACAAAGAACACAAGTCACATAAGATAACAATTGCAGTTCAGAGACAGGATTAAATAAAAACATTCAATAAAGTATATGAACATAATTCAAACCCTACAGTATTGTCTTGAACCTACACTGACATGCATTAAATAAAGGTAAGTTACATTACAGTGCAGTAGCAGATACTTGTGTGGAACAACATCAGGTCCTTTGATTTGATGTAAAATATAAAGCTGAAGTAGAAGGAGAAAAGTACTGCAAATGGTTAAGTGAGAGGTGTAGCAGTTGATTAGTACAAGAGTGAGAAATGATATAAGACAGACTTGTTAATTTCTCTTTATTCCTTTCCCTTCTTCAGGCGTTTATTCAGAACTGATGGTACAATTTCTGAAAACATTCTTTCACTTCCTTTAAAGCAATTAGTTCCGTACAGAGCTTGCTATTTGACATTTGGCAGAACATAATGTCTGGGCCTGTCTGTCACTTCTGAGCTCAGGTAGGTCACTAGTGTGGGAAGAAGGAAAGAAAAGACCATTTTACCAAGCTAGAGGCAACAGACTGAGAAGTCATTGACAGCAGTTGGTAAAGTACCATGTCCTCCCTTACTAGGTAATTACAGAGAACTGTGACTCCCTTTTATGAAACTGGAACACAGTTATACTTGCTTAAATCTACTGAGAATGAGTTTTAACATTATTGTTTTACAAGTAAACTAGTCCAAGCTTCTAATGCTAGAATAGCAGGGTTCTTCTAAGTAGCTGTAGTTTTGGTTTTCACCAAGAAATCTCATAAGAGGTGATTCAGTGGACACAATCTAGAATAACATTTTAAGTCTTATAAAATGATTTTAGCTATGGCCTAGTCAGATTTCTGTTTATTAGTTGCAATACATTTGAGACTTATCTGGACGCTTGCAGAGTAACAATGTTTTACCCCATGTCTGCATTTCCTAAAGAAGGTAAAAAATGAGTTACATCTGGTGAGCCAGGGGCCATCTGACATTTGGAGATAACTAAAATATCAGGCTTGTGCATCAGGACTAAGACCTCTACTTCAGCTATGCTGAATAAACCCATTCAGAGTGGAGCTCTTTGATAACTAGGTTATTATTTATGTTTGTATATGCATGTATGTACATATGCATATATGTATGCATGCATGTATGTATGTCTCCATGTATTTAAGCATGTATTCTTTTATTGTACTTTGGTAAATGGGTAGTCTAGCTTGGTGTCCCCAACAGAGCTTTTGTGTAGTCAGGATTCATCAGTTGTTCTTCATTCTACTAGCCCGTCAAAGACACTAGGTTTGAGGGCAGTCATCCCAGGGTTGGGAGGGTGGCCTAATGGTTAAGGTGTTTGCCTTACAAACGCAAGGTTCATGTCTCTGAGCAGAGAACCAAGGAGAAAAGATCAAATATTTGCAGTAAGTCATACAGTAATTGCGCATAAAGTAAAAAGGCATCAGGACATATGGGGACCTACAGCATTATTAACAGCAATGCCATCAGGTAAAAATAGTACAACATTGCTTTTATGTATTTGCCAGTACATAATAGAGAATGCTTCATACAATAGGAATATAGGCATTTAAGTCTGTACTAATGTACTATGACACACTGAATATTCATAATGGCCTGTTTTAAGCATTCCATTAAAGTTCCTTGTTCAGCCTAGCTTTCAGTAGCATCCTGACTGAACAAAGCTACCATTTGCCTGCACTGTATTTATTTGCAAATGCATCTGTTCTTTTGTTTGTGTTTGATCATTCCAACTTTATAAGTAGTATCTATTTACTTTAACAAAGTTGGATTTGGATTTGAATAACATTGTTTTTTACAATGTATATAGCAGAACAGGTTTTGCATAACAAAGAAATATGAACACAGGTGTAAAATATGCATTAACACAATATTAAGTATGTTCAGTGGAATTATAATGGTAATCAAGCATATTATCAATAATCGTAGCTTGCAGTCAAACGCGTTGCAGCAAACTACTGTATAGCTAGTTGGTCCAGTGGCAAGGAAGCAGGTATCTGCATATGCCACAGGTGACCCCCCCCCCTTTAATCACTGATTTAGTTATTGGACTGCCAGCTGAGCAGGTGAGGGGGGGTGCCTCCTCTTCAGTGAGTGGGTTGAAGCTGAGAAGGTCTTCAAGTGAAATTCTCTCTTGACAAAATCTTCTTTGCAGGTAAGGGATCCACAGTGCCGCAGAGAAAACCCACAGTAAACAGGATTCCAGAAGGGATATATTTTCTGCATGACCAAAGAAACTCCCATCTCCTTTGTCTACTATACACTCCAGAAACACTATGCTAAACAGAACACTTCTGGTGAGAATCCTGGTAGTGACCAAAAACAGAAACATCCCATTTCCACTGAACGATGGCACTTGGTTCATACGTTAGTATTAGGCTAACTGCACTTGTGAGCCACTGTAAGCCTAGACAATTATCTCTTGTGAGACATGAACCTTGCGTTTGTAAGGCAAACACCTTAACCATTAGGCCACCCTCCCAACCCTGGGATGACTGCCCTCAAACCTAGTGTCTTTGACGGGCTAGTAGAATGAAGAACAACTGATGAATCCTGACTACACAGAAGCTCTGTTGGAAGTGAATAGGATAAGTACAAGAAAGTAATTTTAAAAAATATATATCCATGGACACCTGGCAGGATGACCTACATCAAATTATGAATGATTAGTCTCAGTATCTCCTTAGAGCAGGCAGACCTCAGTAGGATTAAACCAGTATATGATCTTCAAACAAGCTGGGATGGAAGGAGGTACAGCCACATCAACCCACACTGTTCATCAGCGTGTGATGTTAATAAGAAACAGAGATGGTCTCTTTTGAATAGGCTGTGGCACACTCACTGATCAGAAGGCTACCAATAAGCAGATAGACATCACTCTCCCAAAACAAGGGCAGCATGAGGCACCTGCACCTAAAAGAAGCTTTAACCATTTGTAACCATTACATAACAGTTTGAGCAGACACAACTGTTTCAGCAACTTTATGCACAGCATCAGAAAGACACTGGATACCACATTGGAGGCAAGACTACCGAATAATCAATTGCTCCACTGAGCAAAGTCTGGAAGCAATTCATCAGTGCTTAGTTCCTATGAGCTGGTTTTCAATGATAATGATTGTCTTAACAGCAAGTCATTTAAATGACTCACTCACGACACTAAGCTTCTGAAAGTAAGATTAAGCTGAGCTTCAAGAAATAACATACAATGTATGAAAAAGTGATACTAGCAAGACAAAGGCAAATGGTCTACACACCATCAGTCACACTACTTCTGTGCACTGTCATACATTGCCCAACATCCCCCAGTTCCATGTATTGTGACACATTACTGACATTTATCTGAAGCGAATTTGTGAAAAGCTTCTAGTCAAGACAAAGTCACATTTATGCCTCTGTTTGAGTGAATAACCAACTTTCAGGAAAGAAAAAAAAAAACAAATAACTAAGATCACTGCTTGAACAGAATGTCAAGTACTGGCTGAACACTCTTTAAGAGCTGAAAAGCTGATAAATCTACAGCCAGGGTAGTTGTAGCAAGTTATGCAAAATAAAATAACAATGCAGAAAATAGCAGCTAACATTTATTTCTACTCATATCTACTCCTTAACATATAGACATACGAAGATGCTGTAGATGCATTCTAACTTGCATCCACCTTACTTTTCTAAGGTAGCTTTGTGTCTATAACATGCTGCCTTGAATTATATACTGCTTCTGAATCATCATATTTTGTGAGACAACAGCTTTCTCAGTGAAAAAATGTCTCACACATTTCCCCAGGTACTCAAATCATATCTACTTGTTCGTATAGAATTTCTTCTTCTCAAGACACTGCTCTCCAGAATTGTATTTCCTTTATGATATTTGAATGTCTCTGTCATATCTCCCAGAACCATCCATTCTTCAAGAATCTGAATGGAAAGTCTAAATTGCTCCTCATATGGAATGTGGTGCCAAAGTTGTACCATCTTAGTGGTCTTTCTGTTAACATCAAACACAGGGGCATGGCCTCTAGAACTGTACACAGTACACGGTACTCCATATGATTGTCTTATTGCTTGGTTGTAGAGAGAAACGATGATCTCCCTTCTTCTAGTGTCAGTCTTTCTCCTTTCCATACATTTCAGGACCCCTCACCTTTCTTACTGCTTTCATATGCAAATCATCTGAAATATATGGCTGACCACAAAGTGTGGCACTCATGTCCCTCCAAGACAGAGAAAGTCATTATTAACTACCATAAACCCTTACCTCTGCAAACTTTACTCGCCTAACCACCAACAAGTAGGGAAACTTGGGATAGATATGGTTAGGCTTGTAAGGGCTTTAGGGCCATTAGCCGAGTAACCTTCAATGTACTTATGAACCTATATGCTTCAGTATTTCTCTATCTCTCTCTTTCTCCCACTAATATAATCAGGACTTCTCCCACACTGTGCACTTTGTCACTGCATTTTTCCTACAAAACTGCGCCACTTGATATTTCTTTGGATTAAACCTAAACTACATTATACTGCACCATGCTTATAATTTTTGTCAGTACCTCTTTTAGTCCTGGACAATAAAAATTAAACATAAGTCATAGCACAGTCCACTCTGGGACCCATTAATATCTTCATGTTCTTACTTTAGCATTGTTTGCTACGATGATCTGTACCTTTCTATAGACTGAGCACCTAAATAAGCCTACCACTTTGCTATGCACTTACAAGCTTACAACCTATGTATTAATCCTTAATTGGTAGTTCATCAGTCACAGTCACTGCTTCACCTTGTTTTGTTACTTTTATCATCCACCCTATGAACATCTTGCTGACACATCACACATTGCACACCAAACCCCTGACACATAATATGACATTTCAGGTTGATGCTGTAAAGAAAATTTTTTTAGCATCAGCAATTGACTAAATAATTGGTATCATTCTAGGGGATCCAGTATGTGTCAGCATGCAACAAGATGGTTGTCAGTCTTACTTGCTTTGCAAGAGATGGTCTGCACAACATGTTTAAAGATTTCCTCATGCTGACTAAAGCCCTTGCTGTAGCCATACAGCCTTTCTTAGACAAAGTTCAGTTAATGAACATTCCAGTGTAATAAATGCATCAATAACAAAACAGGATAAAATTACGGTATCTCTGCTCAGTGCCAGAATTCTAAATACCAAGGTACCCAGTCTTGAGGCACTCCTGTATTTGGAAGGCATCCATATATGGTTTACCACTGCACGGTTTAAAGACCCAGAAAATACTCCCCCATACTTGGGTTTAGCACCTACCATGCCCTCAGAATCAATGGAAATTGTGGTAGCATATCCATATTTATCAGAAACAATATCACCTCTAGACAGATTTCTGGAGACCCACAAATGGAATTTATTGAACTCCAAATCTCATTAACCAAAATTAGCTATCAGTTTATCTCCTATTACAGAACACCTTCCAGGACCCCAGGCATTCATGTCAGGTTCCTAAATGTCATTGATGAACTCCCTATTAATAAGAACTCCATCATTCTGAGATATTTTAATGATCCATCAAATGACTGGAGTACCTACACATCCAACACAGGATATGTACAAAAGTTTTTAGCTCTATTAAATAAAAACTCAGTAGACCAGATTGTTACTAGCCCAACTACAGGACAAAATATTCCTGATCTGGGGCTTACAAATTTAACATCATCATGCATGGCTATACTGGTATTTCCGTCCCTGATTAAGTCAGATCATAATCTAGTAACCTTTCCCCTCAAACCAGCTAACCCACTGAAACTAATGCATAAGAATTCAAAGGCTTCAAGCCCACACATTTCCACAAATTCTATGATGAAATCTCAGAATTCACTAATATTATATTTCCATCACTCCAGACATCACCTCAGCAGATAAATTTGCAGAGAAGTTTAACACACACATAATAAATACGTGCAAAGTTGGCAGTCCAATAAAAGGGAAAAAAACTCATTAGGGTACACAACAGATCTAAAGACCCTCAGGTCAGGGAAAATATTAGGAATTTAATTTAAAAATGTAAATAGACTATTAAATCCACAAAGGCAACCCATGAACTGAGGCTGGAGTCTGAAGTCAAGGACAATTACAAACCCTTCTTTAGCTTTGTTAGAAAACTAAGAAACAACACTCAACAATGTATAGAACTCATACTAAATGGCAAAACATTCTCAGACCCAGTGGAGATTGCCAGTATAGTAGCAAATACATTTAGTGCAAACTCCATTCCTGAGATGACTATACAAATCCATAGGAGACCCATATCTCTCAACCACTCTATCATCACTAATGAACATGGAGTGGAAGTGCTGTCCAAGACTAAGAACATTTCCTCCATGGAATCTCACCAGAAGTTATTCAACCTGACCATGGCTACACGCTCAGTCACAGATGTATAGCATACAGCACTGGTGATGTCTGTCCATAAAGGTGGTCCTACTACCAACTGCAGAACCTATAAGGCCATGAATGTATCTACTACCAATCTCATAACCTATAAGGTCATAAACATATCTACTACCAACCTCAGAACCTATAAAGTCATGAACATATCTACTACCAACCTCAGAACCTATAGGGTCATGAACATATTTACTACTAACCTCAGAACCTATAAGGTCATGAACATATCTACTACCAACCTCAGAACCTATAAGGTCATGAACATATCTACTACCAACCTCAGAACCTATAAGGTCATGAACATATCTACTACCAACCTCAGAACCTATAAGGTCATGAACATATCTACTACCAACCTCAGAACCTATAAGGTCATGAACATATCTACTACCAACCTCAGAACCTATAAGGTCATGTGCATATCTACTACCAACCTCAGAACCTATAAGGTCATGAGCATATCTACTACCAACCTCAGAACCTATAAGGTCATGAGCATATCTACTACCAACCTCAGAACCTATAAGGTGGTGAACATATCTATACCAACCTCAGAACCTATAACCTCATTCAAAATTAAAATGCAGTAAGAAACCTGTGATTCTAGACTGAAAATTCCCTCACAGTATAGCAATGGTTATGAAATGATTCTATTTGGTGCAGCTGATTACAAAGGAAATATCATCCGAATCTAACAATGTTATTGTCCCCTTGTATTCAGCACAGATCAGACCAATTATAGAGCACAATTTCTCCTTTTGGATGTACCTCACCACACATATTAAACTGTTTGAAAGGCCTCAGAAATCTTTGATCACAACAGATACAGCAGATACAGGTGTACCATTCTCTACCATAACCTACACCATTATATCAGGCCTCTGTAAAAAAACGTGTGGAAACTTCTGTGCTGCTCACTGACTCATCTACTTTTGTTCACAGACTGGTAGGTTCTCTGTGAGTCATGCATTTTGTTTGAAGAGTACTTCTCCTCAAAGGTAAACCAATACCACTGAGCACATTATATTCTCAGCTATGCCTGTAATCCATTTAGGGCCAGAACTGTATGCCCACACATAGACATAATCTATCCAGGAATAAGACTTCATTACAGACTACAGGCGCCTTCAGATGTTTCTGCAATTACAGCCTACTGTCACCTCTACACATCAAATAATGCTTGTGTATATTTGCATTAATAATTCCAAAACTATACTACATACCAGGTATTACAAAATTTCATCTTAAAGTCTACTTGCTAGCAAACTCAACTGCATTGATATCTGACTACCGTCTAGTGCAGCTAAACATATATTCAGTGTTATTTGTTTACTATTTATTGGCATTGTAATAATGTTCATATTTCTCTAAATATCTTGGCAATCGTGTGACCTAGAACTGCTCAGCTTCATATGAATGATCAGAGCTGTATGAAGACAATGCTGCTGGCAGTATGCTTTGGGCTTTGATGAGTTTTAAGCAGCAGCAGTACAGCAGTATACATATGACTAAGTCTGCAGTAAACAGGAAATGAGAGGTGGGACAGATAAAGCTGAACTAGAGACCAGTTGCCAGCCTTTGAAAAACGAAACCTTTACTCTGAACAATATGTAACTAGTATGCACAGCCACTAAGTACAACAAAATACTATAGTGCTCCTATCCCCAGTTCATTTGCAATGAATCAATTCCAAATTACCCTTTTTTCTAGGCTATCTACTCCTTTCCCAGAGAAAGGCAGAACAAACAGGGGGTACTAGGCTATCTTGTTCAGGTCCTTAGAAAAGGAAAATCATTGTTCCATTTACTGGTTCCTCAACTGGGCATTAAAATCCTCTGGCAGTGAATTCCTGCCATCCCCCATACACAATGTGGTAGCACCTCTGAAGTGGCCACTGTGTTTGATACTTGCTTAGGACTACTGTTCAATCTAAAATTACAATGAATCCCCTCTAAACTCATCGGGTAAGGCCATTGTATACAGCTAGGTACAAGACAACTGGACAAACTAAAAACAGTGGGGGGACAGAGAACCATAATCAGGGATAGTTTTTTTATTTGCTCTTGTAAGCATAGAAAGTTGTTAGAACAACAGGTTGTATGTTCGCAGGCATTTTCTGAAAGATATAAAGTCTGAAACTCAAATGTATGTCTTCATTTAGTGACTTCATTCCTCAGTGATTTGCTACAAAACCACACATTTTATGATGAACAAACCAAAATATGAAGCAAAAATCTGGATATTCTGGGAAAATCTGGACAGTTGAGAAGTATGCTGTGCAGTGATGTCTGTAGTTCCTCTGCCTTCTCTTTTTTTCCTGCAAATGTTGTTTCCATTGTTCTGATCATCACACTCCTCTCCTTTTCTAACAGTGAATGACACAAGCCGTTTAGATTTATTCTGAGGTCCCTCAGGATGTAAACTGTGAAAATAGTCTTTTAACATGAGCGTGTTTATATTTTTTGTCTGATCTTAAGCTGCCCTGTTGTAGGTATGATGATGACTGTCATCCATGCTTGCCTTGCTTGCAGATATCAGTTTGAGGGATATCCATGCATGGTACCTTATGCTGCACTGTTTTGGTTTAGCCCTGGGCTGTCTTTAACTGATACTTTTATATTGTAATTCAGGTATTTCCATGAAATATTTTGCATGTGGTAAAATGAAAAAGGTTTATTTAGGAACTAATGTGTTTAATTGTCTTGCCTCTTCTTGAACCTATATACTCATGTCTCATGTACTGAATAAGCTGCTCGTTTTGAAATTGTAGCTTTCCTTGTTCATCTTGGAGGAGAGCCCTCTGATGTGCAGTCATCTTAGAGCTGAGAGTAGTTAGGAAAGAGTTTTTATATCCAGAATACAACAGCACTAGACGCACTCAGGATCATTTTCAGTCATGGTCTTCACAGTTTCAAATAGTTCCTTATTCTGGTGCTTATAAGTGGGTTTAGCAAACTGTTGCTTATTATACAAACCAAGGAGTGTGTTCTCTTTTTCAGTAGTAGGACTGATGGCAGAATAAATGAAGTGTTTGAACAGCCTGACAGGATGAATTAAACACTGATCCTTCAGACAACAATCAGGTAGGAATGACTTGTAGGCAACCTACACCAAAAACATGCCTTTAAACACAAACACACACACACACACACACACACACACACACACACACACACACACACACACACTATGTATATCACATGCATACTCTTCAATCTCTTAGAGCAAGAAATCTGGACAAAGCCATAAATAAAAGTAGGGTTTTGCATTAGCATGAATTTTCTAAAGGGTATGAAGTCTGAAACTCAAATACAAACTTAGAAAGTTGATAAAATAACAGGTTTTGTATCAGCATGACTTTTCAAAAAGGTATGAAGTCTGAAACTCAAATGTCTGTCATTATTTTCTAACTTCAATCTTGAATGATTTTCCATTTACTTGCTAGAAAATCACAATTTTATGAAAAATAGACCAGACACATGAGGCAAAAATCTGGACATTCTGTGAAAATCTGTGCAGTTGAGAGGCATGACACATGTCTGTAAGAATTTCACACACACACACACACACACACACACACACACACACACACACACACACACACACACACACACACACATATATATATATAAGATTTTAACATGTTATAGTTTATATACAGTCAATGTACTTTGAATGAAAACAGAAAATGTGCATAGAAGAACCTGTATGGCTGTATTCTTCCAGAACTGAAGACCAGAAATAACACTGTCCTGATGAAGTCACTGTTATATGATTGTAGTAAGAATGACATGGTTTATATCCTGAATTAAAATGCAAGTATTACAAGGTTAGTTAAATGTGATACATGCCTCTTTACGAAATAAATGGAAGCTAAAATTGTAAAGATACATTGCAGCCCCCACTTGTTTCTGAATACAGCCTGTAGTATCATGCATGTATCAAATAATCTAGGACACTATGGTGCCTACAGCTTCAGCTGCATTAGAAACTGTAATGCAGTCCAAAACTCAAAATCTAACCATTTTAGCATGTTTGTTAAATGTAAGTATAAGACTCACAAAACAAAAACTTGCAGTATATATACACAGAGACACACCTAGCCATCTATCCATTCTGAACTTCTTGACATAGTAAGGGTCAGGCTAGGAGCAAGTTGAACAAGACAAACCTGAATTCACTATCCACATCAACAGGCCTTATTCCATCATGAGGGCTTTCAACATTCTCAGGCAACATGAGAGAGTTTTAATAGTAACAACAATATAATCTGCTTGATTTACTCTGTCCACTATTTCCTGGGTCCCCTTTCACCTCTTTTCAGTGATCCATGCCTAATATACCTCCACAGGAAGTATCTGGGAGGAATCATTATATCTAAGTCCTCTCAACCTCTCAGCCTGGAGGGTAAACTGAGCCTAGTATCCATGTGGAAGAACCTTATTCCTGCCACCTGTATCTGTGACTTTGTCCACTCAATCATTACCCAAAGGTCAAGACCAGAAGTTAGGATAGGAGCACAGACTGACTACCGTAGATGAGGATGGGAGCACAGACTGACTACCACATATGAAGATGGTAGCACAGACAGACTGCCACAGGTGAGGATAGAAGCACAGACTGACTACCACAGGTGTGGATGGGAGCACAGACTGGCTACCACAAATGAGGATGGTAGCACAGACGGTTTGCCACAGGTGAGGATGGAAGCACAGACTGACTACCACAGGTGAGGATGGGAGCACAGACTGGCTACCACAAATGAGGATGGTAGCACAGACGGTTTGCCACAGGTGAGGATGGAAGCACAGACTGACTACCACAGGTGAGGATGGGAGCACAGACTGGCTACCACAGGTGAGGATGGGAGCACAGACTGGCTACCACAAATGAGGATGGTAGCACAGACAGTTTGCCACAGATGAGGATGGAAGCACAGACTGACTACCACAGGTGAGGATGAGAGCACAGACTGACTACCACATGTGAGAAAAGGAGCATAGACTAACTACCTGAGGTGAGGATGGTGGTACAAACTGACTACAACTGCTGAGGGTGGGAGCACAGACTAACTACTGTTGGTGAGGATGGGCACACAGACTGACTACCACAGGTGAGAGTGAGATCACAGACTGACTGTCACAAATGAGGAAGGGAGCACAGACTGACTACCATAGATGAGGATAGGAGTACAGAGTGACTACCAAAGGTCAAAGTCAAAGTGAACTTTATTGTCATTAAGACTGCACAACAGTGCAACTGAATGAAATTGCATTACTTCAAACTCAATGTGCATACAACGTATACCGATAATATTAATACAACAATAACCCATATACTAATGCTAATCTAACAATAACAACAGTAAGAAAGTTATGCAGTGCAGTAAAAAGTACAATGACATGCACCAAGACTATTCCATTTGCATGTCTTCGTCAGTGTCCAAAATATTGCACAAATAACATATTGCACAGATCAGAATCAGACAGATTTCAAATTGCACAAAATTCTGACTTTGCATATTGCATAGAACGTTAGCTTGGCATTGTTAATATTGTACATAAAGTATAAGATTGTACTTTCATAGAGTTATTGCATATGTTTGTGAATTACGTCAGCATTATAACTCTAGACCTTGATGACCAGCATGGTATATGTTATTACTAGATTTCAGAAGTCTGATGGCTTGTGGAAAAAAGCTTCTATTAAATATGGTTGTTTTGCAACCTAAGCTACAGTATCTCCTGCCTGAAGACAAACACGAGAAAAGACCATGGGCAGGGTGTGTGCAGTCTGACTATTTTCATGGCTCTGCTGAGGCACCGAGCAGAGTACAAGTCCTGGATAGATGGGAGCATGGACCTGATAATTCTCCACCACTTTCACCAACCTCTGTAGAGATCTGCGATCTGAAACTGTGCAGTTTCCATACCACACCGAGAGATTACTAGTCAGGATGCTTCCAATGGCACCCCTGTAGAAGGTTATGAGAATTGAAGGTGGTAGTTTTGCTCTCCTCAACCTTCTTAGAAAGTGAAGACGCTGTTGTGCCTTGCCAATGTGATTAGTGTTTATTGACCAAGACAAGTCTTCAGCGATATGCACCCCCCACAAACTTGGTGCTCTTCATCCTTTCCATTGTTTCTCCTTTGACTGTGAGTGGAGAATGAGCCTTGCATCTCTTCCTGAAGTCTACTGTTATCTTCTTCATTTTATTCACATTGAGAGCCAGGTTGCTCTTGTCACACCAGCCAATCAGTTGGTTCACCTTCTCTCTGTAGGCTTTTCCATCATCATTGCATATGAGACCCACCACTGTAGTATCATCCGCAAACTTAATAATGTGGTTTGTGTTGTACCTAGCGATGCAGTCATGTGTTAGCATGGTGAACAGCAAGGGACTCAGGACACATCCTTGAGATACTCCAGTGTTCAGTGTAATGTTCATTGAGGTGTTGTTGCCTATGCATACCTTTTGTGGTCTGTCGATAATAAAGTCCAGACTCCAGTTGCTTAAAGGAGTGCTAGCACCCAGATGGGCCAGTTTCTCAATCAGATGTTAGAGGATGACCATGTTGAAGGCCGAGCCAAAGTCAATAAATATCATGCGGACTTGGCATTTTTTGTTCTCCAGGTGTGCCAAGGAT
The DNA here is from genome assembly GCF_019279795.1 of Protopterus annectens. Lineage (NCBI taxonomy): Eukaryota > Metazoa > Chordata > Ceratodontiformes > Protopteridae > Protopterus > Protopterus annectens. The sequence continues at coordinate 1,790,859,507 of NC_056741.1, read as the reverse complement.
AAGTGAAGTGCCAGTGAGATGGCATCTGCCATAGAGTGACTGGATCTATAAGCAAATTTGAGTGGGTCCAGTGTTACAGGAAGACTTGATGTTAAGTAGTCTTTGACCAATTTCTCAAAACATTTCATTACAGTGGAGGTGAGAGCTACTGGGCAGTAGTCATTCAGGCTTGAGGGTGGAGACATCTTGGGCAGTGGTATAATGGTTGTATTCTTGAAGCACTTGGGTACTGTGGCTTGATGCAGAGAGATGTTGAATATGTCAGTGAGAACAGTAATTAATTGGTCAGCACAGTCCCTGAGCACCCACCTCAGAATATTGTCAGAACCAGCTGCCTTTCTTGGGTTTACCCATCACAGCACCCTTTGAACATCTGCTGGGTGAAGGCAGAGCACTTCATCTTCTTGGTTGGTGGGCAGTTTCATTGCTATTATATTGTTTCCCTTCTCAAACCTGCTGAAGTAGGTGTTGAGCTCATTGAGAATCTCTGTGTTATCATCACATTGAGAAGGCAGGGGCCTGTGGTCTGATATAGACTGTATACTTTGCCACAAATTCCTGGAGTCTCTCAGGTCCAAGAAGTGACCCTGAATTTTCTGTGCATAGTCCCGCTTAGCCTCTCTTATTTCTTTACTTAGTTTCACTCTGGCTTTCCTAAAGGCATCTTTGTCTTTAGACTTAAAGGCAGCATGTTGCATGCCTTCAAGAGCTCGTACACTCCACTTGTGAGCCAGGGTTTCTGATTCTCTTGTGTGATAATGCTCTTGTTTACTATCACAGTGGCAATGGTTAAAGTGTTTACCTTACAGACACACGGTACAGGGTTTGATTCTCACATGGGATAATTGGCTAAGCTTAAAAATGGCCCACAAGGACAGTAAGTCTAGTACTAAGCTATGAACTTTGATATATAGGTCATCACAGACTCTGTGTACTCATCCAGGTTAATTTTCTGGTCTATAGTAGCTGCCTCTTTGAATATATTCCTGTCCGTGCTTTTGAAGCAGTCCTGGAGTGGTGAGACTGCTCCCTCTGACCATACCCTTATTTGTTTCCTGGATGGCTTTCCTCTGATTAACAATGGCCTATTTGCTGGTAGTAGCATAATGGAGAGATGCTCTGAGTTACCCAGATGTGGATGAGGTACTGCCTTATATGCTAGCTTTGACTTTGACTTTACCACAAATAGAGACAGGAGCACAGACTGACTACCACAGGTGAGACTTGGAGCACAGACGGACTACCAGAGGTGGAAAAAGGAATGCAGACTGACTACCAAAGGTAATAATAGGAGCACAGACTGACTACCAGAGGTAAGGGCAGAAGCACAGATTAACAATCTAAGGGCTTCTTCTAGTGCCTCTACTCTCACTTCACCAGCCACTACACTGCAGTACAATGCCTGCTGTACTGCCACTGCTGCACCCAGCTGGTAGTTAGTCTCATGATCTGTTCTAACTTTCCTCAAAAACAAGGGCAACCAGACACTTAAATACCTCCATTTGGTGTAGCTGCTCCCCTCTTAGCTGGAGACAGCAAGACACTGTTTTTCAGGAAAGAACAATAACCTCTGATTTGGGAGGTCTGATTATCAACCCAACAGCTTCACAGTCAACAGTGAGCCACATTAATAGATGCCAGAGGTCACAGCTAGCCGAGACCAAGAGGAAGACATCATCTACACAGAAGATATGTGACCTTTGTTTTCTGTAAGTCTGATACTGTCCAAACTTCACTGCACATGAAATCCTGTGCATGAAAACTTTGAAAAGGAGGTGGCATAAACACATCCTTGGCAGATTCCAAGTGCAGTCTTTGATATATTCAACTTAGTACTGAGAATCTGGACACAGCTTTCATTCCACAAATACAGGGACCAAACGGCATGCAGCAGCACCCTTGAGATTCAGTACAATTGTAGTATTGCATGACATACAGCTATATGCCTTCTACAGATGCAGAAAATATACACACACAGCATACTGGCAACTACCATGTCTCCTCCAATATCCATGCAAACAGAAAGCATTGATGTGTTAATACACTGTTCCACGGGTGGGGCAGAATCTGAATTACTTAATAGGGACACTGATTTGTAGTTCCCAAGGAAATGAAATTATGCTGTTGCACTATGAAATGTGGGATTTGTATCCACGAGTTTTAAATGCAATCTCTGATCATTACTGTGGTTTCATCTTAATGGTCTAATGCATTTATATCTATTCCTAGGGCAGCACAGTGGCACAGCTGTTAGTGTTGTTGCTTCACAGCTATTGGTTCCCTGGTTCAATTCTCATCTGGGGTGCCTTCTGTGTGGAGTCTGCATGTCCTCCTTGTGTTCACGTGGGTTTCCTCTGGGTGCTGCAGTTTCCTCCCACATTCCAAAGACACGCAGTAGGTGAATTGGACACTCTAAACTGGCCATGTGTGAGCCTGTGTGTGACTATGTGGTGTGGAAGAACTACTGTGACAGGGCTAGCGACCTGGCAGTGTAAACCTTGGCTCTAGATGATTGTCAATAAAGAAGTAACACCATAACCCCATGTGCAAAATTGGGAAAAAGGGGTTGTGGATGTATGTATGGATAGATCTATATCTATGCCTATCTATATCTGTAAAAAAAAAAAATATATATATATATATATATGTGTGTGTGTGTGTGTGTGTGTGTGTGTGTGTATATATATATATATATATATATATATATATATATATATATATATATATACTTATATATATATATATGAGAGAGACAGTACTGGCCTTAGGTAAATTGCCACATGAGACAGTTTTGTCCTATTTATTCAACATGTTTTATCTAAGCAAGACTGCACTGTGAGAACTGTGGTGGAAACAACTGCATTAAGCCAGGGGTCTGGGGGCTGTAAGCCATTCAGACACCATTGGGAGGGTTCTAGATGTTTTGATGTGGACAGTGTTTTTTAAGCCCCTCAGACACCATTGGAGGGTTCTTGTTGCTCTCATGTGGATAGAGTTTTTTAAACAACCTTCTCGTTCAATGATGCCCTGGAAGAAAACCGTGATAAAGGAAAGAAGTTCAGTCTTACTCTTCAACTTTGCTTTTTTCTACATCTTTTCAACACACCTTAACTGACCAAGACTAACCAAATTAAGATGGGGTTTGGTGGCTGCTAGGCACTCAGTATCCATGGAGTTACTGATGCTCTGAGTTGCATTTTACAGCTTTTTTTCCAATCTTTTCATCCAATAAAGGCCTGAACAAAAGTCATGTATATGGAAAAGAATTGCACTTTTATTTCAGGGAAGAAATCAATTGCATGAAAGTTTTAATGCTCAGAGCTAACCAATTAATACTTTACAATAATCTGAAAAGACAGATTCTTTTGAGGATACATGTGTCATATGTGAGAATAGTGCCTGCCCATACCACCTCCTCAAAATAGGAAGTTACTTTCTCTGTATCCCCTCTGGTGTTAAATTGGGGTGAAAATTAATACACAAATGCCTGGAGTCATATATTTCAAGCTGTTGCTGATATATGTATACACAGCATGCCTCCTCACCCCTAACCCCAAAAGACAGGCACCTTCTCTGCAGTCTTTTGATGTCAGACTGGGAGAAAACTGGAAAAAAAAACATAGAACAAAACATATTTGTTGCCAGACATATGCAAACAGCATGCTTCTTTACTCTCCCCCAAAAGATAGCCACCTGTATATGCATCAGATGTTTGAGTGAGGAAAATGAAAAAAAATTATTACAATAATGTTCCTAACTTGTTACTTCTAGGCAGTACAATTCTCCTATACAAAATATAATGGTCCCCTGTGCACCCCCTCTGACATTTGTAAGGAAAGCTAAAGGCATACTGACCACACTGTTCTCAGCTCAATCCAGGCTATAGTGACTTCTGAGGTTTGGGAATAGTTTTAATGAAATATTAACATTGTTCCAAGCCCCCATTCCCTCTCCACCACACGCACACACAAACAAAATGCAGGGACCTTCTATGTACACCTATGAATAGGGCTGGTTTTAGACTAGGAGGGGTTCAGGATAGACATGTCTACTAAGCGCATTTAAAAATCCACTTATACAGCATACAGCTTTGCCGTATGGCAGCCATCAGCCCCCAGAATCTCTGAAAGTCAGGGTTTTCTGTGCTGCATTTTATCCCTTATTTTACTTTGAGAGATGGCTGTTAAACTGAGTAAGTAACAAGAGGATCAGTTACTTTCATCCAGACAAATTCCTAAAGCAGTTATAGCCACTTATATGTACAATTCACATATCTGATTGTGATAAAAGAGGCTGGCATCCAAACAAACAGTTGCCATGCATTAAAATATCTCACGCTGCTTCACATAAATCATAAGCAAACGACACCAGGCAGCTAGTCATTTGCCTCCACCAACAACCCCAGCAATTATACTTACTCTGTCTGTCCATATCATTTTTCCAGTAAAGTAGTCCATCTTACTTCTCACAAATGCACACTAGTCATGCAAAGTCAGATAGTGACTGTTTAAATTGAGCAGACTACAAACAGGTCAGTTCGCCCAGTCAACCACAACCCCCACCCAGCAGTTATAGCCATGGTGTCTGATGGCTATGAAATTAAAATATTCCAAGTTGCTCCACACAAACCACAAAGCCAGAAATATTTCCAGAAATAACTGGTTGATGACTACCAGCATCATTACAAAATAATAACATTGTAACATTTAGACCACCCTGGTACCACCACTTCTGTCATCAATCACATCATCCCTCTCATCTCAGATGTCCAGACTTCTGCAGAATATCTCTGGTTTTGTCTCAAATGTTTGACTCATCCCTTATAAAATTTTTGCTTTTCTTTTATATTTCTGCTTACAGTCAGTCAAGTCAGTAAGACGGACATTACAGACTCCTGTTTCAAGTATCATCATCATCATCATCAACCCCCTTTTTCCCATTTTCTACATGAGGGTGGGATCTTGTGTTAACTGTCATTATCTCTCTCTTGATTCAATGCCACACTCCAGCCTTCTTCAACACTCATGCCTGACTGTCACAGGTCTTCTGTCACACAATCCATCCACCTCTTTACTGGACGCCCTCATTTTCCTCTTTGCTTCTTCTTGTCTGTCCTAAATTTTTTTCACCAGATTGTCTTCTGCTTTTCTGCCCATGTACCCAAACCACCATAATCTGTCCTCTTTGATCTTTTCTTTAATTAGAGCTACTTTGGCTTCTGCTTTTATGTCCTAATTTCTTCATCTGTCCCAGAGTGTTCATCCTACCACCCATCTCAGGCACTTCATTTCCATCACCTCTAGCTTCCTCATCTGCTCTGCCTTTACTGCCCAGGTTTCTGTACCATACAGTAGTACTGATTGCACCACTGTTTTGTACACCTTACTTTTTAGCTTCTTTGGCATTCTTCTGTCATACACTACTCCTGGCACTCTATGCGATTTGGCTGCAACCCCTCTGATTCTAGCTTTGACCTCTTCATTCAGACTTCTCTTCTCCTCATCCATCCCTCCCAGATACTTGAAGAGGTTAACCTGTTCCACTATCTTCCCTTCTACCTCATTTATCGGGTTCTTCTGATTTCCCCAATATGCTGCCATTACCACTGTCTTATCTGTACTTAGTTTCATCCCATATGCCTTCAGTTTTGCATTCCATTCCCCTACCCTTTGTTGAAGTTCTTGCTCAGAGTCTGCCTGTAATGCCACATCATCTGCATAAAGAACTTTGCCAATCTGTTCCCTTCGACCTGTTTGCTAATGTAGTCCATCACCTGTATGAACAGCAGTGGGCCCAGAGCTGAACTCTGATGCACACCTACTCTCACTGAGAACCTCTATGCGAGACCAAACACTGTTCATACTTGAGTCATTGGATCTTTGTACATAGCCTGCACTAATTCTACCAATGTTTCTGGGACTTCAAACCACCACAGGGCTGCCCAAATCAGCTTGCTTGGGACCTTGTCATTTACTTTCTCCAAGTCTAGAAATGCCCAATTGGACTCTCTCATTATCTCTAGTTTCTTACTGCAAACATTGGGTCAGTTGTGATGTATCCTGATCCGCATCCAAACTGCTCATCTCCCATCCTACTTTTTACTACTCTGTGTATCCATTTATGAGTTACTCTCTCCAGAGCTTTCTTCCCACAGTTGTAGATGTCCCTTTTATTCTTCTCATCTGGGATAAGCATTTCTCTCCACACTGCTATGAGTACCCTCAGGAGCCATTTCTCCCCTGTCTCACCCAACACCTTTATCATATTTGTTGTAACCTCATCTGAGCCTGCTGCTTTCCCTGATTTCATTTTCCTTGTTGCTGTTCTTACTTCTTCCAGGGTGGGCTCCTCTTCTTCTCTCATTGTAGGCTGTTTCTGGGGCAGTACAGCTTCTGTGGGGTTTTCTTCATTCAAAAGCTGCTGGAAATACTCCTTCAATCTGCCTTTTAATGTCCTGTGGACTGGTGAGCAGGTTGTTACTGGTATCTCTTATGAGGGGTGTCTGACTATCTTCTTTATCTTTCTGTCTTTGCCTTGCAACCTGATAGAGTTTCTTTGTGCCACCTACTGAGTCAGTTTCCAAAAATTAGTACAGTGCATCTTTTGCCCTGTTCTTTGCCTTTCTTAGCCTCATTGTTAGCCAACCTTCCTAGCCTGGTCCATATTTTCTGTCTCTCACTTTTTCCTGTACTCCTTATTTCTTTTGATGACTCCCTGAACTTCTGCATTCCACCACCAGCTTTCCTTACATACTTTATTATCATACCTAGCTCAGCCACATGTCTGTTTTGTAGTCCTCATACATGCTGTTTTCAGGCACTAACATTCTTCTTCAGCTCCACTATTTCCTCCTCTTCCTGGGGTGCTAGTGCCCTGACTAATTCCTTGAACTGTTGTACTTTCTCTCCAGTCAACTTTCAGGTCTTCAGCCTGGTCTCTGTTGACCTTAGAGTCTTCTCTGACTATTGCTTGCAGCTGTTTGTGGCAATCAGTGGTCTATGCTGTGGGTTGACTGTTTCACTGGGGATGACTTTGCAATCGATGATTCTACCCCAGTGCCCTTTCCTTACAAGGACGAAGTCTACCTGAGTTGCATGTTGGCCACTTTTGTATGTGATTTTGTATGTGATTTTTGTGAATGTCTCTCTTTCTGAACCATGTGTTGGCTACTGTCAAGCTATTTGCCAGACAGAAGTCTAGAATGGCCTATCCTTCTTTATTCCTGTTGCCCCACCCATGTGGACCCAGACAGTCCTCATATTCTGTTCTGTCTGTCCCAATGTGTGCATTCGAGTCACCCATTATCAACACCAATCCACGCTGTCCAGTTTTATCCAGTAGGTCCTGCAAATACTGTCTGAATGTACTCTTCTCTTGACTATCACAACCCTGCTGTGTGGCATAGGCTAAGATTATGAATACTGTCCTATCATTAGGCTGGAGTCTGATTGCCATGAGTCTATCACTAATTCTGATAACATATCTCACTACTTTTTGAAGCCTCTCTTTCACTACAATTCCTCACCATTTCTAGCTTGTCCTCTTCCTGAGCAGTAGATTCTGGATCCCAAGTCAAGTGGCTTTGCTGCACTGCCTTTCCATCATGTCTCTTTGATACATAGGATGCCCAGTCCCCTCCGTACCATCAAGTCATCCACTTCCAAGCTCCATCTTGTCAGTGAACGTCAATTGAGTGTAGCAATTCTTAGTTCATGTTTGGCAAGCTGATTAGTTTTATGTCCAGCTTTCAGTCAACAAAGCTATTCCAGGTAACCCAGGCTGGGCAACTGGACACCAGCTGGCCAGTAGCTTATTGACTCAGGGTTTATTGACTGAAGCATGACTTTGTTCCTACATTTGAACATTATGAGGTCTCTACACCATGACTTCACAATGTTCACTTGTAATGTGATGTGACTCGGCTTGACTTGAATGGTCAAGTCATGGATCGCCTCTCCCTGGGTTTCCTGATATGTTGTGGGCACATTTTGTTTTAAAAGGGAACTGTATTGAGTTATTTGTGTTTGAGAGCAAAGAAACAGCTTTGTTTCTCTAAAAAATAAATATGCCAGTATGGAAAGAGCACCTCTGTAAGCATGACACCCAAGGAAGCCTCCTAGTTGACCTATGCATAAGGCCAGCCCTGTATACACACACACACACACACACACACACACACACACACACACACACACACACACAGCACATCCCCTCAGACAAAGGTTATGATAAAAATACATGTGTGAAACATTGTTTAGATATTTTTTAATTTCCTTCTCTACACTCCTGACACATCATCAAAAATATTTACACTTCTGGTACATCAACAGCAGTTTATCTACAGCTTTGGTGCATCATCAAAGCTACTAAAATTCCCCTAAACTCACCATATGTAGGCAACTTGTTAAAAGCTAAAGTAAGTTTGCACATTGAATACACAAAACCTAGACACTGTTACCCTCAAAACAGTCTAACTCACCAAAAACAACTCTCAAAACCAAATGTACACTTAGTATAATACAAAAGCAGAATAACATAGAAAATATACTGAAACACAAACCACATTTCCTATTCACTACAATGTAAAAAAAATGCAACTTTACATACTAATATTCAAAAACTCAGGCACACACACATCCCTCAAAATAATACAGCCAAATTGTAACCATGACCTGATCTGTTAAGTAAACAACTTGATGTGTTAAGGGCAAGATAAAATAACAGCAGTGACAAAGATGCACCATTGAATTTTTATCCCTGGGAAAATACTTTGCCCTTTCTTAAGGCTTAACTGCAAAGTGGTTTGCCACCATTTCATGTTCACTGTAATTTGATTGATCAACTTAAGATGTATCCTAAAAACCTGTAAGCATTCAGTTATCCACAAATGTGGGATGCTGTCAAATGCTTTTTTAATCCTTCCATGCCACACTTAAGAGTCTTCCCCTTTACACAATTTTCTATTATGGCTTTAAGTAGCAACATATGATCCTTTCTTCCATGTGACTTTATTTTGCTACCATTTGGTTCTGTTGCCATGACTGAGTTTTTTTTCTAAATTACTATGAACTCTGTCTGCATCATCTCCAGTATATAGTATGTACATTAACGGAAGGTAAGTTATTGGTCTACAGTTTTTAGGATGGCTTACTGGTTCACTTAAGGAGGAGTATCATTTTTCTAGTTATTAACGATGTTGATGTTTTTTCAGGATGAGCATATAAACTTTTTTACTCAGTGCTAAATCTTTGTGTCAAGATGTTAATACTATTAGCAAGAAGTTAAGTACTGCACCTGGGCCTGGGGTTTTCCATTTAGGAGCTTTAATTAATTTTGCTTCAATTTCTCTAGCCATTACTTCGTCCCATTTCATATCCTGTACATTTGAACTCCTTACAGTTTCTTTTAATTTTTCTATCCATTCAGCATCTTTGTTACGTTCTGCACAGTCTTCATAAATATTTTTCCAAAATATCTCCATTTCTTTTTTGGTGGTGTTTTTATTCCTTTTACTTTCTTTCCCCAGTTCTTTATAAAACTTTTTGGGTCATGAATGAATTGCTTGTTTTGTACTTTTCCTTTATATTTATCTGCATATGATAGATTCTTGTCTGTTCTGATACTGTGCATTGTATTTGCCATGTCTGTCTTTCTAATCTAAGTATTTTTGTTTATCTGTTCCCTGTTCGATATTCTTCTAACAGTGATGCTTCTTGTCTTAATTGCTTTATAGTTTTCTCTATTCAATGCTTCCACGATGGCATTTTATTTCTTCACTTCATTTCCCTTACTGCTTTATAGTTTTGCCATAAGACTTTTATCTTTTATTAATTTAGCTGCACAGTAATATATCATATTTATTTCTGTTATAACACATGAAGTTCTGTTAATGGTCTTGATTACTGTGTTTATCTGTTTTATCAGACTTCTATTTTGGATCTTAATTACTTTCTGTAATCTATTTCTTTCATTGATCTTAATATGTCCATCCATCTCTGTTAAATCAAGTAACTCTTCCTTAGATCCTTTTCTTCTAAACTGAGAACACATTCATTGCACTCTGTTTCCGGCGGACATTCTACAGAATGTTCCAGAATATCTTCCTGTGGCATATCCTTTTCAGATGCATCCTGCGTCATCTACTACTCCTTTATATGGGAGCTCATTGGAACATCACCACACAATAATGCATGCATCAGAGTAGCCACTATTTCCCGTTCATAATCTTGCTGTGTAACTCCAGCTGGACTTTTGTTCCAGTTTCTTACTGAAAGCTCCAGGGCATCATCATGTGATGTTTTTTCATGGATCTGTTGTATTAATGAACACATATTTGCATCTGAAGCTTTTGACAGTTTTCCTTGTGCAAAAATTTTTCTTTTCTTAATTTCTTTCTTTCTACAATCTATATATCAGAGTCAGCTTGGTGAGATTTTGTGAAAACAAGGTCCACCATGTGAAAATACTCACCAACACTTATGGATGAATTCAATTCCATCAATACTACTCTCCCTTTTTTCTTGATTTCATCATCTCTCCATTCTTTCTAGTGTGCACTTGCTAGTTTCTCTCGAGTCTTTCTTCATGCCCTTGCCCTGACATTTGGGTACATCTGCACGGACCATTTTTCACCAGCTGAATTTCATTTTCTGTTTCTTCCTGCATGGTTGCTACAGCTAGATGCATTTAAGCCAATGCCCTATACAAAGATGCCAAACACCCTTCCTACTGAAGTTATTGTCTATAATTAAAGCTATGACAAGAAAGTTTAAAATGAACAGACAATGAAATAATGCCTGCTGCAACAATACAACATTAAACTCAACTAGGCTCCTGCTATGAGTTTAGCTGCTTGTAGGGTTTGTTGAATTGGGGAATGCAAAATTGTTAGAGTTGTGCATGAAATGTGTTTTGGGTTAAGCTAAGTATACCAAACGTTTCGGCATAAGGAATGGGAGAGTGTCTCTGCATATTTGCAAGCTAAGGTTGGAGTAAGAGCTAGGTAAAGGGATGGATTTAGTGTTGTGTGCGCAGTGTGTTCACCTAAGTGGTATTTTTAGGGAAATGTTTTTTGCGAGGTAATGTGAAAGACTGGGATCCAGGGCGAAGCTTCCCTTACTCATGTGTGCTGACCCTGATCCTGCGCTAACACCAACCCTCCACATTACCTTATGAAAAACCCTTAATCTAACAGTACCACTATTAAGACTTTTTTTGGCAAATCTAGTGTAATGTGTTCATATTTGTGTTTATCCACATTCTTAGTATATTATAAAATGTTTATCAGCACTTCTCAAACATCATCAAACCTTCATCTACATCACTAGTACATCATCAGTCTTATTAGAAAGCTAATAAGACCAAAACTGCCACAAAATAACAAAGAAAAGAGGAATAAACCACCAGGAAAATTGAATGTAATACTGAGCGCTTTCATCCACAATTAACCAGACTACTTCAGAGTATAAACACCAACTGGTAAAAAAGACTTTTATAAGTAAAGAGTAACACGTCACATGACCTCATACCCCCCCCCCAATTAATCAATTAAAGCTACAAGCTTATATTACAACAAAAAATACTATAAATACTCAACAAATATTTGAAAAACATTAAAAACTAAATTAAAATACATTTGTTGTATTAATTACACTTAAGCTTTAAAAAACTACCAATAGATGTTTGTTCATTGAGCTCAGGGAGAATACAAGCATTAAGTTTAAGTTGCCACAGTAATTCACGTTGCTCTAATAAATCTTCCCATGGCCCTCTAGGGTTGACCACCACCCAATCTAGTCCAAAAAATAAAAAAGAATGATCCAAATGATTTAGAACATGTTGTGCTAGGGAATTGTTCATATTTTGTTTCCTAATATCTAAAGAGTGTTTATAAATACGTTCCCTTAACCTCCGTTTTGTTTTCCATACATAGTAACAAGTACATATCTGACAGAGAGCTAAATAAATAACCCCGGAAGTAATACAGTTACATGGAAAACAGCTTTTAATGAGAATACCATTCATCCATACTTGGTCTGCAACCAGAATGAATTTGCACTGACCACAAGCCCCACATTTCATGGTACCGGGTTTTTTATGTGAATGTGTCCTCATATAACAATCACAGGATTCCAAAAAGTTCTTAAGGGTTCTACCTTTCTTGTAAACTACAATAGGCTTCTCACCCAGTCTCTTCTCACTTAGTTAGCTTGAACAATTTTCTACCAACCAGTGATAATTCCGGCAATGTTTCCAGGCTCACTTCTTTACAAGGTACTGATCATGCATTACCGTACATTGCCAGCGCACCTCTCCAACAAGTTGTTTGGACTCAGGGTCCAGCAGATGACAACAGTGTTTTTTTAGACAAAATGAAGAAAGGAGACTTCACATTGAAGGCCCCATTACCATACAAAGCGCGTCCAAGGAGCACTTCGCAATACAGAAGGGCGCAAAAGAATCACTATTCAGAGGGAACTGTGCAACAGCCCAAAAGGAGAAGGACATAATTACAGGTTTGGTGATAAATATTTCATCCTTTACTTTGAGTGATGAACAGCTAAATCTTCTGAATAAGGGTCTGTCTTTCATCCCTGCCAAGAAAGCTGACCTGGCAGAGATGTTGAAAGACCTTAGATTACTGGGCAGGAATTTATCACTTAAATACTTGTTTGCTACGGACTCAGCGGGGTCTAATAATAATATGAATGAACGTTATAAGCAACCAAGTACTTTTGTTCCTGCAGTACCTGACGTTTTTAGACATTTGTGAGATCGCTTTTAGAGACTTGAATATGTCTACTAATAATAATTATTCATTCTGTAATTTGTCCAGTGATGAATATAGAGCTCTTCAAGAGCTAAAAAGCTTACAATCCTTGGAAATTAAACAGGCTGACAAGGGTGGGGGTATAGTTTTGTTAGACAGAGACCTTTATATTAGACAAATGGAGAAATTGCTACATAACACACAGACTTATCAATGTATTTCTAGAACAATAGTGAACGCAATTGTTGAGAAAGTATCTTTTTTCATTTTTGATCTTTTAATAACTAATTTGATTAATGAATCCTTGTTCAAATATTTTAATGTCTATAAACCAGCAGTCCCTAGGGTTTATGGCTTACCAAAAGTTCATAAAGATATGTTTGTTCCTCCCATGAGACCAATTGTTTCAGGCACTGGTTGGTGCACTGAACCCAAGGGCGCCCGCAGGCAGGTGCAAGGGGGTGCACTTGCACCCCCCTGGAATCCACTGACAAGTTAATCTTTTCATTTAAAAAAAAAAGGTTTTTTTTTTTTTTTTTTTTTTTTTTTTTTTTTAGGCCGTTCTTCTTTAAGAAGCCCAGTCGCAGGTGTGCTGACATCATCGCGTGCAGTTTGCAAGCGGGAACTAAAATCAACAGTTTAGAGGATGCTGTCTGTGACATCATCGTGGAACTGAAACGTTTACAGGACTTTACTGAAGATGGGGCCCTTCCCTTGCAAGCGAAGGAACTGAAACCGCGGAAGATGGGACGCTTTAGTGGAGCGGGAACTGAAACGGGCAGCTTTAGTAAGGTAGGGTGTGTGTGTATGTGTGTGTGTGTGTGTGTGTGTGTGTGTGTGTGTGTGTGTGTAGTACCATGCCTGCATGCTTGAATGTATGCATGTGTGAAATGTACATATATTCTGTAGTACCATTTCTCCACAGTTTATTGCACATATTCTGGTTAGTAAAAAAAAAAAAAATAATTAAAGTGAGGTTTACAATTCAAGGGTCCAGCAACTAGCTGTTATCACACTATATAGCTTGCATCAGCCCTTCCACATTCCGAATCAAGTTTTTGTAAAGGTCTGCCTGGATAATGTGAAGGAATACAGATATTCTTGACTTAAAGAAACAAATATGTTGAGATTTTGTGCAGAGTGGACTGAAAAGTGCCCAAATTATGATGCTGAAAATGTGTTGCATAGATTATGATGCTGCAGTAAAGTTATTCTTTCAGTTTTAGTTTGTCCTAAGGTTATCAGTGCAGCTGCTGCTGTGATGAACTTGCAATTGCATTTGTTTTATTATGTCAGGGGGTTATGCTTATAATTTTTTGCTGATATTTCCTCATTATAACCTTGTAAATGTGATTTTTTCCTCCTGACAAATTGTTTAGTATTCCTGTTTCAATTGCTAATGCTGATTTACAGGGTAATGTACTGCTACAACTCTTTGTCCTGCAGTCTGTTTTCTGGCTAGGCTGCCTTCTCTGCATATTTGCTCTGTGTTTGTTTACTTTAGTCTACTTTAACCTCCATTATATTCCATAGCCAACATCCAGGTAGGTGACTTTGTGATGTTCCAGACTGTGCCTAGCGTGTGTGTCTGTGTGTGTGTCCGTGCGTGTGTGTGTGTGTGTCAGTCCCTGTGCTAGATTTAGCCATGGCTTCTTGTTCCGGGGCACCAGGAGAACTAGGTACAGCACTGCTCTCATGAGTAGGCTAAGGTTACAATGATTTATGTGGGGTTTGACTAAGTGATGCTTAGTATCAAGACCCATGGAACTGTTGCTTCTGGTTTTGGCAAAGGCTGGTATAACCTGAATACAGTTAATTTTGTTGGGGAGGGATGTATTTTGGGATAGGGAGTACATTTATTTGTAAAGCTGAAGCAGAATGTTTCCATGAGTATACAAGCAGTGGATACAGGGTCAGTGTCTTCCTATTCATCATGTGTACATCATCATCCTCTGAGCCCTGCATGCTAAGCGTTCATCATCTTCATCAATTCAAAGATGACTTTATGGCAACAGCTTTCACTTAAAAGCATGGGATGGCAAGTACGAATCAGGAGTTTGTTATAGAGTTACTTATCTGGATAAACTAGTTAGGCACATCTGTCCTTTCAGGTTCACTAGCTGGTTAAGTGTCTTGTTCAGAGCAGTCAAATGGAAACTGACAGAATCAAACTCAGGACCACAGGATGAAACATATTTATCAACCCATAGCCTTAATCCTCACGCTAAACTTCAAATGAATTTTACTTATTTGTTACCTGAAGTCTAATTTAAAAATGCTTCCATGTTGAGTGTTTATGAAAAAGTAAGTGACTAAAGTCGTCACATTTTGAGTTGCATCATGAGTTGCATTTCTTAGGAAGTCCATACTTGCTAAAAAATGGACAGTAATTTACACTTCAGCTGCTCTGATGAGAGAAAATGTGTAAAGCTATGTCTGTATATTAGTAAATATGTGCTATTTTTTTTCTCCCATGTCCTTGTCATGAGTATAGGATATATGTATATGTACATCATTATATGGATCTACTTTGATACATCGAAAAACCACTTAATCGAAACTCACTTTCCCATTCCCAGTTCAGCAAAACTTCGCTTTAATGAAAGCACAGATGTCTGACATCCTTTGCCTGAGAAAAGAGCCACTTGGCCACCATTGTGAACTTTGCCCTTTCTGCAATGAAGTGCGATCTCAGAATTGGAATATTTTATTGGGGGGGGGGGTTGAACCCCCTCCCCACTTTGGTAGGTTTAGTTTTGGTCCATGTGGGTTTTTTTGTCATGGTGGCCAAGTGGTTCCTTTCTCAGGGAAAGGATGTCGGCAGTTAGTGCTTTCCTTAAAGTGAGGTTTGCCTGAACTGGGAATGCGATTAAGTGGTTTATCAATGGATCAAAGTAGATTCCATTAAATATGTGTATTTACTACTAAATGCATGATAGCTATGTCTTTTCTTGCTATTTTTTAATACTACTACCTAAGAAAGGAACTAACATTGTACACAGTTATACATATTTTACTATTATTAAAATACTTGCAGTTGCACTTGCTTTTCAATTGCACTGCCTGCAACCTTATTCAATCAATTTCCAACCATTGCAATCAGAACTCAGTACCCATATCATTAGAACCGTCATTTTAACAACATGCAAAATCTCTCTAACTTCCAAATAAAAGCTTTTATTAATACTCTACACAGGTGCAGCTGGGACATCCTTAAAAACACTATAACTAGATGCTGACATAGAATGTAACAAGCTCTATCTCTATATCCTTAATAAACATATCCCACTCAGAACAAAAACAGTACAAGCCAACTCTTCTTCATAGCTAACTAAAAACTTAAAATATCCATGCAGAGATAAAGCCTAGAAAACTTGGATACAGAATAAAGAATCAGCTGACCTACATTTCGGATGCTTAGAAAATGAGCTAAATACAGTATTAAATATGGTAAGAAATCACTCTTCTGAGCCTTCCTTTTTTAAACTAGTCTCCTCATTGACCATCAAAAATAATCTCTGTAGTCTAAAATGTACTACTGCTACATCCTCTGACCAGCTATCTTATGAATGCATCAAAACAGCAGCAGATGTACCGGCTTACCCCACGTCTATTCTCATAAATAGCTCTATCAAAAAAAAAAAATCTATGTATCAAAATCCTGAGAAAAAAATCTATGAGCTTACCTGTACATAAACTTCCACTAACCTGATACACTACAGGCCCCTAGCATTGTTATCTCCACTATGAGAAGTCCTGGAAACATGCATTCATTCACAGCTTCTGAAATGTGTTAGACTGCAATTTCTTCTGCCTAACACAGCCATAATGCTGCTTCTGCCCTTCCGAGTTTTACTGCCACAGTCAGTCAAAACAGAAACTCAGGCACTCTGGACTCTGCTCTATTCCTTTACGTGTCAAAGGCTATTGACATTTGTTTGCCACCAAAAACTGATATATGAACTTTCCTTCTATGGCCTCTCAAAGTCCTTCAGTGGCTCAAGGGTTATCTGTCTCACAGGGAAATTGTAGTGGAAATTGTGCTGTATTCCAAGAAATGCATTGTAAATTCATGAAAAGGAGTAAAAATACATATGTTTAAAATAAACACCCAAGATAGTACTTACTAATAAGAAATATTTATTTGAAGCTCTCCTGTATGACAATAAATCCCCCCCCCCCATTATTGGCTTCATCCAGGTTTTGTGCTAAGGTTGAGAGCTATGGAAAGAACTGAATTCACTGAATATGTTTGGGGACTGTATTCCCCCATTACTGGCTTTGTCCATGTGTTTTTTGCTAAGAGGTTGAGAGCTATGGTGAGAACTGAATTCACTGAATGTTTGGGGGCTGTATTCACCCATTATTGGCTTTGTTCAGGTATTTTGTGCTAAGAGGTTGACAGCTGTGCTATGGTGAGAACTGAATTCACTAAATGGTAGCCATTTAAGTTTCAGTCTTCCTCTTTCACAAAACAGCTGATTTGTGTAGTGGTATGTTGCTCTGACTGTTTTGCACAGGGTCCCCTGGGTTCAAGACGTGGCAGTGAAATGTATGGTGGTAACGCAGCATTTTATTCTAGCAACTTTCCAACATTATACAAGCAATGTTTAAAATGTGTCCCTGGTTTTTGGCCTTTTGTCCACCCCCCCAATAAATTTTGGCTTTTTCCAGATTCCTTGTGCTGCAAAGTTCAGAGATACAGCTGAGTGTCGAGTAGATTTTACGAGCTGAGAGCTGCAGGCGAGCAAAAGTTTAGTGCTGCTTATGTTTAGTCTGTTTGCATTGTTAATAGCACAACAGATAGTGTACTTGCTTTTGATACTGAAGGCTGTGGGTTCTACTCCCACAGTAGGTAGATGCATTGCTGATACTGTACTGTGTTGTAAAGGGGGTGGATGCTGCAGTCCTTTTGGTAAAGATACCTAGTAACTATGAACCTGTTATCAGTTTGCTATCCATTCCCTATTGCAGTATTACTAGCTTATCATTTTTTATTACATGCAACAAAGGCAATTTATTCTTCAAGGGTAACAGGCACTTTATTTGTAGATTAAACAATGACATATAAAGTTGTTTGCTAGCAGCAACCTATTTATTAGTTACAAATTTCTTTAATGTGGATTGTACTACTTCAGAGATTGTGCATATTTTTTACTGATACTGGTGGACTATAGAAGGTTGAGTAGACTTTTTATGATGGAAATGTTCTGAATTGGGCAGTTTTGTCATTGGTGTATGCATTTTGTTTCATTGTTTACTGGAAAAATGTCCAAAACAATAAATTTAAAATGCCCTCTAACAACTGTACTGTATTGTATTGTACAAGGAATATAATGTAATACAGTCAGGAAGGTGTATCAAAGAGCATGTGTATGTTATGTTCGAGGGGCCTATGATTTTGAAGACAGCCCAGAGTTAATATTTATCTGCCACTGGCAAAATGTATTTTCTTTGAATGTGGGTTTCAATGCTGTTTCAAGGGCAGAGAAGTTTTAATGTTAGTCTATTTTCATTGTGAGACTGCATTGCTTTTTTAACAGATATGTATTAGGGTTTGTGCTGTAAAATGCAAAATAAAACTTTCAAATGAAATCCTAAATCATCGCAGAAGTAAAGCAGTATGCACATTACTGTGTTTATGGTAAATGGGGCAAAATAACCAAGGAATGGGACATTGGAATGGATGCAGGGGGGGCTCCATTTGACCATGATTTTGTGAGGGGGGGTAGCAAATAGCCCCGATTGAACTATACCTCTCAGTTGTCCATATCTTTGCAGAATTAATAGATATTTGCTTCTTATTTTTGGTTGTTCCTCATAAAATTTGTGGTTTTCTAGCAAATCATTTAGGAATGAAGTCACTAAATGACACATTGAGTTTCAGACATCATAACCTTCAGAAAAATGCATGCTAATGCAAGACTCTTAAGTTTATACAAGAGCAATTTTTAGTAGTGTTTGTATGTTCCCCCAATATATTTGGCCTTGTCCAGATTTCCTGCATTAAGAGGTTGAGAGGTACGTGCAAATCACTTTGTAGATTAGGAATATCCAAACCCCTCAATTGTCCCCAATTTTGGCTCAAAATGTTGCTCTCCTCTAATAATCCCTCCTCCAAAATGGCAATTTTGGAAGAAAATGTGGAGGGTTTACAATTATATATAACTGTAATGATCAGAGTTATAGATTACTTTTATTTCAGAAATGCATGTAGATGCTCTTATTCTGTTAGCTGCTCAAGTTAATCTTAATACTAAAAGGTGTCCCTTTTTTGACAGGTATTTTTGCATCACGTTTTGGTCCATTTTTCATAAACTTGTGGTTTTCTGGCAAATTAGTGGCAAGTCATTAAAGATTGAAGTTAGAAAATAATGGCAGACATTTGTTTCAGATTTTATACCCTTCAGAAAATTTGTACTAATGCAAGATCTACTACTGTTCTATTATCTAAGTTAATAAGAGCAATATTTAAACATTGGCCTTATTTTTGGGCCTGTGTCCCACTTCTAGTTCTATGTATGGCTTTGTCCAGATTTCTTGCTCTGAAGTTGGGAGGTATGAGTGTCAGAGCCATCACTGTGACATTTCAAATTATGGCATACTTATTGCACCCCACCCCCCATTGTAGTGGCTCCGGATGTGTCCAAGGAAGGCAAGGAACAGTTATGCAGTGTAAGTGTGCAGAGTATTCCCTCATCCAAGGTGGATCACAAATATGACCGTGGCTTTTCATCTGTCCTTGATTTTGCAGAATGTTCTGGTTTTCTATCAGATTTTTATACTGTTGATTTATGCTTCTTATTATTCAGGAACTGCATGCTGTCACAGTGCCCTGTTGCTCTGTTTAAGTAGCCATGGTTTAATGAACATCAGGTAAGCTTGTCGGAGATTCTAAGATGCAAGTAAGCTTTATATTGTTAAAGAATTACCAGCATTGAAAGCCTTTTTGTTGTTGCCATGCAGAGAATATTTACATAACTAGATAATGTATAAGCCTTGGGTATTGAAATGCATATGACAGTATTTGTAATAAAAGGACACAATTACAGTATTTTCAGAAGCTCATTACATTTTATTGGAGACCAGTGTCTTATAGCAGTGTGTCTGTGTTAGTACACTTGTAGTTGGGTGGCTTTAATGGTATATGGTAAATAAGCATTGCTACCTTACTTAAAAGCCAAGCCCTGCAACAACTAGTTAAGCTCCACTTTGAAGTCAAAACACAACAGCTCTGGTGGGTAAATGTACTCTGTAGTAATCAAAAAAAGGCAAATGTTTGAAATAACTACAGCTTATGTGCAAACACAATAGGTAGTGATGAAACAATGCTCTGCTAAAAATGCTTTAATGCTCCACATTGCTGAGCTTCAGATCACAGTTATCACTGGCTACCAGGATTTCACCCACTTCAGATCAAGCACGGTGCCATTCAGTGCAACCTTCCCAGAACGAATTCAAGTTTGACCAGAATTATTTGGGGTGTGTGTGTGTATACAAGAGGGAGGTAGCATACCCCTCAGCTGTCCAGGTTTTTGCATAATGTCCAGATTTTTGCCCCATATTCCTCCTAAAAGGATTGCAGTTGCTAGATAATGAGACATTTCAGTTTTAGATGTCATATTTAGAAAATGCATACTAACACAAATCCTGTTACTCTTGCAATTTTCTAAGTTTGAGAGCCATATTTATAATTTGTCCCTATTTATTTTAGGCTTTGTCCAGATTTCTTGCACTAAGGTTGAGGCCTTGATGGGTGTGGTATGTTTGTGAGAGAGAAAGTGAAATGCCCAAGTTAGAGTTAGCAGGTGGAATTCAAGTGCATTTTCAAGGAACTGCGAGTTTTAAGGGAAGCAAAGTTTATTGCTGCTCATGCTAAGTCTATTTACAATGTGCGACTGTTTTGTTTAGCAAATGGTATCTCTATTGTGGTATAAAGTTTTAAAGCTATGTTAGTAGCACCACAAGTAGAATACTTGCATCTTAATGTAGAGGCTTGAGGTTCTATTCCTACAGCACGTACATTTGTATGCTGCAGTCCTGAGGATGTCCTCCTTTGGATGAGATGCCTAATAACTGTGAACCTGTTTTTCAGCTTGCCATCCATTTTCTATTGCAATATACCAGCTTACCATTTTTTTAATTTAACATAGGCAATTTATTCTTTGACGGCAGCAGGCACTGAATTTGTAGATGAAACACTGAAATATACAGTTTTCTAGCAACAACATCATTATTTTCATATATTTTTAATGTGGAATTATTCAGATTACTTTTACTTCGGCAGAGACACTCAAAAGTGCTGCTGTATAATACAAGGGATATAATTCAATTATATATTATAATTAATACAATCAGGTAAATCAAACTTTTGCATGGCCCTAACAGTGTGCAAGGAGCCTATTGCTTGAAAACAGTTCAAAGGTAAATAACCTGCCACTGGCCAGATGCATTTTCTTTGAATGTGGGTTTCAATGCTGTTTCATTGAATGTGAGTTTCAAAAGTAGAGAAGCTTTAATGCCAAGTCTGTTTTCATTGTAAGACTATTGCTTTGTTTAGGTTTAGTAAATGTCTCAGTGTTTCGGCTATAATATTTGAAATAAAAGTTGTAAATTAAATCCAACTGCCTGTAATCATTGTAGAACTAAAGCATAAAACAGTATGCACACAGAGATTTGAACATTGTCTACGGCAAATGGGGAGAAATAGCCAAGTAATGGGACACTGGAATGGCTGTGTGGGCGGGGCTTGGGGTGGGTGGACTTGGGCGGGGCTGTGTTGGCAGGGGGCGGGGAGAGCCATGTGGGTGGGGCTCTGAGTTTGCACCCCCCTGCAAAAAATCCTGCGGGCTCCCTTGACTGAACCCCTTTCTATTTTTGTAGAAGGGAATTTGCATGGTTTCTTGGAAGGCTGTCATACTTTACTATGAGACACTAAGATGTTTTTGGAACATCTACAACATAGGATGACTACTATCGAACAAGATGAAGAGTTTACTTTGGTTACAATGGACATAGAATCTTTATTTACAAGTATCCCCAATTCTTGGGGTGTGGACAGAGTCAGAAAGTTCCTTACTGTTAATAGATGCCTTACAAATATTAAAATTCAGTTGATTTGCAGCCTTCTGGAAATTATACTCGAGAATAATGTTATTGTTTTTCAAGATAATTTTTTTCTTCAGAAAGTTGGCGTAGCTATGGGCACTGCTTGTGCCAATAGCTACGCCAACCTAGCTTTGGTGTGCTGGGAGCAGCAGACTATTTTTTCTGTAGATAATCCTTTCCTTGGGCAAGTATTATGGTATGTTCATTTTGTAGATGATGTTTTTATGTTGTGGAAGGGACATGGCTCTGATATTCCTAGATTTATTGATTATTTACATACCACAACTGAATTCCTGAGATTTACTTACCATAGCTCAAATACAGAAATCAATTTTCTTGATGTTACGGTCAGGAGGTCTGATTTTAATCAATTGAGTAGTAGTGTCTACCACAAACCTACAAGGAGAAATACATTTTTACATAAAACTAGTATGCATCCAAGGCATATCCCTAGGAATGTCTTGAAGGGACAAGTTTTTAGGACTCTGCGTCTCCACAACAGCGATGAAGAAGCAGAAATAGCTCTTGAAAGTATTAAGTCTGATTTTTTAGAAAGGGGATATTCATTATCTGATATTAATAAAAGAATATCTGAAGCATGGAAATTAAGGGACACTAGATGTAGACCCTGTCTTAGAGAAAATATTAATAGCCGCACTTTAGATAATAGTTTGGCAGCTAAGAATGATTTCAGGGTTGTTTTTCAATTTTCTAGTGATGTTAATCAGTACACGCAGATTATCAGGAGACATTGGCATTTGCTACAAGAAGTTCCAGGGCTAAATGAAAAAGTTGGTGAGGTTCCTTTATTTTGCTTTAGGAACAATAGATCTCTCAAGCAACATTCATGTAATGGGGAAGTCTCTGAGACTTTCAGTTTCCCTACACGCATCGGTACATTTCCTTGCAGAAGATGTACTGCTTGTAAATACATATTTAGGAAGAATACTTATACGCACCCAACTCGAAAATTTTCTATCTCTAGCCATCAGTATTCAGATTGCAGGACTATAGATGTAGTGTACTTTTCTTTCTGTCAAAAATGTCCTGTATATTACATAGGGAAAACTAATAGGATGTTGAAAGACAGAATATTGGAACACATCAGAGATATTACTAATTGTAAGGAAACTAATGCTTTAGCTAATCATGTAATGCATACTGATAGTTCCCATACCTTTAGGTTTTTTGTTATTCAAAATTTACCTAGTAGTATACGAGGTAGGGACATTGAGAATACTACAGAGAGCTATGAACAAAAATGGATCCTTAGACTTAATGCAGAGAAATACCCTGGTCTTAATGGTTCTACTTCCCTGAAACCTTTTCTAAAAGCTAGACGGCTTAAACATTAACATTAAGTTTGCTTTTAGTTTGTATTTTTATATATATATATATATATGTATATGTATATATATATATATATATATATATATATATATATATATATATATATATATATATATATATATATATATATATATATATATATATATATATATGTATATGTATTTATTGCTATATATTTTATAATATTGCCTTTTAACTTGCTTGTGGTTTTATTATTAGGTTTTAGTGATTATTTAGTGTAATGTATTTCTTTCCCCATTTGCAGTTCACTATACCTTTTATCTGTCTTTGCATAGCATCATGTAACTGGTTTTTATCAGCTAATTGAATGCACCTATTTAAACTGCTTGTTATTTTATAGTAGTGTCTGATGAAGCAACAGCAGTTGTGAAAGCGCTTACCTTTTCTTTTTTGGTTTGTTTTTGGTTTGAATAAATGTCGTTTTTTGTGTGTTAACTTGGTGCAGTTTTTCTGTTTTTCTCACCCAGTCTATCTGTTAAACCATTAAACAGTGCACAAACAGACCAATTTTTATCAAGAATATTCCTGATGGCCCTATCCTCAGTATAAAACTGCATCACAAAACTGGTAGAATAATCCTTACCAGAGCCATCCCTTTTATTGACCAGTTCATTAATAGAGTGAATGTTAGATCTAACCAAGGGTATAATAACACCTGTTTGCCTCTCTACTTCTATAAGAGATTTAATAGAATGAACCAAATGTGTGGGATACCCTCTACGTTTAAACATATTAGCCAACACTTCACCTTCCACTTCAAATAAATGATCATCAGAAATCATCCTTGCCAGACGAATATACTGGCCTTTAACAATACCCTCTTTTTGGTATCTAGGATGATTACTTTGAAAGTGTAACAAACTGTTACAATATGTTGGCTTCCTATATATTGTAGTCTCTATACTTCTTTGGTTAACATCCTTAAATATTGTAATCTCCAGGTAATTAATAGACATTGGGTTAACACAGTATGTAAACTTCAAAAAGGAAGTAGTTGAATTTAAATATTCTAGGAAAGGAACTATGGCTTCAACATCACCTTCCCATGCTATAAAGATGTCGTCCAGATATCTAGTATACAATTTCCATGGCAGTGTCTGAAATTTATTGAACAAAAAATATTTTCCCACTGAATCAATACAACTTTAGCAAAAGTGGGGGCATAACAGGCCCCCATAGCTACACCTCTAACTTGTTGAAAGTATTGACCATCTAGGAAAACAAAGTTGTTTTTAAAACCAGTTTCTATGAATAAATTCAATATAAGTACATTGTCTCATCATTGTCAAAACAATTTGAGTCCAGCAAAAAATCATTGAACCAAGCTAAACCCACTTCATAGGGTATAACATTAAACAGTTCGACAATATCTACAGTTAAAAATACCATTTCTTCTGAATATGTAAGGTCCTGATTTTCAGCAAAAAAATCCCATGAGTCTTTACAAAGATAAGAAAAATCATTTACCACTTTTTTAAGCTTATAATCAATAAATCTAGCTAATGGGTGAGTTTTACAACAACTAGCACTAACTATCGGCCTCAAAGGTGGGTCTGTGGTGCTTTTATGAATCTTCAGTATTCTGAAGATAGATAGCACCAAAGGGTACTTAACCTGTAAAAAATCATATAAAAGTTTGTCAGTTTGCCCCTGATCAAAAAGGTCTTTTACCATATAACCAATTTTTTTGTAAGCTAAGTGAATAAAATTAAGGGATGTTTCATCATAGAAATCCCTATTCTAAATGTAACTGTGCATACTACCTAAATAGTCTTCCCTGCACATGATGACAACACCATCACCTTTGTCTGGTTTCATTGCCCCTTTTTGTTACCAAAGAACGTAAATCAAATTCAACCAAATAGTTGAATTTCCCATTTTTAGTTCATCCTCTGCTGATAATAAGTCCTGACTCCCCTCCATAGACCACGATTGCTCATTTGTTGAACTTTCCGCACTGTAGGCCATTCCGTCTGCTGATTGGTTTTGTTCTGTAACCTTTCGGACCTCCTCACAGGCCTGTTTTTTGGAGGGGTGGGATTAACATCCTCAAACTCTTTTTCATTTTGCAAAACTACTGGATAGCTGTTCTGGCCATCACCATCGTTGCTATGAAACTCTGGTGGCTTAGGATAGACACAGCCCTTAAAATATTCGTTTTTATCACAATTGATTTTGTTAAGTTTTCTCTGATGAATTAAAGAGATTTCCTTATCATTCTCAGAGAAAATGTTATTATATTGCCCAACCCTCTGATCAAACAACAGGTTCCCAGTAATTAAATCATTAAGTTGATTGGCTTCAACAATTAGGTCACCAGTTCCCTATTGATTATGCTTGACAACAGCAAAAGCAACTCCAAACTGTGCTTTTTAAACAAATTCAGTAGCTCTTTATGTAAGGAGAATCCGGAATTAACCCGTTAGAGCACTTCCAACACCTTAACCCCTTCGGGACAATTTTCAATTTAATGCATTCCAGGAGGTAGGTCTTCTCCATTTGTAACCTGTGACATTTATACAAAGTGTCATGCAGTTTCTCCATTAGCTGCTGCAGATTTTTATCTTCAATGTTCTCTCCACCATTAAAAGTCAACAACCATTTAGTGATATCAGGTTTCCCATTAATTTCAGCAACGGAAGCAATGGGACTAGTTTCAACTTCCCCTCAGTTTAAACATAATGGTGTACGAAGGAAATCGGTCACATCAGACCCTCTTATAATATTCCTTGAAGGTGGGTTCTTTTACCAGTTGACTAAGCAAGCCGATACTTGTTATTACATTGTCCAAGGTGTGATTACCCCGCCCTACCAAGGCAGATTGTGGCTCATTGTTTGACATAACAGAAACCAAGAACCAGGCACAAGGACAACAAATAAGACCAAAACAGCCACAAAAACAAAGAAACATGGAGTAAACCACCAGGAATATTTAATGTAATACTGAGTGCTTTCATCCACAATTAACCAGACTTCTTCAGAGTATAACCATCAACTGGTAAAAAAGACTTTTATAAGTAAATGTAAATGTAATTAACACAACAGATGTATTTTAATTTAGTTTTTAATGTTTTCAAATAGTTGAGTATTTATAGGCCCAAAATCAAGGACAGATTTTAAACATTGCTCCTATAAACTTAGAATGTTGCTAAAATAACATGTTTTACATTAGCATGTATTTTCTGAAGGATATGAAGTCTGAAACTGAAATGTATATTATTTTACTGACTTTAGTCCTCAAATATTTGTCAGAAAAGTGTAAATATTATGAGGAACAGACCAAAAATATGAAGGAAAAATCTGAATGTTCTGCAAAAATATGGACAGTTGAGAGGCATGCATATGAAGGCATGGATGTAAATCACAAGACTCACTGCACACCTCTCACAGATTACTACAGGCATGGGGGGAGTATAGGGTCGTAGTCCTTCAAAAGCCAGCCTCTGCTAGTAGCCATCATGGCTTCCAAGCTTGCTCTCCTCCTTTGGCAACCCAGCTTCACCAGTGTGGGGACTTGGCTGGTAACCACTGCCCAGAAGGCCTAAACCCACACAAAAATTATCTGAACTATATACAGACAGGGGCTTATATGTGCCACTTGCCTCAGAAGAAATTATCCTGACCCAAGCAACCTGCTAAAAAATACAAACTTTCCAAAATTTGACAAAACTTGACAGATTATTACTACTCACTAAAAACTAAAGTAAAAGTTCAGACATTGCACATACACACACACACACACACACACACACACACACACACACACACACACACATGCAGGCATGCACACACGCATGCACACACACACACACACACACACACACACACACACACACACACACACACACACACACACACACACACACACATTACTGTAGCCCACCTAATACAATCTATACCAAGTTTTAAAGAAAAATGAAAACTACAATAAAAATATTAAGTAAAACAGTCAGAAATTCCCACTAACCAATACAAAAAGTAACCTCACACTCTGAATATACACAGCACCTCCAAAAACAGCACTGCCAGCCTAAGAAATTAAATTCACTATTACCAAAATTAAAAGGATTAAAATAAATTAATTAAAATTGAAATACTAACTAATCAATTAAAAATGGCATTACTGGCAAAAATGGACCTAAGTCTAATTTTTAACTCATTCCCTCCAAAGGTGGTTTGCAAGTTGGCACTGTAACTGCCAATGGGTGGAGCTTAAGGTTTTTGAAAGAATAAAATTGTGTCCTTACATTTCAAACAAATGTTCATTATTTCTGGGACCATAAAGGTTACCAAAAAGTGTATATTTCAAACTTGTCAGCACCAACTGTTTTTATAGTGGTAGTATTCTTTAGGTTCTTGGTCTTAAGAAGAATTTTCTAAATCGCAGTAAACACAGCAACTCTGTAATATTTTGTGAACAACTTGCAATATCTCAGCAACCACTCAAGTTACACGCATACCTTCAGCAACATTTTGTTTATACAGATGAGAGCTTCTATATGAGGCTAAGCAGTTTTGTCTGTGAGACTTGGTTGTTGAGATATTTAAAAAAGCATGACATTTCTGACAATATGAATAAATATTATATGAACAACAATTAATATCTCTTTACCTGCATTATACAGAGGTCAAATACCAATACAGTTGTATTTGCCATTGTCTAAGCTTTAAGATTAATTTTTTTAATACCTTGTATGTAGCATGGTTTTGGAATTATTGATGCAAATATAAACAATCAATACTTAATGCCTAGAGGTATCAGTAGGATGTAACTGCAGAAGCACCTGGATGCGTCACTTGGTTGTAATGAGTTTAAACCAACTAAGATTTAACTAACTAATAATATCTAAAGTATAAAATTAACAGACCTTAATGTATCCCTTCCTAGACTACTAAACTACCTTAAAAATTAATACTTTGAAAAGTTGGTTAAAAATATTTACCTCAGTGCTAAAGAACCACCATGAGACAGTCTGTTCTGAAAAGAACCTACATCTACCTAAAGCCATAATCAACTGACAACTTACACAATTACCTCAGTCCACTGAAATCCGTGAGAAACAGCAGTTCTGATCTAAAAGGAGGTTGTGAAGAGTCAAAGCTGGTGAAAAAAATGATTTTGAAATAATATCAAAAAATATTTTCAAAAATCTTAATAAAGTTGAAAAAATTAGGGTAATGAGAGGCTTAGTTTAGCAAAATATTATCAAAATTAGCATTCAGAAAATTGAACTATATAAGCAAAACTTCAAAATATACATTCTGTGGGAGCACATATCAAGTCTTATACTTTAAATTAATCTAAACTAACTCAAATGTAAGATGATTCCTTTATCTTCAGCAGGCCAAATTCCATGTGAGCAGCAAGTTAAGGAATAAATTCATTTCATTAATGTTATGCAAAGAGCAGAAGTTTTAGTAATTTTCCCTTCAGATGAATATTCTGTCATTTCCACAGCCATATGCTTATATTACAGTTTTCCACATCACCGCATCTGGAGGTTCTATTTTCAACATTTTTTACATTCTGTAGCAATTATTCATAATAATCGAAGATCAGTGCCTTAGAAAGGGATCCACAGAACTATCAAAGTAATAGATAACATAATATAAGGGGCCCCAGTCAGACTGATGTGCTGTCTATATTTCCTAACAAAATTCACTTAAAATGGAGCAATCTGTAAATATATGCACCTAGGAAATAGCCTCAGAAACAGAACATTACCTCCATCCACTAGAAGCTTTAGGATTGATTGTATTGACTTAATCAGGAGTATAAAATGAAAAATGTAGTAATCTTCATGCAAATGTACTAGTACAACAGAGCTGGATAGAAGAGAGGCAAGCAACACTTAATTTCTACTAAACTGTAATATTTATATCCACCTATAGTATCCCATTCCCATGACCTATTACATCATGATGACAGACCATCTGCTATGAGTCCAGCAATTTAAATAATTCTAGTTCTTGATACATCAAAAGCTCTTTGTCTTCTTGCTTTAAACAATATCCCCCAAAAAGTGTGCATGACAATGACAATCTGTTCTTTTGTATTAATGTAGACTACATGTATTACATCTTGAAATGTGATGATTTGATAAATATGTTAAAAAATGAAATTAAAAATTAAGGTTTGAACAAAATTACTCAGAGGAAAGCAAGGCAGAGCAAGATTCACTCAGAGAATGGTTAGGGGTAGGCAGGTGGGAACCAGTTCAGATGGACAGGCATGAATAAAGGCAGGAGGAGACACATACTGAAGACAGAGAGGTGGAAGTCAGGACAGGAGAGATAGTTAGGAAATAGATGGATAATGGTGGCCAGGAATCAAGATGGGGAAACAGAAGAGGAAAGGAATAGAAAGGGGTGCCCAATATGGGGGAATAACATTGGGATGGGATCAAGAGCAGGAAGTAGATGGGAGAAAAGAACAGGACAGCAGCAGGAGAAATGAAACTGGGAAATAAGAGGAAAGTGAGACAAAAGTGAACAACAGTGGGAGAGGTCTGTAGGAGAAGTACAGGAAGGTGAGGAAAATGGTCTGACACAACATAGAAAAGAAGAAGGGCAACTTTCAGGGGGACTGGGGAAGTCTGAGGGTGGTACAACTAAAGTGAGAGAAGCCAGCAGACAGAAGAGGTACTGATATGAAACAGGAAGTAAGTTGGGAAAAAAATCAGTGTGCAGAATGAGAGGATGATTTTGGTGATTAGAGATCCAGTCACCAATGAGATTAAGAGTACTGTGAATGCAGACAGGACACTCCAGGTTAGTAGTGCAATTAATCTCTGGGTTTTAAGTTACTAGGCCATATGAGGACGTGAACAAAGTGATCTCCCATTAGGAATACTGGATCCCTGGATGCATGCTGCTGAGCATATAGGAACCAATGGCCTGTCAGAAGAAACAGTTAAGGTGGCAGTAATCAGGGTTAGAGGTTATGCAGAGTGATATCAGGATATGGGGCTGGATATTTGAGGCAACATTATAAGAAGTGACCTGTGCCAGTACAGCACAGAAGAAGAGTGTTAGGACACATGGATATTGATTGTGGAAATGGATATGGCAGAAGGGCTCAGTTCTAAAAGTGGATGTGAGACCTGGCAAAGTGACCAGCTGTATGACATAGGTGCCAGCATAATCCAGAATGGACCAGTAGTCACAGCTGGGTTGGTACAGCTTGCTGATCGTACCTTGAACAAGCATTACATAAGTAGGAGAAAAGGGTGGATACTTAATCACAAAGTCAGGAGAAAAAAATAGTCACAGAACATAACACAGGTATAAACAATGTTGATTTGAAACATGGATAGGTAGCACACTATGTAATCCAAGGAATCTGGGGGGTGGAAGCACTGAGAAAGGGTAAGCAGGTGAACATTATTGTTATCACAAATATATGTGCCAGTGACAAAAAGGGTGGGGCATGGAAGTGCAGGGTATAGGTTCTTTAAGAATAACACAGAGAGGATAAATGAAGGGGAAATGGCCGAATACATAAGTGGGGTATCAAAGATGAACTGGGGAGGGGGGCAGAAGAAGAGGAATGCTGTCCAAAAGGGGACAAGGAAGAAATGAGTGAGAGACCAAAAGCAATGTGCCCTTGTGATTAAATTAAAGGAATGGGGAGTGTTGTAAGATTAACTCCAACTACTATACACATCACTGTACATCACTCAAATAATTAAACTGGTTAGAATTAACATAATAGCTTTCATATACATACCTAATTACAACACACAACCTATTTTATAGGCCCAATGCCTGTCCAGCTCTAGAAGACCTACAACATTGCAAACCAAACAGACTCCTCAAATCTGAAGATAAAAACCTCCTTGAAATCTACAAACCTTCTAGAAACCCAGGAAAATCTCTACACTCACACTCTATTGCTAAATCTTGGAAGACCCTCCCTCCCAACATTAGGCTAACTCCTAGCCCACCTCTCTTTAAAGTCTTCGTAAAAGAACCCCTAAATAAATCATGGCTATGCACATGCATAACCCCAGGCTAATACACAATCTGCCCTCCTATACCTCCTTCAGTTACGTTAACATGCACTACCATTAAGCACTGTCAAGACTGGATAAAATGTACCACACTACTCCTATATTTGTACCTCCTTATGAACTAATCTAAACAGCACAAGTATTCTTCCAGTTCAAACATGAAGAATGGTATTGTGCAAATATCCTATCACTGAGGCAGTGACATTGCATCATGTTAAAAGTATTGTCAAATTTGTAAAAGTTTTGTCAAATTTATAATTTTGTGTAAAGTGTTATCAGGATAAACATGTAATGTATTCACTGTATACTTATGTCTGCTAATTTTGTTTATAAGTCTTTGTGCAAAATGTTATCACAGTTAAACTAGCAATGTACTCACTATATACTTATATATTATAGTTTGTCACAGTTAAACTAGCAATGTACTCACTGTATACTTATATATTGTAGTATGTCACAGTTAAACTTGCAATGTACTCACTGTATACTTATATATTATAGTTTGTCACAGTTAAACTAGCAATGTACTCACTGTATATTTATATATTATAGTTTGTCACAGTTAAACTAGCAATGTACTCACTGTATACTTATATATTATAGTTTGTGACAGTTAAACTAGCAATGTACTCACTGTATACTTATATATTGCAGTATGTCACAGTTAAACTAGCAATGTATTCACTGTATACTTATATATTGTAGTATGTCACGGTTAAACTAGCAATGTACTCACTGTATATTTATATATTGTAGTATGTCACAGTTAAACTAGCAATGTACTCACTGTATACTTATATATTGTAGTATGTCACAGTTAAACTAGCAATGTACTCACTGTATACTTATATATTGCAGTATGTCACAGTTAAACTAGCAATGTACTCACTGTATACTTATATATTGTAGTATGTCACAGTTAAACTAGCAATGTACTCACTGTATACTTATATATTGTAGTATGTCACAGTTAAACTAGCAATGTACTCACTATATACTTATATATTGCAGTTTGTCACAGTTAAACTAGCAATGTACTCACTATATACTTATACATTATAGTTTGTCACAGTTAAACTAGCAATGTACTCACTGTATACTTATATATTGCAGTATGTCAAAGTTAAAACTAGCAATGTACTCACTGTATACTTATATATTGCAGTTTGTCACAGTTAAACTAGCAATGTACTCACTGTATACTTATATATTGCAGTATGTCACAGTTAAACTAGCAATGTACTCACTGTATACTTATATATTGCAGTTTGTCACAGTTAAACTAGCAATGTACTCACTGTATACTTATATATTGCAGTATGTCAAAGTTAAAACTAGCAATGTACTCACTGTATACTTATATATTGTAGTGTGTCACAGTTAAACTAGCAATGTACTCACTGTATACTTATATATTGTAGTATGTCACAGTTAAACTAGCAATGTACTCACTGTATACTTATATATTAGAGTTTGTCACAGGTAAACTAGCAATGTACTCACTGTATACTTATATATTGCAGTTTGTCACAGTTAAACTAGCAATGTACTCACTGTATACTTATATATTGCAGTATGTCAAAGTTAAAACTAGCAATGTACTCACTATATACTTATATATTGTAGTGTGTCACAGTTAAACTAGCAATGTACTCACTGTATACTTATATACTGTAGTATGTCACAGTTAAACTAGCAATGTACTCACTGTATACATATATATTGCAGTATGTCACAGTTAAACTAGCAATGTACTCACTGTATACTTATATATTGCAGTGTGCTTGTAAATTTTGTAATTTTCTAAAATTGTGGAGCTTTTCTCCCCGGGCCTCAGCTGAAAACAGGTCTTGTGACCCAGGCAGACTATCTCAGTTAACAAATGTCAAATAAATAAATAAATGAATAATAAATAAATAAAGATCACTATTGCTACAGTGTATTACTGCGGTGGTGGTGCTGCGGTAGCGTTGCCGCCTCATAGCAAGACGTTGTCCCGTTCGATTCTCAGCTAGAGCATCTTCTGTGTGGAGGCATACGTGAATGGGGCATGCCTTCATTGAAGATTGTGCGTCAGGGCTGGTAACCCGGTACGTAAAAATCCACTACCAATCATTAGCGGACCGGAGTTCCGCTGTGACGACCCCTAACCGGGAAAAGCCGAAAGACACAAACAATTGCTACAGTGTATCATTTCCCGGAAGGAGAATGAAAGAAAAAAGATCAATGTGTTTACATAAGAATGGCAGAAAAGTAATTAGAGCAAAAGAGAAATATAAAACAGATGGATGTGTGGGGACGGGGGAGCAGAAGTAAGTACAGTGCATGAAGGTAAACAAAAGGACAACAAAGATGCTGAGATCACCAAAAGTACAAGTCAAAAGAAAGAGATGAAAAAAGTGGTCAAAAAATCGAACAAGGGTTTTAGTAATATCGTAGAAGATAGGAAGGAAGGGACTGATCTGGCTACTCTATGTAAGAATGATAGAACTTCTTCAAAGACAGCAAACAAGCAGAGGTAATGAAGGGATCATTTGCTTCAGTCTTAAAAGGGAGGGCATCATGCTGTGTTGGGAAGCAGTAAGGAAGCAATGGGGAGAGCAATCGACAGAAACCAGGACAGTGAAAGAATAGTTGAAGAGGAAAATGGAAGCAATAAGAGAAGATGCGCCATGGAAAACACGCAGTATGTCTCCCAGAATCCACAGAAATGTGGCCAGTAAACTGGCAGATCACTTAATAGAGATCTTCAGCAGATCACTGACCAGTATAAAAGATCATGAGAACTGGAACAGAGCAAGAGTGGTACCTTTGTATGGAAGGAGTCAAAATATGAGCAGCTACTGTCCACTAAGTCAGACCGTGGGGGTTGAAAAACTCAAGGGGAAAATCCTGAGGGGAAAGCTGGTTGCTTCCCTAGTGGACAACAATTATCAAGGGTTCAAACAACATGGGTTCACGGACTGAAAAAGTTATGACTGGGTTACAGGAGAGCAGGACGATGAAATGCCAGAGTAGATTTAATCTGCCTGATTCAGGTCCACACAAGTGACTGCTAAACACTAAAGGGACTTGAGGTAGGATATAGAGTGAATCACTGGACCTTGACCTGGTTGGATGCAGAGGGCTGTAGTCCAAGGAATATTGTTGTGAAAAAGGAAAGTGACTAAGACAGTATCACATAGTTTGTTCCTGGGGTCAGTCTTCTTCACTGTGCTTGTTTCAGATGTATCTGGGTGGCAAGAGAGAGAAGGGCTACTCTCTAGGCAGATGATCCACATGCAAGTCCAGTACAGGATGGCGGTGGAAAGAGTCTAAGTAATGACTTTAAAAGGCATACCATCTGGGCAGAAGGATGGTCATTGAGGTCCACTACAGACAGTGGCCACAACACATCTGTTGTAAAGTATCTCTTAAGATGAATGGAACAATCACCAAAATAGATGAAAATATACATCAGTGTGATTATTATAGCTGAACCAGATCACAAAGTGCAGAATGAGAGGGCTATGCCAGGAGTGTGTACAGTGCTAGGTTACATCATCAGGAAAATAAACTTCAGAAACAAGGAAAGGATTTTCCTGGGCCATCACACCTCAATACAGATGCAGCTCTGAAAATCATAAAGGCAAAAGGACATCAGGCTGCTCAGGAGTGTCTGTAGGAAAGTCACCAGAAATGTTTGTAGGTTGAAGGGAAAATGGAGAGTAAAATGACCACAGATTATAGGAGACTGTTTTTGTCACTGCAAACCAGTGATAAGTGAGTCATTTTATGGGTACCCAAGATTATATCAGGAATGTGTCTGAAGATATTTTATGAGTGTGCAAGATCATATCAGGAATCTGTTTGAAGACATTATGTGTGTACAAAATTATACCTGGTGTATGTGAGAAAACACTTCAAGGGTGCACAGGATTATGTCAGAAATATGTGAGGGAAACATTATAACATTACATGGGCACACAAGATTATATCAGGAATATGTCAGGGAAACATTTTATAGGTGCGAGAGTATGTGAAGGAAGTCGAGCTGATTAGGAAGGATTGGGGGGAGGGCACAGGCAGCAGACTCTATGGACCAACCGCTCCCTGGATCGGTGAAAGTATTTCTTCAGTGAGAGAGCGAAGGCTCATTTATTGGATTATTGGAGTGAGTCCTGGAGAGAGAATCCATGAATGCATTCAAGACAGCACTTGAGAGTTGTAGGAAAGGAGAGGGGGGACTGAGGACTGGAGGGGAAGTATCACATTAAATACAATTAAATGATACAGCTGACAGTCTAATCATGTACATCTGTAGAATGTTAGTTACAAAACCTAAGAATAATTGATATGCCAAACATTACCCTTCTTTATCATCCACATTCATATGTAGGTCTTCAATTACTGCAGCATGAAGCTGAATGCCACAAAATGCATAATATATATAATCTGCATGCCATATTCTACATTTTTACAGTAGGCCAGCATCATGAAACATTCATCTTGCGTAAAAGACTATTACATATTTATAGAATAAAGCTTATATAACAGACATAGCTGGAAACAGCACAGCTTCACGATCATGCAGTTTTATTGCTGCGGTTGTTTGCTAGTAGCTAAGGTGAGATATGTGCTGTAAATCTTGCAGCACAACGTGGGAAGAGGAGGCAACATCAACTCAACAACTGCCTATCAAACGATATGCTGCAAGATAGGCAGACATAGATAATGAACATTTTGGCTGTAGTTGTAAAAAGAAGAGCTAAACTTTTGGAAACAAGCCAGTTGAGATACTATCCTCAAAGAAAAATGAAGTGATATAATACTAGCAGGAGCAAGTCATACAGTCATGGCTAGACATTACTTGGAGTTAGCACTGTTGATCAGCCTAATAAGTGAGAACCCAGAAATACCAAGCCACTGTCAACAGATGGCAGACCTTGGAGTAGCGCCCCTGTGTGGTTACTTTATCCATCACTCTAGTGCCTGTGATAAAATACACAGAATCATGCAATATAAATATAAATACCTAAGAGCCTTGGAGGGAAGCAGCTAAAAGTATCTTCCCTCCATACAGAAGCTGCACATATCAGTTATACAGCTATATCTAATTACTGAGGAAATGTGGCATGCAGTTTAATGCAATATTTATTTAAGTTGCATCATTTCTCTTGCAATTCCTCTCTAATTCTATTTCATCTTGTATCTCCCAGCTTCTACTCTTTAGCTACCTCCTCTTCTTTATCTCTTTTAAAACACAGTACACATTGGCACAACTGGAATTTTAATAGCGCAACTTTTGTTTATCAGCATGTATAAGTAAGCAATGCAACTGCAGGTTGAAGGCTGCCTCTGTCAACAATGATTTATGTAATTTGTGATAAAAAATATTATTTCTCATGTTAATTTCGGCCAGTAATGCTGTGGTCAAGAATTTAACTTTTCCTGAAGTTCATCAACCTCGGGAGCAGAAATACAATAGCAGGTATCTGCAAGGGTTTCAGCACCCTGTGTAGAGTTGTGGTGACTCTGTCCTCGTATTCCTTCTATGTCATCTGTGTTTTGCTGCTTCATTCTCGATGGTATATGTGAAAGAAGTATAATTAATGAAAAACAGGCTTTGACAAAAAGCCACATAGCCAAAAAGCATTATCTGCACCCCCCCAGAGTGCATTCACTTTCTTCTACTGATGTCACCCTACACAGAAGTAGTCCTATTATATCTGCCATTCAAACTGTTCTGCTAAATGATGTTTCTCTCTGTAATTGGTTTACATATAACCAGCTAACCTTAAATGTCAACAAAACAGCAACCATATGCAGCCTAGCAAAAAACTAGCAAGGACTTCCATTCTAGTCATCCATAACCCTAGCAGAGAGACCATTACCATAATGAAAACACAATTACCTTGGCTAGACCATAAATCCACCCTATAGCTTCAAAATGCACACTGACTTAATTTTTTTCAAGTAACTTTCCAGCAAAAAACAACTATTATGTGTCTAATCACCTCTCAAGAGAAGCCAGACCAACTCTTGCTAAAAAAACTTTATTCTTAGACTTGGCTACCAATCACCACCCTGTACTCAGCATACAATAACAATAAAAAACAGAACTCAAACTGCTGTAAATGCAGTTTGTAGATTCATCAGCCTCTGTCCCCAACTAGAATGTAATTGCATAGCTCGACAAAGAGCCAACTGGCTTCTTGTGACAGCATGTTCTATCCCACTGCTATGTATACTAACCTTCTACCCCTCTCTTGGAAGCAAACTATAATGGAACCCCCCCCCCCCCTACTTACTCAAAAACTAGAAAAAATGTACTGAGCCTTATACGGCCTCCATTTAGAATCACTGCTGGAGAAAAAATGCTTCAGTAAAATAGTCCTTGCAAAATGGAATTACATTCAAAGTGAACTCGGGCAGATATTACATTACAGTTTCAGAAAAAGCCAACTGATTTGTATAAAGGCTCCTTTTTCCCCAGAAAATTAGTAGTTAAGTACAAAAGCCTTTATCCCAAGAATTAACAAACTCAAGAAATTCTGCAGACAGCTTGGTCAACCTCCCCCAATACATACATACACATACATACACACACACACACACACACACACACACACACACACACACACACACACACACACACACACACACACACACACACTGCTGCAAATCAGTGAAATATGTAAATAAATATCAATAGCATGGTATTGATAAATGGCATCCTTGATATATGTTTTTTGTTAATGATTTCTGTCCTATTTCACAACTAACAAAATGTATATATGTAAATTTTACCGATGAGAATTTTTTTTACTGTTTTTCTATTCCTCAAATGCTGCTACGATGACACTGTTTTTTTCCTTTTGTGTAATATCATTATTATTGTGTTAATTATGTGGAGCTTTTCTTCCCAGGCCTCCACTGTAAATGGACCTCATCAAGTCGGACCATCCCAGTTAACAAATATAAAATAAAATAAAAATAATAGCTATAACCTCCACACACACACACACACACACACACACACACACACACACACACACACACACACACACACACACCATGTATTCAAAATGTTGGTGACAGAAAGCTACCCAAAATAAATATTTATGAAATCATATTCATATCACTGAAGGGACACAGACTCTGACTTTACTAATTTCTCATCCATGACTGATATTGAATGGTTCACACTGAAATATATTAACAGTCAAACTGTTATATAAGTTGCAACGCAAAATAGCCTAGCATAGTAATGCTCATCGGTAATTCTTCCGATAGCTCCATTTGATGCCAAAGTCAAACTTTTCCTCTATGTCACTTCTTTCTACATTCAGTGCAAGCCCAAGTGTACACATGTAGGTCCACAATGTATATATCTCGTATTAGGAACACTTATGAAAGTTTTAGGCAATCGGAGATGTACTGAAGTAAAATTATATAAAATTTGCTACCTAACCTACAGTGGTGCCAGGTCACTTACTGATATATCAACACATTGCATTCTACATTGTATTACTTGACTCATGTTTATGCATGAGCAAATCTCTTCACTTTTTGCACTGCTGTTTGCCTAAGTTGCTTTTGATTTTGTATGTTTGCTTTTGATATGTTTACCCAGGTTGCTTTTGATATTGCATCTTTGCTTTTGGTTTTATATCTATTTATAACTGTATTTTCGCCCCTAGGTCATGACTGAAAAGGTTATTCGGACCAATTCACTTACTCAGTTAACAAACAATAAAATAAATAGTTTATTTACTTATGTGCCCTTGTGGCAAAGTCATGCTCTAATCCATTTATACAAGCTGCCTGAGTATGTTAGTACATTCATATTCCATTTATTGCTCTACTTGAAGCCTTTTGTATCTGCTTCTGTGGAAGGGATATGACTGAAAGGGGTATTGAGTATCAGCATGTTGGTCTACAAATGAAACGATGAAATTAAAAAAAATAAAGATTTTTAGTATTTTAATACAGTTCATATAAAACATTCAACTGAATTCTTTTTTTTTCCCAGTGAAAGGGCAAATGTGGTGTTGTAAATTAAATTGTGTTAGCTACCATACTGTAGACATAACATTTATTTATTTATACTTATTTATTTATTGCATTTGTTTATCAGGAAGGTCCACTGGGCCTAGTTGAGCCCATTTTCAGTGGAGGCCTGGGAGAAAAGCTCCACATACAGTTAACAAATAGATGCAAATAGAAATACATACCAGAGCTAACAGGTAATAAACAGTAACAAGCTTGGACATAGTATGAGCAAAAGGTTCAGATTATTTATATACATAATACCTATTTACATTATGTAAAATAATTAGCATTGTTAAAGGACTTTATGCAAATAGAAAGTCAGTTTACAGATTATAGATTTCTGAAGGTTTATACAAATGGGATGACACTTTTATGATAAAGGCTGTTACAGATTTGAGATGTGAGTAGAGGACATTGTCAAGGCAGAGTAATGACTCCAATGGTTAGTTATGGAGCTAAGAAATAGACAGAAGACAGTGCAAGATGGATTGGAGTAAAGAAAACAGGTATAGCAAGTGGAGTTCAGTTGTAGAGAGAGTTAGTTGGCTCACCAGCAAGCCAGAGAGAAGGGGTCTATATTATGAAAGCGAAAAACCCTATGAGCGAATACCAAAATATCAACCCCTATACCACGAAACACGAAAATCCCGAACGCACTAAACAGCGAAAAAAAATCGAACTGTCATAGTCGGCCAACCCCACCACTACCTATATATTACCTACCCAAATAAAATAAATAAACCACATACATACATACACTAACCAAACCCTACTTCTAACCTAAAGTGAAGCACAAAACCCTATTTCTAACTTGACACTAAACTCCATATACACAACTAACTATGCACTTTCCTTAACCCCTCCCTAACCCTAAGGTCTGTAACTACCGCACACGTCCCCCACAGACATACACACAAACAAAACAAATAATCCACATACATACATTTAACAAAATCCTACCTCCAACACTACCAAACCCCACATACAAAACTATCTATGCACTATCCTTAACCCCTCCCTAACTACCACACATTTCCCCTACGAAAATATACACAAACAAAATAAATAACCTACACACATACATTTAACAAAACCCTACCTCTAACCCTACACTAAATCTAACATACATTACTTATCTAAGCACTTACCTTAACCTGCACCCTATCCTAAACTCCGTAACTATCCAACCATGGAAATTCGACATTTCCATTTTCGCGGTTTTCGACTTTCGCTCTAAGTCCACTTCACGCTATACAGTTCGATGTTTACGTATTCATGCAAATGTCTTTTTGCTCTCATAATATGGACCCAGAGAGAAGTGGGTTAAAGAAGGAGGAGCAAAAAGAGGGTTACTTTGGGACGAGCATAGCCAGTCAGAGGAGAGATGTTGTCTAAGGGACTTCTTAAAGAGAGCAGGATTACAGATGGAAGTGATTGAAGATGAGAGGATGTTCCAAAGTTTAGAGACACTAAAAGAATACAACATTTGACCAGCTGAGAGATTGTTTTTTTCCTACTTTGAGCAGTGTTTTGTTTTCAGATCTGAGAGGTCTGTTTGGGTGGTACAAAGACAATAAGGAGGAAAGAGAAGGGCAGGCTGATGGTTTATACAGTATATAATTTTATGTGCAGTAGTTAACTGTAGGTAGGTGAGATAATGTGGTAGTTCAAGCCAATTTAGTTGCCGTAAAGATGACCAGTGGTGTGCGGAGATTTTTGCATTTGCTGCACATTCGGCAACCTTATTGTAACATGAGTCAAGTTTGGTTTTCAGAGAGTATTGACTATTGATAAGGATAGGGGCACCATATAATAGGGATGGTAGTAGAAAGGATGTGGCTAGAGCTTTTTTTGCAGTGAGGTTAAGGAAATACTTGTGTCTATACAGGGTACCCAGTTTCTGATGTGTTTTTTGTTGCTGTGGTTATGGAGGTCAAATGTTAGGTTTTCAACTATGATGACACCTAACAATTTGGTGCTAGAAACAACTTATACGAAAGTATTGTTCTGGGAATGGCAGAGAATTCATTTTTTGTTGAGGGGGTAGTTTTTTGGGAGGTGAATAATAGAAGTTTAGTTTTGTTGGTGTTTAGAGCGAGATGGTTATTTGACATTCAAGTTTCAGTAGATGTAAAGGCTTGTTAGGTTAGTAGTTGTACCTCAGAAGTGGATTTGGCAGTAAAGATTATTGTAGATTCATCCGCATATTGGATCATGGTGCCTTGAGTAAGAGTGTCATGGAAGTTATTAATGAATATACTAAATAGAAGGGGGCCCAATATGGATCCCTGGGGTACTCCTGTGGTTATGTTGAGGAAGGGTGAGTAGGATTGCTGCTTTTTTGTGGATTGTTGTCTACCAGTGAGATAGTTTGAGAACCTAAATTATAGAGTTTGGTGAGTAGAAGGTGATGGGAAACTGTATCAAAGGCTTTTGAGAGGTTGAGGAAGAGTGAAGAGACAGTGAGGCTGACATTACAAGCCATGCTTACTGTATCCATAAAGGAGATGAGAACTGTATTAGTACTGTGGCCTGGCCTAAAACCATGTTGAGTAGGGGAAAAAAGTTGCTTATTAACTAACTAGTTAAGAAGCTGGGCATGGATGCATTTTTCTAATATTTTGGAGATGGAGAGAGAACAGCAATGGGTCAGAAGTTGGAGATGTCAGAGTTATTGTTGCCTTTATGGAGTGGAGGAACATATGTTTTTTTTCCAGATATGTGGTATAAAGGATTCCTGAATTATCTATTGAGGAGTATACTGATGGGGTAAGCAACAGAACTTGTGGATAGTTGTAAGCATTCAGCAGGTAAGTTATCTGGAGCATTAGTGCAAGGTCTGAGTTTTTGAAGGTGTCAAAAGAAAAAACTTCAAAGACCAATTCACGTTAGGTTCAAGCAAAGCACCCTTTATTACTTGCAGCAAGGAGGCAAAGCATGTAGGCACAAGGTTTGTCTGAATTACTGGTGATTAGTATGTTATTCTTATACAGTTCTCTTCCTGTCACACAGAAAATGTTACTATTTTATTGCTGATGTAGTTAGACACAGCTTTCTGTATGTTTTACAGAAAATGTTACTAGTCTTATTGCTGACTAAGTTAGATTAGCTGCTGTTTTGCAAAACATTTTGAGAAAACAACCTGGCCTTGGGCTTATTTTAGCCCATTTTAACTTTTCAATTCTTCAATTGTACTGTTCTAATACATGTGTTACATTTTGTCTGGATTCAAGGTACATTTCTAGCTTTAGTACAAGTAATGCTGACTATGGTTTATACTTTCAAGCATCTATTGTTTCCTTTATCAAAGCTTCTAGCAGCTGCATACTTTCTCATGGCATAAGCAGAAATAAATATCTCTTTGTTAGGTTTTATGACATTAGCAGAAATGAAATGTCTTTTGTTATTTTCATGACATTAGCAGAAATGAAATGCCTCTTGTTAAGTTTCTAATAGCTGTGCAGATTCATGCCGTGTGAACAGAATAAATGTATTAACCCTTTTAAACCTCGAATGCACTAAGCATGCATATTACTATTATATATTTTTCTAACAGAAGGAGTTTTTTTATAGTGGAAGTAGGTATGGGTGAGAAAGAAAAGCTAGGTAGAGAGGAAGGTGTGGAATGTGATGATGGTTGGTCAGGTTATTTGGGGCTAGTAGGTGGAAGGAGGTGGTCAGCTTAGCTATGGTGTCGATGACTAAAGACATGAGGCTATCTCAGAGGGTGTTTTATCAGGGTGTGGGTATGGATTGTTGTTTGAGCCTGGGTGAAGTAGGGAATCGATTGCTCCTCAGAATTTCTTTTGGTTTAGTTTGAACGCAATTTTGTATGTAACCTAGAATGCCATGTGTCACTGGTGCTCAGTACACAGTTTAACTGCATAGTCACTGAAAATGAATAAACTAGAAAAAATATGTGTGACCACGCACTGTCCGCAGAATATTCTACCATTGTGGGGATAATTCAGGACAGATTAGAATACCAAATAAAGTGAAATGCATTATGCTGCAGACAATTTTTAAAAAGTTTTATTGACCTTAGTGGTGAGTACTGCAGTTTTCTGTTAGCTTTGTAGAAGTAC
Organism: Protopterus annectens; assembly: GCF_019279795.1. Taxonomy (NCBI): domain Eukaryota; kingdom Metazoa; phylum Chordata; order Ceratodontiformes; family Protopteridae; genus Protopterus; species Protopterus annectens. The sequence goes on along the minus strand of NC_056741.1, from coordinate 1,790,816,128 downwards.
TGCTGTTTTCTGTCAAGTTTTGTAGATCTTTCTCACCTTTACTGTAAGATGCTGAATAAAAAGTTATGATATTAAAGTCTGTATACTGACTCCTACATAATGCATTTTATCACACACCATCCTAATCAGCACTCATGAATACTGCAGTCATCATAGATTTTATCTAGCTCAGTCTGTTACCTCAGGTGCTCTGTGTTAAAATGGTCCTCAAATAAATAATACCAAACAGTACTGTGGTCTACCCACAACTGATTTCAAAATGTAGTTCTGCGGTATCATTGTGAAGACATGTTTATTAAACACCACAGGACATTACCTTTACTTTGCAATAGAAAGTATTAAGTTGACAACAGAGCAATAGCACATTTTCTTTTTATTTTATTTATTCTTTTGTTGATTAAGTAAGACACAAACCATCAAGTATGGAAACAAATGGATAATAATAAAGACACACCACCATGTGATCATTGCACTTCTGTAAGTGTAAACACACACATTATCATCAGCCTTGTTCTTGTTTTATATAGGGTTAGCATACTGTGGCAACTGTCACCACCTCTCTTGATAATGTACCGCTATCCTTTCTTCAACAGTCACATTTGACTGTTACTGGGCATCGCTCACAAAATCTATACATCTCTTGGCTCAACATCCTTGTCTGCTCTTGCTTTCTTCCTGACTTTCCAAAATCTCCTTTCCCATCTTCTGCTTTCCTGCACATGACCAGACCATGTCAATCTGTTCTCCTTGACCTTACCTGCAATTAGTGCTGTTTTTGCTTTGGTTCTGCTGTCCTCATTGCTTTGTCTGCATCCTACTGCCGATGTCAAGCACTTTATCTCCATCACTTCAAGCGTCCTTAGCTACCGTGCCTTCACTGTCCAGGTCTCTGGGTCATACAGAAGCACTACCAGCACCACTGTCCTGTATACCTTACTCTCATCTTCATTTATATTATTATATTGCAAACTATCCCTGACATCTACCCCTGACATTTTGCGCCAGTTGGCTGCAGCATCACTGATTCTAGTTTTGACTTCCTCATTCAGAGTTCCTTCTTCCTCAACCACACCTCCTTGATACTCACAGCTGTAACCCATTCCACGCTTTCCCCTTCTCTCTTGGTGTTCTTCTTCTTTTGATTTATAAACTGTTTTTCCCCTTCTATCTCAGTTTTCAGCTTCTTTTGATTTCCCTGTTTGCTGTTCTGAATGCTGCCATCTCTCTACTCAGTTGCATCTGATGTGCTTTCAATTTTGCATTCCAGTCCCCTACCATTTGTTACATTTCCGACTCAGAGTCTGCTTGTAGTGTCACATTGTATGCACACAGCAACTTTATTAATCTCTCCCTCTCTGTCTCTTTCTTCAGACCTATTTGATAATGTAAACCATCACTTTCACTATGAGTGGACAAAGGCAACTTCACCTAGGATCAGAATCCCTGAACTGCATTTGCCAAAAACATCTTTTTAAAGTGTTTTTGCAGGGGGCAAGCCCATCACACCCCCCAAACCTATTATATACTGTCTCTGAGGTCACACTTACTTGAAAAAAGGGGACATTAACCCCAAAATGGGAATAATTTCCAGCAGAATTTACTGAAAGTGATTTCCTGTGGAGGAACTCCAATTATCAGTGGGTTGAAAATCAGGCAGTCGAAGCTTGAGAGTTCAAGCCTCGTCCACCAGTAGGATAACCTAAACCATCACCAGTATGGACAGAAGTGGGCTCATTAATTAAACCTAATGTAGAGGTGCAGATAGCTATTCTGGCATCCAGGGCAATTCACTGATCTGGCACCCCCTCAAAAGCTCTTCCAACTTGAGGATGAGCAAAAAAAATCTATTCCCAGTTGAGCATAAAAAATATATATTTTTCATCTCTTTTGTTAAATTGTAGCTCAAGTTAAAGCTACAGAGTGCTAAAGCACTTCAGTGCAAATGCAGTACCAGCATTCAAATGTCAGTATTGTGCTTTAAACTGATAGTTTTCTGCTGATTGTTGTCCCATAACACTTTACAACCAAGACGGCTGCCTCCATCATCCCTCCCTAGCTACTCTTCTACCCTGATGCACACCCACTATCACTGGAAGCCCTCTGTGAGTCTGAACACTTTCTTACTTTTGTCTTTGGGTCCTTGTACATAGCCTGCACTAATTCTATCGATGTTTTTGAAGACTTTGAACCATCACAAGACTGTCCAAATTAGATTTCTTGGGATCTTGTGATATGTTTTCTCCATGCCCAGGAATGCCTTGTTGGACTCCTTCCTCATCTCCAGTTTCCACTCCACTGTTAGTCTCACTGCAAGCACTGGGTCAGTTGTACTTCATCCTGCCCTGAATCCAAACTGCACATTCTATCTTCCTTTCTAGTACTCTCTGCATGCATTTGACACTATCTTCTGGGTGTGGCAAAACCGTGACACAAGTCTGACATGAGTTTCATGTCTCTGTACTACCCACAGGTGTGAATATTCAATGGCAGTAGAATGCCCATGCTCTAATCATATGATATCTCTCTCTCTCTCTCTCTCTGTACATACCATGCTAAATACCCTCAGGAGCCAATTTTCCTCCTAAAGGACCTGACAATTTGATTGTATCTGCTGTGACTTCATCTCAGCCTACTGCTTTCCTTGACTTCGTTTTCCTTAATGCGGGTTCACCTTTGCCTTTCATTTTAGGCTTCACAGGTAACAGCTCAGCATCTGTGAAGTTTTTCTTAGAAATCATAGGAATCATTGGAAATTCAAGGAAAATCAGTCTGGCAACTATTACACATTGCCATTACCCACCCTGAGACTGCACTACCCCTCTCAAGGAAGACTGAGAGAGTCAAGTGAATCTGTGAATGCCCATACAGTCATCCAGGTCCTGTTTCAAGGAAGATGGTGTATCACACCACTTGCTCTGCAAGAAGAGTTTATTCCAGAAGTTAGGTAGATGATGCTCAATGAACCTGTGTCTCCACCATATTTTATTAATCTGCTGATGAAGAGCGGGCCTGGTTCTGGAATTTTAGGCCAGTTTGATTTGTGTGGATATAAGAGAGCCAAGACAACTGGGTCCCTAATGGTATGGAAGGAAAAGTATAGATCTCCTTTCAGGAGTCTATATGATACTGACTACAGGGACTGTACTTCTAGTCTGTATTATACTGACTACAGGGACTGCACTTCTATTCTATATGATACTGACTACAGGGACTGCACTTCTAGTCTGTATGATACTAACTATAGGACTGCACTTCTAGATTATATGATACTGACTACAGGGACTGCACTTCTAGTCTTTATGATACTGACTACAGGACTGCACTTCTAGTCAATATCATACTGACTACAGGGATTGCACTTCTAGTCTATATGATACTGACTACAGGGAATGCACTTCTAGTCTATATGATACTGAATATGGGACTGCACTTCTAGTCTATATGATACTGACTACAGTGACTGCACTTCTAGTCTATATGATACTAACTATAGGACTGCACTTCTAGTCTGTATCATACTGACTACAGGGATTGCACTTCTAGTCTATATGATACTGACTACAGGGATTGTACTTCTAGTCTATATGATACTGACTACAGGGACTGCACTTCTAGTCTATATGATACTAACTATAGGACTGCACTTCTAGTCTGTATCATACTGACTACAGGGATTGCACTTCTAGTCTATATGATACTGACTACAGCGAATGCACTTCTAGTCTATATGATACTGACTACAGGGACTTCACTTCTAGACTATATGATACTGACTATAGGGATTGTACTTCTAGGCTATATACTGACTACAGGGACTACACTTCTAGTCTATATCATACTGCCTACAGGGATTGCACTTCTAGTCTATATGATACTGACTACAGGGATTGTACTTCTAGTCTATATGATACTGACTACAGGGACTGCACTTCTAGTCTATATGACTGACTACAGGGCCTGCACTTCTACTCTAGTCTATATGATACTGACTACAGGGATTGCACTTCTAGTCTATATGATACTAACTATAGGGACTGCACTTCTAGTCTATATGATACTGAGTATAGGGACTGCACTTCTAGTCTATATGATACTGAGTATAGGGACTGCACTTCTAGTCTATATGATACTGACTACAGGCACTGCACATCTAGTCTATATGATACTGACTACAGTGACTGCACTTCTAGTCTATATGATACTAACTATAGGACTGCACTTCTAGTCTGTATCATACTGACTACAGGGATTGCACTTCTAGTCTATATGATACTGACTACAGCGAATGCACTTCTAGTCTATATGACTGACTACAGGGACTGCACTTCTAGTCTATATGATACTGACTACAGGGATTGCACTTCTAGTCTATATGATACTGACTACAGTGACTGCACTTCTAGTCTATATGATACTAACTATAGGACTGCACTTCTAGTCTGTATCATACTGACTACAGGGATTGCACTTCTAGTTTATATGATACTGACTACAGGGACTGCACTTCTAGTCTATATGACTGACTACAGGGACTGCACTTCTAGTCTATATGATACTGACTACAGGGATTGCACTTCTAGTCTATATGATACTAACTATAGGGACTGCACTTCTAGTCTATATGATACTGAGTATAGGGACTGCACTTCTAGTCTCTATGATACTGACTACAGGCACTGCACTTCTAGTCTTCAGTGCTATTTAGGGTAGGGATTTCTGCTCTGCCTATTTTCTTTTCTTCATGAAGCACTAAAAGCACAAGCATTTCTTTGGAATCCTGTGATTTCTCTCCAGTCACCTTTCAGATCTTCAGCCTAGTCTCTGCAGATTTTAGAGACTTCTCTAGCCATGTATTTAAATGCACACCTGTATATATATGTTTATATACACATGTGTAGATTATTTGTCTTTTATAAATATGCATGTGCTTATATGTATGAACACACGCGCGAGTGCTCACACTCACACGCATGCACGCACGCGCGCGCGCACACATATATTTGTGATATTTGTTTGTGGGCACATGTATATATGTGTTTAGTTTTCTGTATTGTGTTGCAGTTTGGTAAATCTATTCACAACAATGCAAACAATAGCTAAGTGCAACACACTGCAATTATGCCATACATGGTGACCGGGTGACCGTAACACACAATAGCCAATCTTATGCAGCTTAGAGTAGCTGATAAACATCGGCAGCGTTTATTCTGCATAGCTGTAGTTTTATAGGTTCATAAATTGTTATTCATTTTCCTAGGAAAGCACACCTATGAGTCCTCCACTCACACCACAGTGCAGAATGGTTGTCAGTTTCTGATAGAAGTGGTTTTCAGAACTGGGTGTACTTTTGTTTTCCACACTCTTGAAAGGGCATTGTAGGACACGTACTTCTTAATGTGTTTATTGTTTTTCTAATTTAACTGTGACATTCCTTTCACTTTGAGGGTTGGACTGTTTACCATGTAATCGTTCCCATTCTGCGCATGAGTTCCAGTTCTTATTCAGAGTTCCACAATGTACTTTCGTAGAACAAACTGTGAGCACTGATAAGAATTTCTAGGGAATGCTCTGCAGTTTGTTGTTCATTAATTTTAATAGCCAGTCAAAAAGAAAAGTTTAACAAGATAAGAAGAACAATGCACAGGGAAGAATTCAAAGCATCGGTCACTAATCATTTCTTGTTTAAGCTGTGAATAAGTAATTATATATACAAATTCAGTTATGTCTGTTGAGACCACAGTGATTAGTAAAACAATGTATGTTGCATGTAAAATATGATCCCTATGCCATGTTATGCTTCATCTGGTATAGTTTTTATTGCTTGATAGTGGATGTTAGGCTGTTAACAAGATACTGTGTTTGTCTTAAGCTACAGTTTTCCTCGGAAAGAAATCTACTGTATGTGCTAAATGGCATTCCTATGGCTAGGACCAGATACATGATATATTCATTTCGTAACTGGTGACAATGATTAATTAATTGTAACTTTGTACTTTGAAATACACAAAATCTCTGTCATTTTTGTCTCATATTATTGTGTTACTGCATTATTGACTATAAGTTGGAAATGCTGAGGGTGCTTGTTATCAGAAACTTCAGGAATTACTGACTGAAAAACATATCAAGACTTGAATTTTTCTCCTATTGTGCTCAGATCCACTAGAACTTTTGAGTAAATGTTAACTGCATTTTCTTTATTACCTTCAACACTATTTTAATTTCTCTCATATCTGTGTATTTTGTAACATGTTTGCTAATACAATTTGAAACAATATTCTCTTACTTGTTTTTTTTTTCTTTTCTTGTGATTTAGTTGTCTATTTCCTTGTTTGTTCAGTGCTTCCATTTCCTTGTTGTTTAGGGAAAGTGGTAGCTGGATTTATTACAGTAATGAGCTATGTGTAAATTAATGTATGCTGTGTTAGCCCCACCCCCACGTCAACCACTGAAAACATACCTACCCCTTACTCTGCAACAGTATACAAGTACTTGTTTTAGATTGCGAGAAAAAATAACATTATAAGTTATTTTCAAAAGGTATGTACACCTCTTAAAGAAAATGGTACTGTATAAAATTGTGTTAATTTCCACCATCTAAAGCAGCAAAATGTAACAGCATAGTTGACTGTATGCATGCATGCATTTATTATCTTGTTAGTTTGTTCATTTCTTTAGTCTGTTTCTTCATGTGCTTGCTTTCTTGCACTGCTGACTATGAAGCGTCTAATTAGGAATAGCCCTTTTGTAGTGGATACCCAGAAAGACATTTTTACACAGAATGCAATAACCGTACACTTCAACAGTGCATTGCAGTATACAGCCTAAAACAATAGTTACATAGAAACGACAAAATGTGCACAGCTGCAATATATCAAACAACCATTGGCAGATCGTGCATATATAGGTGTCATGAGTAGTGATTAAATCTTATGCAATGGGATAGAGGAAGAAGAGTAAATAAAAAAGAAAGGAAATTATAAAGGGCAAGCAGGAGCAATGTCCAAGCTAGGAAGGCATATGCAAAAATTAAGTAGGGATAAGCAGACACAAGTCTGTTTCCAAAATACTGTACTATTTGCAGTTTGCATACAGCTGTTAATATACAATGGAAGGAGATTAAGCATAATTATATATGAAATCAGAGTGTAAACTGATCAACCGTTAGAAGGGAGCACCTGGTGTTAGGACAGAAGGACAACTGTTGATGAAAATGTTTCAGGGAGAGAAAGCAACAAAGGGTACGTGAAGGGGAATGGAAGAAGAGAAGGGGAATAAGATGGACAATAGATATACAAGGCTTAAGAAAAACAAAATAAACAGGAGTAATAGGTTAAGTGTAGAAGACAAAAGAGATTTCATACAGTGCTACAAAATAATGAGCAGTAAAGAATTTGGATGAAACATGATTGGGACTCTGTTGGCATCTGTGGTAAGCACAGAAACACAGATAGGCATAAATGTTTGGGTTACACTCAACAGTATTCATTTACTGTAGTACGCCCGAGCAAAGGGCAGTGTGTGTGTTACATGTAAAGGGACACCACACTTACATGTGGCACAGTTCAGTGACATGTTAAGTGACACCACAGTGTGGACATTACACATTAAGTGACACTGCAATGGCATGCAGCACAGAGCAGCATGAGCATTACACATTAAGTGACACCACCATTACATGCAGCACAGGAAAAAGGTGATGTCACACAAGTGTCACCATAGATACATGTAACACAGGACAAAGTGGATATTACATATTATGTGACACCACAGTTATATGTAGCACAGGACAGTGTAGATGTTATATGTTGAGTGACACCACACATACATATAGCATAGGGCAGTGTCATGTTAAATGACACCACAGTATGGACATTACATATTAAGTTACAGCACAGTTACATGTAGCACCCCAAAGCAGTGTGGGTGTTACTTATTAAGTGACACCACAGTTACATGCAGCACAGGAGAAAGGTGATGTCACACAAGTGTCACCATAGTTACATGTAACACAGGACAGAGTGGATGTTACATGTTATGTGACACCACAGTTCTATGTAGCACAGGACAGTGTAGATGTTATATGTTAAGTGACACCACACATACATATAGCACAGGGCACTGACATGTTAAATTATACCACAGTGTGGGCATTACATATTAAGTTACAGCACAGTTATATGTAGCACCCCAGATCAGTGTGGGTGTTACTCATTAAGTGACACCACAGTTACATGCACCACAGGACAAAGGTGATGTTCCACAAGTGTTACCACAGTTACATGAAATACAGAACAGAGTGGATTTTACATGTTATGTGACACCACAGTTATTTGTAGCATAGGGCACTGTATATGGTACATGTCAAGTGACACCATGTTTGCATGTAGCATGGGGCAGTGAGGATGTTTCATGTGACACCACAGTTACATGTCGCACAGGACTATGTGGAAGTAACATATTAAGTGACACCACCATTACAAGTCCATTGCCAATTTACTTAACTTAAATGTATTCCTAACATGAGTTTTCTGGATAGGTTGGCAGTCTGTGGTAGGAAGTTTGTTCCATAATTTATCTGCAATTGCAGAAAAGCACAACTCAGTGGAGGTACTTAATGTAACAGAGGGTAGTGTAGATGTTACACAAGTGACAACACATTTACATGTAACACAGGGTATTGTGGACATTACACATTATGTGATACCACAGTTACAAGCAGGACAGGGCACAGTGGATGTCACACATTAAGCAGCACCACAGTTACATGTCCAGTCACTAAATTGATGTAATTGAATGCTTTCCTAAAATGTGTTTTCTGGATAGGTCATCAGATTATAGTTGGAAGTTTGATCCATATTTTATCTACAATTACAGAAAAGCACTACTCACTGAAGGTACTTAATGTAGCACAGGGTAATGTAAATGTTACACAAGTAACAGCACAATGTAGCACAGTGCAGTGTGGACATTACACATTCAGTGACACCACATATACATGTAGCACAGTGCAGTGTGGATATTACACATTCAGTGACACCACATTTACATGTAGCACAGGACAGTGTGGATGTTACACAAGAGACACCACAGTTACAGATAGCACAACACAATGTGGATGTGGCATATTAAGTGACACCACAGTAATATGTAGCACAGAGCAGTGTGGGTGTTATGCATTAAGTGACACCACAGTTACAAGTAGCACAGGACAGGGTGGCTGTTACATGTGACACCACAGTTATATGTAGCATAAGGTACTGTAGATGTTCCATATTAAGTGAAACTATCATTACATCTGGCATGGGGCAGTGTGGATGTCACATGTTAAGTGATATCACAGTTACCTGTAGCACAATATAGTGTAGATATTACATATTAAGTGACACCACAGTTACATGTAGCACAGGGCATTTTGTGAGGCCACAGTTACAAGCAGAACAGGGCACAGTGGGTGTTACATGTTAAATGATATGATAGTTACATGTAGCACAAAGCAGTATGGGAGTTACACATTAAGTGGTACCACAGTCATGAGTACAACAAGGCACTATGTATATTACAAATTAAGTGACACCACAGTTGCAGGCATCACAGCCAGTGTGGGTGTTACACATTAAGTGACACCACACTCACATGTAGCACAGAGCAGTATGAATATTACACATTAATTGGCACCAGTGTAACATGGAACACAGGCCAGTGTGGATATTATACATCAAGTGACACTACACGTACATGTAGCACAGGGCAGTGTGGATCACAGGATCATAGGATCACAGGAAGTTACTAGGCTAATGGCCCTAGGGCCATTACAAGCCTAGCCAAGTTCTACCCTGGTTTCCATGATCAGCACCTATTACCCCTGTCCAAGAGAGACACAGGTGGAACCCCCAGGGTGACTTTACAGTTATCCATCCAATTGTCCAGATTGCATTTGAAGAGGACCAATGAGGTGCTCTGTTTGACATGAAGTGGAAATCTGTTCCAAATGTGTGGTAGCCTCTGGAAGACAAATCTGTCCCTCCAACAGGTTCTATTAATGTCATATACAAGGATAAGATCTTTAGAATGAGTAACCCATGTGCCATTTGACTTGCAGATATGCAGCATTTCCAGTAAAGCATGGTCAGAGATAGCCTTATACGCAAGGCAGAGATCACCTCTGAGTAGTCTGTAAGAAACACAATAAAGTGACAGTGATTTCAGTAGATCCACATAGGACAGATGCTGAAGACTTTGAATTTTCCTTGTGAAGAACCTTTGAGTTCTCCCCAATTACTGCAGGTGCTTAGAAAGATACATACCAAAAGGGGCATTCTACTCAATTATGGGCCTGATGAGGGAAGAGTACAGTGAGGTTATAAATTCTTTTTTTCTAGAGGCAATACCCTTACTTATGAGATGAGGAATATAGAACACTCTTCTTATCACTGTGGAGACATGGTGACATGGTGATCAAAGGTAAATTTGCTGTCAACCTGCGTGCCCGGGTTTCTCAGCACTGAGTGTGTACTTAGGGTGCTGCTACTGATGTGGTATTTAGCAGGAACATCGCTCTTACTGAAAAAGATGATAATACATTTTTTTGCATTACGTTTAAGGCCATGACTTTGGCACCAACCATTTGTTTGCATAAGACCCTCTTGTAGGATGTTGACATCGTTTGGAGCTTCTATGACCACTCCCATTTTACAGTCGTCAGCAAACCTTGCAGCCACAGACCTTTAGTTTTTGCTTGAACTTCAGAGAAATAGATTCCAGACAGTAGAGGTCCCAGGACTGATCCCTGTGAAACACCACTGGTTATGGATCTGCTGTTGGAGGTGGATTCCCCTATTTTGATTGTATGGGTTCTATCAGTGAGCCAGTTAGTGACCCACCTAACAATATAAGGGTTGATACCTAGCTGGGTAGGTTTGTCAATGATGCTTGAGTGAGGGATAGTGTCAAAAGCCTTGGCTAAGTCTAGGTAGGCTGTGTGCACTGATTTCCCCTCATACAAGGCCTTGGTGACTGTCGCAAAGAAGTCCACCAGGTTTAACAGGCATGATCTCCCTTTGAAAAGTCCAAACTGAGTAGGGACAAGTGTTTGGAGATTACCTATATCTTTCTTGATAAGGTCCATGATGATTCTCTTCATAACGTTGCAGATAATGCTAGTCAGGCTAATAGGTCTATAGTTCCCAGGATCAGTGGAAGCATCCCCTTTGTGTCCATTTCCATTCAGCTGTGATGCAGCCAGTGCTTAGACTATGATTGAAAAGAGTACCCAATGTACAATGATGTTGCCAGGTAACACAGATGCTGTGTTTTTGACCTTAGAGAGGGTGGTTACAACCTGCTCTTTAGAGACAGGAGGTAGGATGTCATGGGGTACATGTGGTGGGGACAGAGAATTAAGTTTTCACAGACCCTGTCAGCTAACAGGTTAGCTATGTCCACAGGCTTAGTATATGTGGTATCATTAACTACCAATTTGGTGCAAATCCTGGCCTTTCCTTTTAGGTTATGGATGTAACTAAAGAACACCTTATGGTCGTCTTTAGCTGAGGAAGCTAATTTGGATTCATAGTTTGCTTTGGAGGACTTCATAGGTTCTTAGGTTCATACTAGGCTATCTGCCCAAGGGCATTTATAAGCCTAGCCAGAGTTTTGTGGCTTTTGCCACCCCTTTAGTTTGGAGGATACTATGCCCATTTTTTTGCTGTGCCTCTGTCAAGCAGAGACACAGAGATAATCCCTGGGGTATATCTGCGATCTCCCATCCATTGGTCAAGATTTCTCTTGAACAAAGCCAGTGAGGTGCTCTGCCTCACATATACCGGGATTTTGTTCCACAGCATAGGGAGTCTCTGGGTGATGAATCTGTCCCTCCAGCACGTCCTATTAATAACCGTGTCAAGGTTTAAGTCTCCCGCCCTTGTAGTTCTGAGGGATCTAGATTTTTTGAGGTGAAGATGTTCATCAATTCTGGGTTGGACATGGCCTTGTATGTCAGGCACAGGTCACCTCTGAGCAGATGGTAAGTGACTGAGTAGTGCTGAAGTTCTTTCAGTCGGGCAGCATAGGACATATTTTTGAGACCCTTTATCCTTTTGGTGAGGAACTTTTGGGGCCTTTCCAGTTGCTGCAGGTGTCGTGTCAGATACATTCCAAATGGGGCATTGTACTCAATCATTGGCCTGATGAGTGATGAGTACAGGGGGATGATGACTTCCCTTGATCTAGATGCGAATCCCTTCATGATCAGGTGGGCAATGTAGAAGGTCTTCCTAACTACTTTGGCAACGTGAATATCAAATGAAAGGTTACTGTCAACCTGGGTACCCAGATCCCTGATAACCTCTTTTGTGCTTAGTGGGTTGCCGCCTATATGGTAGCTAGGGGTAACCTTGTTTTTCCCGAAGGGTATGACTATGCATTTTTTGGCGTTTAACTTTAGGCCATGGTCCTGGCACCAGTTTTCCGTTTCTATAAGACCCTTTTGAAGGATATCTGTGTCAGATGTGTTCTCAACTATGGCACCCAGTTTGCAGTCATCTGCAAATTTTGTCAGCCATAATCCTCCTGTGTTTGCTTGGACTTCTGAAAAGTAGATGCCGAACAGGAGAGGGCCCAGGACTGAGCCCTGTGGGACACCACTTGTGACAGGCTTTGAGTCTGACATAGCGCCAGCAACTCTGACCCTGTGGGTTCTGTCACTTAGCCAATTTGCAACCCATCTTGTGACGTATGGGTTTACATTTAAGCTGATGAGTTTTTCAATGATACCTGAGTGGGGTATTGTGTTGAAAGCCTTTGCCAGGTCGAGGTAGGCTGTGTGGACTGCCTTTCCCTCATCAATGGCCTTGGTGACTGTTTCGAAAAAGTCCATCAGGTTTAAAAGGCATGATCTGCCCTTGACAAAGCCAAACTGGGTCGGATCCAAAGTCTGCAAGTCTCCTATGTCTTTATTTATGAGTTCCATTATGATCCTCTCCATAACTTTGCAGATCAAGCTTGTCAAGCTGATGGGACAGTAATTTCCCGGGTCGGTGGAGGCACCTCCTTTGTGAAGTGGGACCACAGTTGCCGTACACCACTCCTTAGGCACATATCCTGAGGTGAGGCTAAGATTAAACAGCTGCCCTAACTGCGGGTTTAATTCCTCATTGAGTTCATGGAGCACACATCCGGGGACACCATCTGGTCCCATGGATGCTGTGTTTTTTGCCTTGGAGAGAGCAGTTCTCACCTGAGCGTTTGAGATGTTCGGGGGGCTATAATTCTCTGGTATAGATATCTCACCTTTTGGGGGGGGGGGGAGAAGTTTGCACTGAACCTGTCAGCCAGTATGTTGGCAATGTCTGTAGGTTCAGTAATTTTTACATCATTTTGAACCAATTCTGAGCATATCTGGGAGTTTCCTCCCAGGTTTCTACAAGAAGTCGTATTTGCTTGTTTAAGCTGAAGATGGAGTGTTTCTAGTTTAGGGCCTGCTCTCTCTTATTCTTAGACAGCAATTTCATCCTCTTATTGTAAAGTCCACCAGGCAGGTTTGTTCTTCCTTAAAGAGCTTGTTTTGGTCCTATCAGGTACGGCCAAGTCAATGCAGTTATACAGGTGTTTGTATAAAGCATTGGTACATTGGTGTAGAACTCGTCATAGTTGCCAGTTCCATCTGAAGAGGGAGGTGCAGTGAAGCTATTTATACCATCCCATAAGAGGTTATAATCTGCTCTGGAGAAGTTTTTTAGTTTAGTTGCTGCTGGTGGGGGGTCAGGTATGATAGTTACTTCAAATGAGACTGATTTATGATCAGATCTCAGCAGGGAAGACCTCACAGTGGGGGTGCTACAGCCGTCCCCCATATTGGTAAGCACCAGATCCAGGATGTTGGCAACCGTTGTTGTGTGAACCAGCTGGTTCAGGGCAATGGAGTTAATGAAGCTGAGGAACCTTTGTGGAAGTGAGTTTGAGCATCAGTAATTTACCCATTCAATGAATGGGTAGTTAAAGTCTCCTAAAACCATGGTGTTCTAATGCATCTTGATAGACTGAGTAGATCCAAATAGGCAGAGTGGGTGTCCTGCTTCATGGAGGGGGTCTTGTAGCTGACAATGACTTGAATAGGTGTCCTACCAACAATTAAATTTACCTGAAGTATGTCCAGGGAATCATAGGTTCATAGGTGTGTACTAGGCTAATGACCCCGGAGCCTTTACAAGCCTAGCCCATAGGATTACCCTGGCATCGTGCCACCCGACCTTAGTTCCGAGTACCTCTGTTGAGTAGAGTCACTGGAGTGATCCCCAGGATGAAATCTCTATTTGCCATCCACTCATCAAGATTTCTCTTAAAGAGGACCAGTGAGGTGCTCTGTTTGACATGTATGGGAATTTCCATAGCATGGGTAGTCTTTGGGTTATGAACCTGTTCCTCCAGCACGTTCTGTTGATTGTGATAATGAGACTGAGGTCTCTAGAGCATGTGGTGTGGAGGAATTGGAATTTCTTTAGATGTAGCACTTCCAACAGAGCTGGGTCAGACATCGCTTTGTAAGTCAATCAGAGATTGCCTCTAAGTAGGCAATATTAGACAGAGAATAGTTGGAATTTTTTTGAGTCTGTCCATATAGGCATACTGTTTAACCAATCTGGAGGTGTATTTATCATTAATGAATATTGATAAACTTCCTCTTCTAGTTTTCACACCTTCAATTTATGGTCTGAACATGTGGAAGAAGGTGTAACGTGGTAAGGTGTGGGTGCTCTCCACAGCCTTGAACCAGGTCTCCATGACTGCAGAAATGCCTGCGTCTTCTAATGTGAGTGCAGTTTAACCTTGAGGTTGTTTTTAGATGACATTTTTACATTGAGACTTTTGTCCTTGTGACACTGCTTAAAAAAGGCACTATGGGGGTGGCAAGAGCCTTTTGCCAGTAGCCAAAATCCCAGGGGTGACAGATGAAAACCATCTCTGGCAAAGCATTGAGGTCTGTCAGTCATGTCAGCTCAGGCTGACTGATACTGGATCCCCTTAGAATGAGACCAGAAACTAAGCCAATTATTAAAGGCAATCATTTTCTGTTTGCACTGAGGCATTATCCTAAGTGAAGGTAAAATGCTGCTTAAGGCTAGGGACATACCTGCCTGAGACACATAGTCCAAGAGCTCAGTCATGTCTCACTTCATATAGTCCAGAGAGGTACATCTCAAGTCATTCACACCAACACAGCTACAACAGAGTCATAACAGTACCTGTTGTTGAGAGACTTGAGTACATATGTGATATGGAGGATTCTGGTACCTGACAGACAGCTGACCATGACATTTTCCTTATCCAGCCAGGTGAGAGGGACATCTTTGTGTCTCACAATGGAGTCACCTATGACTAATATGTTTAGTTTTGTGTTTTGCCTTATAAGCTTGACAGGTGAGACACTGGTGCTTGAGCTATTATATGTACTGTGTTCTGCAGAGGAAGTATTATGTGCAGTGTTCTTGTGTTTGTGTTTGGGAGGTCTCCGGTATTTAGGTATGTTTCTGGTGAGAACTTCTGCATATGTAGGTATGGGTGATGTGGGTTTGGGTGGAGTAGGAGGTGAGGTGTGAGTGCTGACAACCCGCTCAGTGTCAGATGTACTGACTAGTGTGTGAGAGAGTATGGATTCAAGGTTCTTAATATAGTTGCATCTCTCACATATTGCATTTGTGTGGACTAGGAGTAGAGAGCTGTCAGTGTACATGAAGCAATTGGTACACTGTTTCAGGATAGCCATGTCAACCAAGCTGGTTGGAGAAACTGTGGGAAACTGTCCATCCATAGTGTTAGGTAAATTTATATGGTCAGAAACAGGAAGAGGTTACACATTAATTGATGCCACATTTACATGTGGCACAGGACAGTATGGATTTTACACATTATGTGACACCACAGTTGCAAGCAGAACAGTGCAGTGTGGATGTTACATGTGACACCACAGTTATATGTAGCACAGGCCAGTGATGTTACACAGTAGCTGACATCACATTTACATGTCCAGTTACTAAACTGATGTAATCAAATGTTTTCCTAAAATGTTTTTTTTTAATAGGTTGGCAGACCATAGTAGGATGTTTGTTCCATATTTTATCTGCAATTACAGAAATTACAACTTGCTGGAGGTACTTAATGTAGCTGAGGGTAGTGTATATGTTATCCAAATGGCGACATAGTTACATGTAGTACAGTGCAGTGTGGACATTACACATTAAGTGACAATACATTTACATGTAGCACAGGGCGATGTGGACATTACACATTAAGTGACAACACATTTACATGTAGCACAGGGCAGTGTGGACATTACAAATTAAGCGACTACACATTTACATATAGCACAGTGCAGTGTGGACATTACACATTAAGTAACAACACATTTACACGTAGCACAGTGCAGTGTAGACATTACACAGTAAGTACAAACACATTTACATGTAGCACAGTGCAGTATGGACATTACACATTAAGTGACAACATATTTACATGTAGCACAGTGCAGTGTAGACATTACACATTAAGTAACAACACATTTACATGTAGCACAGTGCAGTGTAGACATTACACATTAAGCAACAACACATTTACATGTAGCACAGTGCAGTATGGACATTACACATTAAGCAACAACACATTTACATGTAGCACAGTGCAGTGTAGACATTACACAGTAAGTACAAACACATTTACATGTAGCACAGTGCAGTATGGACATTACACATTAAGTGACAACATATTTACATGTAGCACAGTGCAGTGTAGACATTACACATTAAGTAACAGCACATTTACATGTAGCACAGTGCAGTGTAGACATTACACATTAAGCGACAACACATGTACATGTAGTACAGGTCAGTGTAGACATTACACATGAAGTGACAACACATTTACATGTAGCACAGTGCAGTGCAGACATTACAGAAGTGACACCACAGTTACATATAGCACAAGGCAATGTGGATGTGACATGTTAAGTGACACCACAGTTACATATAGAACAGAGCAGTGTGCTCGTTACACATTAAATGACACCACAGTTACATTTGGCACAGGACAGCATGGATGTTACATGTGATGCCACAAATACATGTAGCACAAGACAGTGTGCATGTTACACATTATCTGACACCACAGTCAAAAGCAGCACAGAGCAGTATAGATGTTACACATTATCTGACACTACAGTCAAAAGCAGCAGTGTGGATGTTACACATTATATGACACCACAGTCAAAAGCAGCACAGGGCACTGTTAATGTTGTATGATAAGTGACACCACAATTACATATAACACAGGGCAGTGTGGGCATTACATATTAAGGGACACCACAGTTACATGTAGCACAGTGTAGTGTGAATGTCATATCCTAAGTGATTTCACAATTACATATAGTACAGGGCAGTGTGAATATTACACATTATGTGGCACCATAGTTGCAAGCAGCAGAGGGCAGTGTAGATGTTAAATGTAACACCACAGTTCTGTGTAGCACAGGGCAGTGTGTATATTATACATTTACTTACATTACAGTTATATGTAGTACAGGGCAGTTTTAATGCTACATATTAAATGACACCACAGTTACTTGTAGCACAGGGTGGTGTGGATGTTACACAAGTAACACTACAATGACATGTTGCACAAGATACTGTGAACATTACACATCAAGTGACACCACAGTTACATACAGCATAGGCCAGTGTGGATTATACACAAGTGACAATACAATTACAAGCAGCACAGGACAGTGTGAGTGTTACACATTAAGTCACACCACATATACATGTAGGGCATGGCAGTGTAGATGTTACACATTAAACAATACCACAGTTACATTTAGTACAGGGCAGTGTGAATGTTACATGCCACATCATAGTTACATGCAGTATGAGGCAGTCCAGAACTTTCACATTAAGTGGCACCACAGCTAGAAGTCCAGTTGCTAAACTGATGTAATCAAATGTTTATCTAAAATTAATTTTCTGGATAAGTTGGCAGACTGTTGCAGGACGTTTTGTTCTATATTTTATCTGCAGTCACAGAAAAGCACAGCTCACTGGAGTGCTTAATGTGACAGGAGTTAATACCATTTCTGATGACTATCCAATGTATTGTGTTGGGATGCACCCTTTGATGGCCTTGGAGAATGCTGGACATTTGTGTTTGTACAGTAGTTTATGGACAACATTTAGAAGTACCATATTTACAAATTGTTTATATTCAGGCCAGTTAAGAGCTCTAAGGGACATACTCTAGAGGGATGTGCAGATCCGGATCTGGCTACTCCACTGCAGCTGGTACAGGGAAGCTGTGGGTTTGAGAACATAGTAGCAGCTCAGAATGAACTAGATAGAAAAAATACAATAAGGCAAAAAACTAGTAGAGAGCAGGCTTCCAATTTCTAAAAAGCAGATTTAATTCTGTCAGACTGACACACACACAAGTGCTTTCACAGTTAGCTTCTTCAGGTGAATAAAGTGCAGTTACAAGAATACCTATTATATAGTAATTAATTAAGATCACATGACTAATAACAATGATTAATCTTAAAGTAACCTCCTCATTTCATAAAACCTACAATATACATGCACAAAACTTCATAAACGTGATATAAGTATAAACAAAAAAATTCATATAAGAAAATATACAAGTTTTTCACATAAATGTATTATTTCATACACATTACACATATTAGCTAAAAAACATACTTTAAAATCATTTTCATAGGGGTCGTGCCTTAAGTAAAGGTCTGATGGGGACATGGTCATTAAGTCCATATCTCATATCTGCCCTAAGTCTAATGATCCACTCTGCTTCGAGTGTTTCAGTTCTTGTTCTGATATCACCTCCTCTCGTATTTTCAAAACATCTACCTAATGTTAAAAACATAAAATTTTGCTGTATATAAGTCTCTTTGACATGTTTAGCCAAAGCATTATGTGCACTCTGTTTCTTAATATGGTATAAGTGCTCTCTAATCCTAAATTTAAATTGCCTATCTGTTTTCCCTACATAAAATTTATGACAAACTTGACAGATAGCTAAATATACTAAATGTAAGCTATCACATGTTGCAGATGTCCTAAAATAAAATATCTCACCTGTATCTGGGTGCAAAATTTGTATCTGCAGTGGTGGTGCTGCGGTAGCATTGTCGCCTCACAGTAAGACGTGCTGTTCGATTCTCAGCTAGAGCCTCTTCTGTGTGGAGACATGCGTGAATGGGCGTACCTTTGTTGAAGGCTGTGTGTCAGGGCCGGCAACTCGGCATGTAAAAATCTACTGCCAATCATTAGTGGACCGGAGTTCCGCTGTGGCGACCCCTAACCGGGAAAAGCCGAAAGACACAACAACAACAATCTGGGTGCACAAATTTGTTCTCCTCTAGAATATATCTACAATATTGACAATTTCTACAAGCCTTCTTCCCTTCCATGTGTTGTACTTTATTAACATCTCTAGTGGTACATAGCCTTCTCTTTAAAGATTTCTTATTTTTAAAAGTCAACTGTGGTCTAGTATCCAAGTGTCTACTAACTTGTTCATCCATCATTAAAATATCCCAGTATCTATTGAATATGCCTGTATATACTCGAATATTCCTGGAGTAGCTTAGACACATCCTTAATTTATGGGGAGTATGTCTCCTGATATTTTGTTCACTGATTGCGGGGTAGGTATGTTCTGAAAAGAAAGGTTTAGCCCTACCCTCTCTAAGTTTAGCCACCTGACTTATGTTTGTTTGTACAAATTCAGTTTCATACCCTCTCTGTATAAACTCTTTTTCTGCATTCCCCACTTGCCTTATAAACTCTTTATCCTGTACATTGAGTCTAGATAATCTAAATGTCTGATTTTGCACGACATTTTTAAATATAAAATTAGGATGCATGCTTTCTCGACTGAGCATGCTATTGACATATCATTCTTTTCTATAAAGTTTAGTGCCAAGCTTGTGATTCCGATCCCTACAAATTGAGACATCTAGGAAATTCATTTCTACATAAGACCAATTCATAGTGAACTTTAAATATGACGTAGTCTGATCGATGAAATGATGAAATTCCTCCAGCAATTCAACTGACTCACTCCAAACAAGGAAGAGGTCATCCACAAATCTACGAAAGAACACAATATTATGTCTATATGGACCTTGAACTAAATTTCTGGCTTCCCACTCTGCCAGAACTGCATTTGCATAAGTGTTAGCGCATAAGGTACCCATAGCTACCCCATTGCTTTGCCAGTAAATCTGTTTTCTAAATAAAAATACATTATTTTCTAAGACTAGATTAAGTAATTTCCTAATCAATCCCACTTTATTAACATCAAAATCCAAGGCTTCTAATTGTCTAGTAATACTATCTATACCTATTCCATTTGGTATCACTGTAAAAAGTGACACCACGTCGAGAGTAACCAGTAAGTACTCTGGAGGAATTTGACCTCCATTAGTTTCTTTGTATAGATCTCTTACAAACTGCTCAGTATCTTTTAAAATGTACTTGGAGCTATCTAGAAGACAGCGTAAACTCTTCTCTAAATAGATAGAGATAGATTACATGCACCAATTCCTGCCTGCTACTATTGGTCTCATTGGTGGCTTAACAAAACTTTTGTGAAGTTTAGGAAGTCCTCGGATGATGGGTATTGTGAGTTTCATTATGTTAAAATATTTAAGTAGTTCATCATCTATTTTCTGTGTTCTCTTTAACTCATATAGTTAATTTTCTATTTTCTTAATCATTTTATTAACATCATACTGAGTAATGCTACTATAAGTTACTGTCATTCAACATATTAATCATACTTATATCATAATCATCCTTATTCATGACTACAATCTGTCCTCTTTGTCTGCTGGTCTAATCATAATTTCAGCATTTTTTTGTAAATCACATAGCGCTTGGTATTCACTTTTAGTTAAATTATACCTATTACTGGGGTATTTCCTTCCCTTATGTGAATAATACACTGTATACGCCTCATCTATACACATTTTTTGAAATGCATGCACCAGGGAATTCAGCTTTGGAACAAACAGACTAGGTTTTCTAAATGCATTGATATTACCATACATATTCATATCATTATTGAACATAATTTTTAACATTAAATTTCAAGTAAATTGTTTGATGTCAAAAACGACATCTGTAATGTCCGAGTCTGAAGTCAGAATGAAAGATAATCCCTTGTTTAACACATTAAGCTCATTCATCGTTAAAGCATATCACGATAAATTGACAACTAGCTTTTTGCATTAATGAAAGCCTTTTTTATGGTGTAAGGACTCACCACACCTGCATTGTGCCTCCTCTTCCCTCTGGTGATGCTCCTTCCTCTCTGTGAGTCCATGTGCTGGACTCCCCCTCCTCGGCTCGTCGACCTCTGCCTGGTGGGGAGTGGAAAAGTCAAAGTAAGCGGTTTGGGTATGGATCAAAAAGGTGGTGGTTTAATGGAAATCCCATTGATGGAGGAATGAACCATAGTATCAGCTTCATCTTCCACTCTGTGTACCTCTGCTGTAGTGAAAAAAGTCTTCCGTCTGGCTCCAGGGTGCACAGTATTCTCCGACGCAGATGACATCATCATGTCACTCTGTAGTCATCGGGACACTCCTGCTTGAAGTTGATCAGCTCCCTGATTCGATAGTCCTTCGGCATTCGTCTCGTCATTGGTTCTTATGGCCTCCTCCTGCATCAAGCTGGAATTAACATTATTATTGATAGATTGAATCAAGTCACGTGGCCAAGTGAACACATTGCCACCCCGGAAATCTTGACGATCCCTCTGTAGTTTTTTCAGTTTAATCTGAATTAGTTTCCTGGCATATGTTTGGGCATTTTCAATAATTTCAAGCAAATGTTGTTGCATCATGTCAACCCCATATTTTTCATTTAAAGTATTAAATTTGTTCTTAATTATATTAATCGTTGCCTCAGCTTCCCTGGTTGCCGATTGCATTAGCAACCTAAGGTAGCTAATGCTTGCGGCTATGTTCAACTTCTGTCATTCAGTAAGCAAAATCTCATCACAGTTAGTTTGGGCGGGCATTTTCAAAATTCTAAGCCCTCGGGGAACGATATTCTCTCGTACACATATTTCAAGATGAAATTTCTCATACTGCGATCTTTTAAGTTTAAAGAGATCTCTCTTTAATGACAGTATTTCAGTTTTAAGCATTAAAAAATCAGCATTGGGTAAGTCTGTCCTCACTTCATGTAGGACACAGTTTAGTAGAGGGTTAGCATTCTCACTTACCCTGGAAATGAAATGTTCCACAGTAAAGTCTATACAGGCTTGCTTCCCAGCGGGATTGTATTCCAATTCTATAGCTTCTATTTCGGTAGCCATAATCCTGAATTAGTTTGTAGAAGTAACAAAGAAACATATATGTTCAAGGAAAGAGAGTGCCATCAAACAGATTGATCCTTCCATTCAGCTAGCAAGAAAACTGGAATGTAGAGCTCAATGCCAGTCCACAGACATTTAACCTTCAAAGGAGGATGTGATGTTGGGAGGTATTGTGTACCTTAGTAGATCTAGGACTTCTGAACTAACAGTTTCTGCTAGGACTGGATTAATGCACAGATATCCAGAGACATCCATTAGGGCTGCCTTGATCTTATACCCTGATCCCTGAAATCAAGTTGAGAATCAGAAATTGGCATATTTAACTATAAATGCTGGAGAGCTGTTTTACTGATTTTTGGTAATTTACAGTGTTGAAAGTGATCAAAGTATATTACGATAGAACTTCAGCAGTTTGTAATATAATTCAAGAGTTTCCTTTTTCTCCACAGTTGTGTGACCGTGGAGTTAATCTATTTAATTTCTAGGGTATGGGGGCTCTGTAAAAACAAAGTTTTGAGCAGTTTCAGTAATCACAGATGTAACACATTTGTTTACATTTGCAATTGTTTGGTTTAGATGTATTTTAGTTTAGATAATAACAATTGCCAATTTACTTTTTCAATGCATTTCTGTTAATCAAAGTTCATTGATGATTAAACACAATAGTATCAAATATATATCATCCAAAATAAACAAGTTGCACAGACCAATGTAAGCACACGGAAGACAGTATATAGTTCTACATTTCAAACAAATGATTCCTACAACTACACACAAACACAGGCACAAACACAAGATATGTATACATACATACATGCATATATATATATATATATATATATATATATATATATATATAGTGAGAAAATGTCAAGATAGGGTTATAACAATGAAGCTTCATGAATGTCAGTAGGTCAATCAGAACTATAGGTCTCTGAACCAAAGTAAAAGGCTTATTGTTTTATGTGAATCTTTTCATGACACAATATGTTTGTTTTTGCCTGTGTTCTGCTTTTAGTGCAATTGTTTTGTTAATGACACTAATATGTAATTTTGACTTGTAACAGGTTTGTTAATTATGTGCACTGACAACTATTTGCATGCAGGAATTTGCTCAGCTTAGTGTCTGCACAATTATCATGTCGACTTGCAAAAGAATGAAAATATAATAGAGATCAATGTAATTCTAACTGCTAAGCTAAACTGCCATACAGAAATATTTATAGTTACATACATGGGGTAGCAACTCTTCACCCAAAATCCACTGCTCCTGCTCACCTCCCCACAGTGTAATCTACTTTGAAGTTTATTACTGTTCTTATAGCCATACACCTCTACATGTACTAGTGAAGAGCATCGTACCTGATGCCAGTTGTAAGAGGATAACTTCTCAGTACTTCTAAAAAGGATTAAATCCTTCAAAACCACCTCCCAAAATGCCTAACGTGCTTTAGATGTGTGCTTTACGTATGTTAAAAATAAATCATGATTAAATGATACATGCATAGTCCATGTTAGACAAGTACATGCAGACATACATAAAGTCCATTGGAGAAACAATATCAGTCCATTCCAGCTGACATGTACACTAAAATAAAACAAGTTGTGTTTTAAAACATATTCACAGAAAACAATGTACTTTTGAATGTAGCCCTGTGAAAAGTCTAATGCTAAACTACTAAATAACCATTCTTAGCCCTCGGGACTTTTTCTTGTAGGATACTGAAATAGAGTGATCTTATATCAAGAGTTACTAAAATATCAGTCTTTCTAAAAAATCAGTTCAGGTGCATATTTTAGAAAGCTTTAAATGACAATTAAAAAATGAGAGTTTGTAAACAATGCTGTTGGTGAGCTTAATATTCACAAGTAACAGCCGTATGTGTCTTCTTTAACCATATTCTACTCTCTTTAAAAATGGCAGTCAGCCTACACTACATTCTAAAATCAGGAAAGACAAATTCATCGGTTTTAGACCCAAATTTGTATATGGTAAAGAAGGTGAAATGGTACTTATAGAAAAGCCATTATGTAAAACAGAAAAAAACATAGTTGAGCAAAAAATGTTCTTTCCCCATTTGCACTGCAGTGCATTCACATTAATTAATAGGAGAAACAAAACCATAATCCAGATCCTTCCAGATCACATCCAGATGCCAAGCACAAATTTCAGAATTAATTTAATGTGACATGTCAAATGCCCAAGGCGTTCTATACAGCCCAATGTGAGTGTTTTATATCTTTATAGCCCAATATGAGTGTTTATACATATAGGTAATTACATATCAGAATCATGGAACATTTCAGACATATCAAAAAGTGTCATCAGAAATGCATTATATAAATATGCCCAAGAGATAGACCACAGCACTGAGTTTAAATTGTAAGTCATTGAAAAAACGGAAAAAAAGTTCTTTTGGGAGGAGTATAGTGATGCACTACTAATTAATAAAGGAATGTGTCAAGTTTTATTAGAAGCAGATGGTTGTCTGTTACACAACAGATAAATAATTTCCCATAGGTGACTCGATAGTGAGGCACACTGATGTCCCACTCATTAGGTTGAATAAGGAGAAAGTAACAGTCAGCTACCTGTCAGGTGCCAGGATCCGCCACATAACGCCTGTACTCAGGTCCCTCAACAACAGGTACAAATATGACTCATTCATTGTACATGTGGGGGTGAATGACCTGAGATGTACCTCCCTGGACTACATGAAAAGAGACATGGAGGAGCTCTCAGATTATGTAGCCCAGGCAGGTATTACCCTAGCCCTGAGCAGCATCCTATCATCACCCAGAATGATACCATAGTACAAGCAGAAAATGACTGATTTCAGCAATTGACTAAGTTTCTGGTATCATTCTAAGGGGATCCAGTATCTGTCTCCCTGGGATGACATGACTGACAGACCTCGATGCTTTGCCAGAGATGGCCTGCATCTGTCACCCCTGGGCTTCTGGATACTGGCCAAGGCTCTTGCCACCCCTATAGTGCCTTTTTTAGATGGTGTTCCAAAGACCAAATTACCACCATAACAGCTACAAACAAATGCAATATGAGGGTCATGCTGCTCAATGCTAGAAGTCTAAATCTCAAAATGCATTCACTCAAACCACTCCTTAAAATGGGGAACATCGACATTTGTGCTGTAACAGAGACCTGGTTCAAGGCAGCAGAAAGCACCCCTGCACTACCAGGCTATAATTCATTCCACACCTTTTGACTCCAGAACTTGGACCGAAGCTCCAAAGGTGGTGGTGTTTCCATATTCATAAAGGATGCACACACCTCTAGACTGGTAGCCCAACATAACACATCTGAGATACTTCAGGTGCAGCTAACATTGGGTAAGACAGCAATTCAGGTCGTAGCCTGCTATAGGTCCCCAACCATGTCCCAAGACTCACAATCCATGTTCCTAAGCACCCTGGAGAATATTAGGGTCCAACCTAACACTCTCATACTGGGCAACTTCAACTACCCCTCCATTAACTGGGAAAACTACTCATGTACCAATGCACTTGCCCAATGTTTCCTGGAATTCTTTAATTCCAATGCCCTAGACCAGCTCATTCTTACCCCCCCCCCTAGAAGCAGCAACACCCTTGACCTGGTCATTACTAACATTGGTAACCATTGCTCTACACCAGTAATCAACTCCTCCCTGGTTAGATCCGACCACAAACTAATCAACTTGGAAATCCATATCCCCCCCCCCCCTCGCAAAGCCAACCACCATGAAAAACTTCTCCAAAGCTAACTTTGGGCTCCTAAAAACAGAGATGGCTAACTTCACGGCACCCATGCAAATGGAGAATAGTTGCATGACCACCAAATCATACACCAATGCACTGCACAAACACGTACACAAATGCATTGATCTCGCCATACCCATTAGAACCAAGACACTCTCCTCCAAAAAAAGGAAGCCAATCTGGTGGTCCCCTGCCATAAACAAACTCTACAACAGAAGGAGGAAACTGATGTGGAATAAGGTAAAGTCCCAAGTCTGGAAAAACTCCCTTATCAGCCTCAACAAAAAGATGAAATCCCTCATCAAATCCTCTAAAGCTAGCTATGAAAACAGAACAGCAGCAGATAGTAAAGGCAACCTCAAGGCCTTCTATAGTTAAGTAAAGGATCTCCATGGCAACAGCCAGATTTTCTCTGAGCTACTGCACAATGGTACCTCCTATACCAAGCCAACAGATATTGCCAACATACTGGCAAACAGATTCCGTGCCACCTTTACCCAGGACCAATCACAACACCAGTAGATTGCCAGGCACCCAGTATTACTGCACACATTAAAACAGCACTGTCCAAGGCCAACAATACAGCTTCTATGGTACCTGACAATATCCCTGGCTGTGTTCTACATGAACTACAGAGTGAACTGGCACCTCACCTGTGTGCCCTGTTCAATCACAGCCTCACCTCAGGCTATTACCCTACCAAATGGCGCACTGCTACAGGCATCCCTCTCCACAAAGGAGGAGCAACTACAGACCCTGGGAACTATCACCCCATTAGCCTGACGAGTCTGATATGCAAAGCTATGGAATGCATCATCATGGACCTAATAAACAAGGATATAGAGAATCTCCAAACTCTGGATCCTACACAGTTTGGTTTTGTGAAGGGTAGATCATGCCTACTCAACTTAGTCAACTTCTTTGAATCAGTCACCAGAGCTGTGGATGAAGGCAAGGTGGTTCATACAGCCTACCTTGATCTGAGCAAGGCCTTTGATACCATTCCCTACTCAGGAATCATAGAAAAATTCACTAAGCTAGACATCAACCCCTATATCACTAGGTGGGTTGCTAACTGGCTCACAGATAGAATCCATATTGTAAAAGTAGCTGACTCCAAATCGGACTGCAAACCAATCATGAGTGGAGTTCCACAGAGTTTGGTCCTGGGTCTTCTCTTGTTTGGTATCTACTTCTCTGAAGTCCAGGCCACCATGAAGGGACTCTGGCTGACAAAGTTCCCAGATGATTGCAAGTTGGGAGTTATTATTAACTCCCCAAGTGATGTTGACTTCCTACAGAAAGGCCTCACTGAGACCAATGACTGGTGTCAGAACCATGGTCTTATGCTTGATGCCAAAAAATGTGTCATCATCCCCCTTGGGAAAAAAAAAAAACGGTTCTCTTGAATTACCACATCAATGGTAGTCCACTGAACACAGAAGGCATTATAAGAGATCTGGGAACACAGGTTGACAGCAACCTCTTTTTTGACCACCACATTGCCACTGTGGTCAGAAAGTCCTTCTATGTGGCATATCTCATTACTAAGAGTTTTGCATCCAGGAAGAAAGAGGTCATTGTCTCCCTCTACTCTTCCCTCATTAGGCCAATCATCGAGTACAATGCCCCATTTGGCATGTACCTCACTAAACACCTGCAACAACTGAAGGGGCTGCAAAAGTACCTCACAAAGAGGATCCTAGGCCTTAAACACTTGTCCTATATGGACAGACTCAAAAAACTCCAACTATTCTCTGTCTCATATCGCCTACTTAGAGGTGATCTCTGCTTGACTTACAAAGCCATGTCTGACCCAGCTCTGTTAGAAATGCAACATCTAAAGAAATCCCAATCCCTCTGCACCACACGCTCCAGAGACCTCAAACTCATTACCACAATCAACAGAACGTGCTGGAGGGACAGGTTCATAACCCAGAGACTGCCCATGCTCTGGGAGAGACTTCCCGTACATATCAAACAGAGCACCTCACTAGCCTTCTTCAAGAGAAATCTTGATGAGTGGATGGGAAATAGAAAATTCACCCAGGGATCACTCCAGTGGCTCTACTCAACAGAGGCACTGGGAACTAAGGTTGGGTGGCACAATGCCAGGGTAATCATATAGGCTAGGCTTGTAAAGGCTCCAGGGCCATTAGCCTAGTACACACCTATAAACCTACTACCTAGGGGGTATTTATAATTTGAAATATTGACAGGGAAATTGGATTGGCTAGGTTCTGTTTGTCTGCAGTCCACAGATTAGTACTAGGCTAATGTCTGTTGTAGGCCATTTTAAGCTTAGCCAAATTACCCCATGTGAGAATCAAACCTTGCACCTTGTGTATGTAAGGTAATCACCTTAACCATTATACCAACCTCTCATCCCCTAATAATCACCTCAGAGCAATATACCACTACTCCACCTGAACTCTACTAGCCATCTACTGCTTTTTATTTATATCCTGTGTTCAGCCTGATAAAGAACTGGATATGGTACAAACATTTTTTTTTTAATTAATACTTGTATACAGTTCATCCATATGTTTTTGGCCACTGTTCAGGTATTTAGTGCATCTGGTTTTTAATTTTCAAAAACTTTCCCTTTCATGATTCAAGACTTCCTATACATTCAATGTTTAGTTATTCTTATTTCAGCTCAGAAATATCTCCAGAAGTTTTTTTTTTTTCTGCTGATGTTGCAATATTCACAAGTTGTTCTAATATTAGAGTATTATTTGAAAATAACTTCTTTTACATAGTTTCACAGTACATATACAGACAGATATGCCCTTTACTGCACTTGTTAATCTCCCACCAAACTGCCAAAGTTCAATTAATCTGTATAGTTCAGTTATGTTTTCTAAAATGCTTTCAGTTAAAAATGAGAGTTTGTAAACAATGCTGTTGGTGAGCTTAATATTCACAAGTAACAGTCTTATGTGTCTTCTTTAACCATATTCTACTCTCTTTAAAAATGAGTCAGCCTACACTACATTCTAAAATCAGGAAAGACAAATTAATTGGTTTTAGACCCAAATTTGTATATGGTAAAGAAGGTGAAATGGTACTTATAGAAAAGCCATTATGTCAAACAGAAAAAAACAGAGTTGAGCAAAAAATGTTCTTTCCCCATTTTCACTGCAGTGCATTCACATTAATTAATAGGAGAAACAAAACCATAATCCAGATCCTTCCAGATCACATCCGGATGCCAAGCACAAATTTCAGAATTAATTTAATGTGACATGTCAAATGCCCAAGGCATTCTATACAGCCCAATGTGAGTGTTTTATATCTTTATAGCCCAATATGAGTGTTTATACATATAGGTAATTACATATCAGAATCATAGAACATTATAGACATATCAAAAAGTGTCATCAGAAATGTATTATATAAATATGCCCAAGAGATAGATCATAGCACTGAGTTTAAATTGTAAGTCATTGAAAAAACGGAAAAAAAGTTCTCTTGGGAGGAGTATAGTGATGCACTACTAATTAATAAAGGAATGTGTCAAGTTTTATTAGAAGCAGATGGTTGTTTGTTACACAACAGATAAATAATTTCCCATAGGTGACTCGATAGTGAGGCACACTGATGTCCCACTCATTAGGTTGAATAAG
This sequence comes from Protopterus annectens, assembly GCF_019279795.1. Lineage (NCBI taxonomy): Eukaryota > Metazoa > Chordata > Ceratodontiformes > Protopteridae > Protopterus > Protopterus annectens. The sequence continues at coordinate 1,790,786,363 of NC_056741.1, read as the reverse complement.
GAGAAAGTAGCAGTCAGCAACCTGTCAGGTGCCAGGATCCGCCACATAACGCATGCACTCATGTCCCTCAACAACAGGTACAAATATGACTCTGTCATTGTACATGTGGGGGTGAATGACCTGAGATGTACCTCCCTGGACTGCATGAAAAGAGACATGGAGGAGCTCTCAGATTATGTAGCCCAGGCAGGTATGACCCTAGCCCTGAGCAGCATCCTACCATCACCCAGAATGATACCATAGTACAAGCAGAAAATGACTGATTTCAGCAATTGACTAAGTTTCTGGTATCATTCTAAGGGGATCCAGCATCTGTCTCCCTGGGATGACATGACGGACAGACCTCGATGCTTTGCCAGAGATGGCCTACATCTGTCACCCCTGGGCTTCTGGATACTGGCCAAGGCTCTTGTCACCCCTATAGTGCCTTTTTTAGATGGTGTTCCAAAGACCAAATTGCCACCATAACAGCTACAAACAAATGCAATATGAGGGTCATGCTGCTCAATGCTAGAAGTCTAAATCTCAAAATGCATTCACTCAAACCACTCCTTAAAATGGGGAACATCGACATTTGTGCTGTAACAGAGACCTGGTTCAAGGCAGCAGAAAGCACCCCTGCACTACCAGGCTATACTTCATTCCACACCTTTTGGCTCCAGAACTTGGACCAAAGCTCCAAAGGTGGTGGTGTTTCCATATTCATAAAGGATGCACTCACCTCTAGACTGGTAGCCCAACATAACACATCTGAGATACTTCAGGTGCAGCTAACATTGGGTAAGACAGCGATTCAGGTTGTAGCCTGCTATAGGTCCCCAACCATGTCCCAAGACTCACAATCCATGTTCCTAAGCACCCTGGAGAATATTAGGGTCCAACCTAACACTCTCATACTGGGCAACTTCAACTACACCTCCATTAACTGGGAAAACTACTCATGTACCAATGCACTTGCATAACGTTTCCTGGAATTCTTTAATTCCAATGCCCTAGACCAGCTCATTCTTACCCCCCCCCTCCCCCTAGAAGCAGCAACACCCTTGACTTGGTCATTACTAACATTGGTAACCATTGCTCTACACCAGTAATCAACTCCTCCCTGGTTAGATCCGACCACAAACTAATCAACTTGGAAATCCATATCCCCATAAAGCCAACCACCATGAAAAACTTCTCCAAAGCTAACTTTGGGCTCCTAAAAACAGAGATGGCTAACTTCACGGCACCCATGCAAATGGAGAATAGTTGCATGACCACCAAATCATACACCAATGCACTGCACAAACACGTACACAAATGCATTGATCTCGCCATACCCATTAGAACCAAGACACTCTCCTCCAAAAAAAGGAAGCCAATCTGGTGGTCCCCTGCCATAAACAAACTCTACAACAGAAGGAGGAAACTGATGTGGAATAAGGTAAAGTCCCAAGTCTGGAAAAACTCCCTTATCAGCCTCAACAAAAAGTTGAGATCCCTCATCAAATCCTCTAAAGCTAGCTATGAAAGCAGAATTGCAGCAGATAGTAAAGACAACCACAAGGCCTTCTATAGTTATGTAAAGAATCTCCACGGCAATATCCAGATTTTCTCTGAGCTACTGCACAATGGTACCTCCTATACTGAGCCAACAGATATTGCTAGTATACTGGCCGACAGATTCAGTGCCAACTTTACCCCCCTCCAAGGACCAATCACAATACCAGTAGATTGCCAGGCACCCAGTATTACTGCTGCACAGATTAAAACAGCACTGTCCAAGGCCAAGAATACAGCTTCTATGGGACCTGACGATATCCCTGGCTGTGTTCTACATGAACTACAGAGTGAACTGGCACCTCACCTGTGTACCCTGTTCAATCACATCCTCACCTCAGGCTATGCCCCTACCAAATGGCGCACTGCTACAGGCATCCTTCTCCACAAAGGAGGAGCAACTACAGACCCTGGGAACTATCACCCCATTAGCCTGACGAGTCTGATATGCAAAGCTATGGAATGTATCAGCATGGACCTAATAAACAAGGATATAGGGAATCTCCAAACTCTGGATCCTACACAGTTTGGTTTTGTGAAGGGTAGATCATGCCTACTCAACTTGGTCGACTTCTTTGAATCAGTCACCAGAGCTGTGGATGAAGGCAAGGTGGTTCATACAGCCTACCTTGATCTGATCAAGGCCTTTGACACCATTCCCTTCTCAGGAATCATAGAAAAATTCACTAAGCTAGGCATCAACCCCTATATCACTAGGTGGGTTGCAAACTGGCTCACAGATAGAATCCACATGGTAAAAGTAGCTGACTCCAAATCAGACTGCAAACCAATCATGAGTGGAGTTCCACAGGGTTTGGTCCTGGGTCTTCTCTTGTTTGGTATCTACTTCTCTGAAGTCCAGGCCACCATGAAGGGACTCTGGCTGACAAAGTTCCCAGATGATTGCAAGTTTAACTCCCCAAGTGATGTTGACCTCCTACAGAAAGGCCTCACTGAGACCAATGACTAGTGTCAGAACCATGGTCTTATGCTCAATGCCAAAAAATGTGTCGTCATCCCCCTTGGAAAAAAAAATGATTCTCTTGAATTACCACATCAATGGTAGTCCACTGAACACAGAAGGCATTATAAGAGATCTGGGAACACAGGTTGACAGCAACCTCTCTTTTGACCACCACATTGTCACTGTAGTCAGAAAGTCCTTCTATGTGGCATATCTCATTACTAAGAGTTTTGCATCCAGGAAGAAAGAGGTCATTGTCTCCCTCTACTCTTCCCTCATTAGGCCAATCATCGAGTACAATGCCCCATTTGGCATGTACCTCACTAGACACCTGCAACAACTGAAGAGGTTGCAAAAGTACCTCACAAAGAGGATCCTGGGCCTTAAACACTTGTCCTATATGGACAGACTCAAAAACCTCCAACTATTCTCTGTCTCAAATTGCCTACTTAGAGGTGATCTCTGCTTGACTTACAAAGCCATGTCTGACCCAGCTCTGTTAGAAATGCTACATCTAAAGAAATCCCAATCCCTCTGCACCACATGCTCCAGAGACCTCAAACTTATTACCACAATCAACAGAACATGCTGGAGGGACAGGTTCATAACCCAGAGACTGCTCATGCTCTGGGAGAGACTTCCCATACATATCAAACAGAGCACCTCACTAGCTTTCTTCAAGAGAAATCTTGATGAGTGGATGGGAAATAGAAAATTCACCCAGGGATCACTCCAGTGGCTCTACTCAACAGAGGCACTGGGAACTAAGGTTGGGTGGCACAATGTCAGGGTAATCCTATAGGCTTGGCTTGTAAAGGCTCCAAGGCCATTAGCCTAGTACACACCTATAAACCTATTACCTAGGGGGTATTTATAAATTGAAATATTGAGAGGGAAATTGGATTGTCTAGGTTCTGTTTGTCTGCAGTCCACAGATTAGTACTAGGCTAATGTCTGTTGTGGGCCATTTTAATCTTAGCCAAATTACCCCATGTGAGAATCAAACCTTGCACCTTGTGTATGTAAGGTAATCACCTTAACCATTATACCAACCTCCCATCCCCTAATAATCACCTCAGAGCAATATACCACTACTCCACCTGAGCTCTACTAGCCATCTACTGCTTTTTATTTATATCCTGTGTTCAGCCTGATAAAGAACTGGATATGGTACAAACATTTTTTTTAATTAATACTTGTATACAGTTCATCCATACGTTTTTGGCCAGTGTTCAGGAATTTAGTGTATCTGGTTTTTAATTTTCAAAAATGTTCCCTTTCATGATTCAAGGCTTCCTATACATTCAATGTTTAGTTATTCTTATTTCAGCTCAGAAATATCTCCAGAAGTTTTTTTTTTCTGCTGATGTTGCAATATTCACAAGTTGTTCTAATATTAGAGTATTATTTGAAAATAACTTCTTTTACATAGTTTCACAGTACATATACAGACAGATATGCCCTTTACTGCACTTGTTAATCTCCCACCAAACTGCCAAAGTTAAATTAATCTGTACAGTTCAGTTATGTTTTCTAAAATGCTTTCAGTTCTTCTTTGGTTGCTTTTGTGAACCCTGAAGCGTTATGATCTATTAAAGGCTTTAGATTTATACGTTTATTAAAAATAGTTATAATTTCTTCAAAAACATTCTAATACTGATTAATACTACTAAAATCAGTAACAACTCGTAAGTCTTTGCACCCACCAGCTCAATAAAAGTAATACATTTTGTAATATATATTATAATTGACTATGTAATATAGGTCTGCTTTTTCATCATAGTAACTCTGGCCTTTTTTGTAGGCTCATTTGCATTCTGATGTCACACGTAACCCTTATCATAACCAGTTCAAGCAAAATGTTTTTGGGAGATGGAAGGAAACTAAATTAACCAGAGAAGAAAACAGTAGAATATCCAAATGCCACACAGACAACAACCTAGATTAAGGAGCATGGAAAACAAATGCACATTTCTAGTCCTTGAGGATGCATTTCATAGAGAGATAGAAATTAATTTTATCTGCCAGTACAGAAGTGAACTCTGTGGCAAATTCAGCCCATAGCATTCAGAAGTGTGGGGTAACATCATTATCTCTCACAGTGCCATCATTTTGAAGTTGCAATAGGAGCTGCTAAACTTTTCATGTTATGATCCTCTTTAAGAGACATGGAATGCATCAACTTCATCCCTATGACAGATGGGGCAGATTTTAAAGGACAGTTCTAGGAAAAACCTCTGAAAATGCTACATGTACATAGTTTTACAGTTAGAAGACAGAGACCATGCAGTACTGACCAAACAAAAGTGTGGGGGGGAGGCAAGCCCCACACTACTACATCCCCTAATATGCAAAGGTTGCCATTATTGTTAGAGCATTCAAATACTCATAGTTCTATAAAACTCTGTATTTGCCTTTTTCTGAATAAGAGGTCTCAGGAAAGAACATCAAAACAATATACAACTTCCTGATGTGTTAACTTTGGTAGAGTAAGGTGGAAAGCAGATACTTTTCAGGTGATGTTCTACTATTCTTTAACACAGCCATCACTGGAGTTAAATGTTTAGATAATTCTCTCTGTTCCCTCCTCTCAGACAATTTGCCAAGCGTGACCCTAGCTTGGAGTCAGTGCTGAAGTCGATGTACCTTTTAAATTCCCAGAGACTTGGAAGTGCCTCCACCACAACAAGGTCAGCACTCTGTGAGGGGGAGCTACAAGACTACGGGTTACCAAAGTGAAACTCTGACTGTGGAAGGAGTTTAGTGAGGCCATATAGAAGGGTATTCATATTGACACAAAGAGCTTCTGTCAATCATCCATTGAACTGAAGAGAGAGGGGAATGAAAGACATTGTCCAGGCCATTCTCAGCAAGGGTGGAGAAACATTAATTTTCAATGGTAACAGGAGGAAGGAATGCTTTGACCATCTCTTGAAAACAGTGGACATGTCCTCCTTTGAAAACACAGTGCTAGAAGCAACTGGTAGGATTTGGTCCCTTAATGTAGATGAAGCAATTGTAGCAATTAACAGTTCTGTGGTGTCATGGCTTAAGGAGTGGATGAGATCCAACCCAAAGTGCTGAAGATACCAATGATTATTGGGCAATATTGATTAATATGGATTTTCAGTGTTGTATGAGAAGTTGGCACAATATTTCTGGATTTGTAAACTGGATTGGTAGTCCCCATTTTCATAAAAAGGGACTCAACACCGTATTATGTAGGGGTCACACTCCTCAGCCTCCTTGAGAAAGGCTACTTCGGGGTGCTGGATAGGAGCCTTCATCTAATAGCCAAGCCTCTGATTCAAGATGAGGAATAATGAAGATTCTATTCTGGCTATGGAAGAGTGGATCAACTCTTTATGTTTGTACAGATATTAGAGGGGACATGGATGTTTGCCAGTATGGTCTGTATGAGTTTTCTTCACCTGGATAAGGCATATGGCAATATACTCTGGCATGTTTTATGTAATGTGCCTGCATCCTTGAGGCACTTCTGCATGTCTTTCTACTGTCCTTATGTTTGTAGAACAGGACTTATATCCCCATGTACAGCATTAAGTCATATACATTCATAGTGGATATAGAACTCTAAGAAGGGTTAATTATTTGTCTAGCAAGGGTCTGAAAATGCATTATCTATAACAACATTTATAAGGGAGTCTCGTAACCCCATTAATGCCTACCTAGTTTATAAGAGGGGGTTAAGGTGGCATTACACCCTTGTTTTATTTGTTTGTCTGTTTGATAACTGGGTGGGTGCTCTGGTTCAAGCCCCTCTTTTTTGGTTCAGTACCCTTTTCAGATACTATCTGGTCCATAAGGTAGCTATAAAATCCACATTAAGAGACACATGATAAACTGTACATTTTTATACATGAGAAGAAATGCAAATAATATAACAAATGAATAAAGATAGAATCAGTCACTTAAAAAACATTAAGAGACTGGTAAAATGACAAATCTTCAGACATGAGAAGAAATGTAAATAATAAATGTTCCCAGTATAAATCAGGACACTTACACATCCTAAACAATTTAAGACAGCCACCAAAGAGCACTTTAAAACTCACTGTTCCTGTCACTGCACTCTCCCTCCTTAACATTCCCTACTTCTCATACCTTAATCTCCTTTCTGCCCTTAGCTCACTCTTCTCACTAGGTCTCTCTCTCTCTAATCTTCCTTGACTACTCTTTCTACTGTCTTCTAAACTCTATTAAGCAAATTGCCTTAGAGAAACATTCTGTTGTAATTGTCTTGCCTTCATGCAACTACGCTATGATAAAACTGGGTTTTTGTAACCACTTACACCAAAAACTATATTCATCTTAATGACATTTCTTTTTATACATCTTGTAAATAGTTTTGCTATACTCCTGATTATTGACACTGTATAACATTGTATTGCCACTTAATGCCTTGCAATAATCTTGTAACATTGCTGTTTAATGCTAATTTATATTGAAAATTGTATAATATGTTGGAGCTTTTCTCCCCGGGCCTCTGCTGAAAAAGGGCTCTTCAGCTCAGTCGGATAATCCCGGTCAACAAATGTAAAATAAATAAATACGTAAAATACCACATGAGTAAAAACATTACAATAATTATATAGTTAAGTAGAAGTATGCACAATATTTACAAAATATAATTCACCATTAGGTAATAGATTTTAAAAAAACATTGTAGCAAAGTGCGTTATCATTCAATGTAGATACAAAAATTAACCAACACCACAAACTGTTGAAGAAAACAAATATGCAGGCCAAAAGCACCTCAGACACCCAGAAATCTTCAGCTGTTCAGCTCTTTAATACAAAATTGAACAAACCACAGTACCACACTGTAAAGTTAAGTACTTTTCGTCTGTTTCAATGACCAGACTTCGTCAGACAAATAGCAGCAGGTACAAAATAACTTTTATACTGAAATGCACTTCCCTCCGACCCCTAATTACTCAATTAATCAAACAAATAGGTTCTTAAACCTATAAGACTAAAACTAAAATTTGTTAATTTAAAATTGACTATATCATCACTAATATTAAATGACTGCATCTACTATAAACATATAAAATAATAAAGCAGTAAGCAATCAATTTTAATAATGTTTAGAAAAACAATGGAGGTTTTAAAAATAAAATAAATACATAAAGTTTGAATAGTTTAAATTCTAAAAACTCCAACCAACAACATTCAACCTTACATTCACTGTAAAGATTCACACTTAGGTGTGTAAAATTGTATGAATGCATATATTATCTTATGTTGTTAATCAACAACAAATATAAAACAACAAATATAAAGCAAATATCAAGCATCAAATATAAAACAGTGCACCTTATCATAGCAAAAAATACCTATATAGATAAATTATCTATTTAGACTTTTCAATTTCAGTAAACATTGTATAGAGCAACTGTCATTAATACCACGGAAATGGCAAGCATCTAAACAAATCTGCCACATCAATTCTCTTATTTCTAATAGTAAAGATCTCGGACCACCCCTTACCTCTCCAGCTACATGGTCAATTACTCTAAACATAAAACTATGTGTGGGGTTAGGATTAATGTGGGCGGTTAATGCATTTTCAACCTTGCCTTTCATACACCTGCTCCCATAGTCTACGATCAGTTTTTCCATCGTAGAAAGCGGGACATAAATTACATTGAGCAAGGTATACTACATAGGTTGTATTGCAATTATACCTGCCTGAAAAGGTCTTGTAACTACAATCCCTAATGTTAAATGAACACCCTACACTCATATGTTTACAAAAGTTACAAGATTTACATTTACTCATCCCAGGATTCTTTATGACATTATGCTGTTTCATTTCTATAACATTTTTCAAATTCATGCCTCTCTTAAAAGTAAAAGAAGGATGTGGGCCCAAGAAGGTACGTAATTCCGAATTGTTACTTAACAAGTTCCAATTCTTCTTTATAATTGAGATGATGTGTACACTTTTGGGACTATATGTTAGAATAAATGACAATGGTGACCTATGAACTTTTTGAATACTGTCTGTCTTATCACATGGTAAAAATGTACCTTGTAGTAATGGTATATAAAATCCATTAGATCTTTTATACATCACTTCATCCATCATTTCGTTAATAAGTTCCCTTGGATAACTTCTAGCAAGGAACATCCAGTTATCTTGTTGCATTCTACTATAAATTCACTATCAACAGTTACCATCCTCGCTGCTCGGACTAACTGTCCTTTTATTACAGACTTCTTCTGATGGAAAGGGTGGGAACTACTGAAATGTAAATACGTATTTGAGAAAGTGTCTTTCCTGTGAATCCTGGCTGTTAATCTCTTCTGAGTTGAATCTTTAAACACTTCAATATCCAACTATACTATGGCTTCTGTGTTAAATGTGTGTGTAAACCTTAAGAATGTGGTAGTTTGGTTTAAATACTCAACAGACCTTTCTGCTTCGTCCAAACTCCCCTTGTATAAGGTAGTTGTTTTTTCAATCATTCAATGTAGAATCAAGCTAGAACAGATTAATCAGCATCTCTGAAAAAGTCACATTTATACTTTAAAAGTAGGTGTTCTGTCATTAAAAACCTATGAACTTAAGTTCCTTCATAGTGAGAGATTGTCTGAAGTGGCAATTTCTTTAGGTAGACAGTTATATTCAGCAAATTCAAGCTTGCATAAGGAATATTTCACAAATGATCAAGGAGAAAGGATGTGTTTAAAGTTTAAAATAATTGTTTGTAAGGGTATATAGAGATTTAGGCACTTTTAATTTATTGGAAAGAGGTAGGTAGTAATCCTTATTAAGCAGTTTAAAGGTGAAAGTATTTAGAAGATAAGTAGACGAAGTAGTGATACAAATCCATTTAGCTTGATAAATGGAAGTTCAGTGATGTTCACTGGAGTTGGGAGTAATACATCTTAAAGTGTTGTTTTCTATTGTTTGTAAGATTGCAGTACCTTGGGCAGATAAAAAGGAAATAATGAGTAAGAACTATGCATTTCCTGGGATTCATACATTAATAGCTATGGCTCTTCTACCTTATAGACAATGTACTGGCATTAATATGTTTCGGTATACTTATATAAATATATATAAAATTATTCATATTAGATAATGTATCTGTTGCTGCAATCATGACCTTATCATGGTGGGGGGGGGGGGCTTTTGTGTCTTTGAGATCCTTAGAGATATGCTGTCTAGAGTTTATGGTCCTGACAGGGACTCCCTTGACAAATTAGTCTGAGATGAAGGGTCAGGATAACAGTGATTTACATGACCCTCATAATGGCTCACTTAAAGAAACTGAGACCCTCACCAAGAGCAGGGATACCTAGACCTACTCATGGAGCCAACCTTGAGGATGGTATTCACTGGTAAGCACTTGTGATCAGGTGATGTGATCCACATAGTCTAGTCAGGGTCAGCCTGAAAAGGTAAAAAGCAATGTGGGACTGCTATGTAGTCTCACTACCCACTAGGCTAAATGTAGAAGTTAGGTGTGATGCCAATGTACTGGCTGTCAGGAGTAGTACAAAGCAAGAAGGACAAATACTGGCAAAAGAAATTGGCTCATAGGGGCTGGAATGATGCCACTCTGTTGGAGGAGAGGAATTTGTGTGTGGTGTTGAAAAGCATTAACTAGATTTAGTTGGACTTAACTTCTATATAGAGCATTGGTTCTGAAACCAGACTTTTAAAGCAGGAGTCGTCACTCCCCTACTCTGAAGTTAACCTTGAAGAAAGATCCTGGAAAGGTGAGGGGATACTCAGATACTCTTGGTTAGTTCAGCTGGAGTTTCTAGCAGTAAATGAGAGACCTTTGTTAATCCAGCCCTGAGTGGAACAAGGGAAAACTTAGTCTGTTGTTTGTACATATGCAGCTAACAGCTATTTGGAGTATTCAGCCTTCTTAGAGGCTGTTTGGTGGTGTTTGACATGGTATCACCTATATATTCCTTAGTTATGTTGGGACACTTCAACCTTCATGTGCAGAATAGTGAAGATACTTGCAAGAACACTCACAGCTATAACTACAGCAGTGTTAAGGTGTGGTAGCCCCATGAAAAAGCTGGTAGGGGGCATGATCATCAGTTACCAATCAGGCATGAGTGCAGTACTGGCACTCATTTAGGAAGCTGTGGGTGATACTACAGTGCCTTAAGTGAATGCCAGTACTAGACTTCTACTTTGGTTTAGAAGCTCAGGCTGTTAGTAACTGTATCAAGATGCTTACTACAACTGTATCAAGTAGCTTGCTAAAGTTATAGTATAGAAAGAATGTTTTTTGATCCTCATCTTTGGAAAGGAAGACTTTTTTAACATTGGGTTCCGGGTGACCAATCAGGGGTACTGTCTAGTGCACCAAATGGCCTAGGGATGACATGGGAGGAATTGGTTGTCTGATTTGAATCCACCTGTGTTCAAGGAGATACTGTACTGTCAAATAGTCACTATTTAGTGGTGAGTTGAGTCAGAGAGCTAAGATGAGGCCTAGATAAACCAAGGAAGTGCAAAGATTGTAGAGACATCCTGGGTACACCTAGCCAAAGCTTCTGTGCAAAATGAGTTCAACTCTCAACTCTAAAAGAGCTTCTCATGTGTACCTTGGTAAGCTGATGATGTGCAGTCTGAAATGGCCCTTTTCAAGGCCTCCTTAGATGAAGTAGAGGCAAACAGCTATTGGGTTGTCACAGTTGTAATCCTATTGCTCACTAACAGACACCTGAGGTGAGGAAAGATGTTGAGTTAAAGAAAGAGGCATCAGTGCAATGCTAGCAAGATCATTTCTGAATTTGGCTGATGGGTGTCACAACACAGGACAACAGCAGCTGCAAGAGTCATCAAAGTGAAGTTCCCAGTATAGGAGTTTAGCAAGGCTGTGGAGAATGAAGTTTTCATGTTCTCAAAGAAGTAGTGGCAAACCATCTGGCAGGATATCACCCAGGCTATTCACAGCAAAAGTGAAGAAATATTGACATCATTTGAGGAACATTGTCATAAGGCAGACAGAGTATTTTGAGAAATTCTTGAAAACAATCAATAAGCCTTCTACTGAGGAGACAATGCCAGAAGTAATGAGTAGAAGTGGATCCATTTTGGTAGATGAGGTCACTGTGAACTTAAACATTTCCTCTGTGGCAAGTTAAAGGAGTAGATGACTTCTGGCCAGAAATGCTGCAGAAGGTGGCCATTATTGTAGTATCATTTATGCCACCTTTTCAGTGTTGCATGGAAGGCTGGGACTATATCCCTGGACTGACAAGCTGGTGTAGTACTGTCTGTTTTCAAAAGGGTAGTCAGGAGGTAGCATTCCAGTTGTAGGGTATCACATTCTTCACCCCCCCCCCAAGAAAAACAAATACTATGATGCTGGAAAGATGACTTAATCCAGTTGATGAATCTCTTATTCAGGAACAGCACTGTATATTCCATCTTGGCCATTGAACAGTGGATCACTTTTTTGTGCTTGCACAGATACTGAAGGGGTAATGGGAGCTTGCCAAAACTCTAATGTGTTTTGTGGTGTTAAAGAAGACATATGATTGTAACCCAAAACATAGTTTGAAAAGTACAACAGGATGGAGTTGCAGATCTGCCTCTGCATGTTATTTGGTCTCTGTATTTGAAGAGGAAGAGTTTTGTCCGTACCTATCAACTGTCCAGATTTTTGTCTCACATTTTTGGTCTGTTCCTCATAAAATTTGTGGTTTTCTGGATTTTTGTGGCAAATCAATGAGGACTGAATTCACTAAATAATGACAGGCATTTGAGTTTCAAATGTCATATCCTTCAGAAAATGTATGGTGACACAAGACCTTTTATTCTAGCAACTTTATAAGTTTCTAAGGGCAATGTTTAATGGACTTTTGAAAACAAAAAGATAGAGATTTACTAGTAGTCATATATGTGATCATCATCAGCCCCCTTTTTCCCATTTTTTTCTACATGGGGTCAGAGTATCATGTTAACTGTTGCCAACTCTCTCGATTCAATGCCACACTTCTGCCTTCTTCAGCACTCATGCTTGACTGTTGCAGATTTTCTTTCACACAATCTATCCACCTCTTTGCTAGAGGTCTTTCCTTCCTCTTACCTTCATCCGGTCTGTCCCAAATCTTCCTCACCAGATTGTCTTCTGCTTTTCTGCATGTGCCCAAACCACCATAATTTGTTCTCTTTGATTTTTTTTCTGCAATTGGAGCTACTTTGGCTTCTGCTCTTATGTCCTCATTTCTTCGTCTATTCCACAGTGTGCATCTACCACCTTTCTCAGGCACTTCATTTGCATCACCTCTAGCTTCTTCATCTGCTCTGCCTTTACTGCCCAGATTTCTGTACCATACAGTAGTACTGGTTGCACCACTGTCTTGTACACCTTAATCCAGCATGCTTGCAGCAGATCTCTGTGGACATCATGCTGGGAAGCATGACTCATGGGTTCATGGGCAAATACTAGGCTATCAGTCAGCAGACTATTACAAAACTAGCCAATAACCAGAGGTCAGACTGAACCCCTGTACCTTGTATCTGTGAGCCTTGTTGCCAGTTCCAAGGCATAGAAGGATAAAACCTAACTACAAACCACCCAAACAGAGATCATGGGGCTCATGCTCTGAGTGGTTGGCTGCTGAGATTCACCTGCATAAATCAACTGACAAAAGCTGATATAAGTATACTTTTCTCTGCACTTATTTAAGATTAGAAATTTGTAGATAATTGTTATACATAATATAATACAGGGAGATAATACTCCCTGTCTCTAGCTGCAGTTAGTTGTCTGAAGTCTGAAAAAGTGTAGCCATCTGGATACATTGAAAGTTGTTAGACTGCTTTTGAAATCCTGTGTTAACTAAGCCTGGGGTTTCTGTTTGCATTTTCATCTGCGCTGGTCACATTTTGTAAATCATTTTGCTCATATTCCACATGGTTGGCTGTGGAGATTCTCTTGCATAAATTAACTGACAAAAGCTGATTTAAGTATACTTTTCACTGCACTTATTTAAGATTAGAAATTTGTAGATAATTGTTATATATAATATAATGCAGGGAGATAATACTCCCTGTCTCCAGCTGCAGTTAGTTGCCTGAAGTGTGAAAATGTGTAGCCATCTGGATACATTGAAAGTTGTTAGACTGCTTTTGAAATCCTGTGTTAACTTAGCCTGGGGGGAGTTCTGTTTGCATTATAATCTGTGCTGGTCAAATTTTTTTAATCATTTTGCCCATCTTCCGAGTGGTTGGCTGCTGGGATTCACCTGCATAAATGACCTGACAAAAGCTGATTTAAGTATACTTTTCTCTGCACTTATTTAAGATTAGAAATTTGTAGATAATTGTTATATATAATATAATACAGGGAGATAATACTCCCTATCTCTAGCTGCAGTAAGTTGCATGAAGTGTGAAAAAGTATAGCCATCTGGATACATTGAAAGTTGTTATACTGCTTTTGAAATCCTGTGTTACCTTAGCCTGGGGGTTTCTGTTTGCATTATAATCTGTGCTGGTTACATTTTTTAATTATTTTGCTCATCTTCCGAGTGGTTGGCTGCTGCAATTCACCTGCATAAATCAACTGATAATAGCTGATTTAAGTATACTTTTCTCTGCACTTAATTAGGATTATAAATTTTAAGATTATTGTTATATACAATATAGATAATACTCCCTGTCTCTAGCTGAAGTTAGTTGCCGGAAGTGTGAAAACCTGTAGCCAACTAGATACATTGAAAGTTATTAGACTGCTTTTGAAATCCTGTGTTAACTTAGACTGGGGGCTTCTGTTTGCATTATAATCTGTGCTGGTCACATTTTTTAAATCATTTTGCTCATCTTCTGAGTGGTTGGCTGCTGAGATTCACCTGCATAAATCAACTGACAAAAGCTGATTTAAGTATACTTTTTTCTGCACTTATTTAAGAGAAGAAATTTGTAGATAATTGTTAATTTTAATATAATATAAAGAGATAATACTCCCTTTCTCTAGCTGCAGTTAGTTGCCTGAAGAATGAAAAAGTGTAGCCATCTGTATAGATTGAAAGTTGTTAGACTGCTTTTGAAATCCTGTGTTAACTTAGCCTGGGGGTTTCTGTTTGCATTATAATCTGTGCTGGTCACACTTTTTAAATCATTTTGCTCATCGTCCGAGTGGTTCGCTGCTGAGATTCACCTGCATAAATCAACTGACAAAAGCTGATTTAAGTATACCTTTCTCTGCACTTATTTAAGATTAGAAAATTGTACATAATTGCTATATATAATATAATACAGGGAGATAATACTCCCTGTCTCTAGCTCCAGTTAGTTGTCTGAAATGTGAAAAAGTTTACCCATCTGGATACATTGAAATTTGTTATATTGCTTTTGAAATCCTGTGTTAAAATTGGTGTTCTTTTTGCATTATAATCTGTGCTGGTCACATTTTGTAATCATTTTGCTCATCTTCAGAGTGGTTGGCTGCTGAGATTCACCTGCATAAGTCAACTGACAAAAGCTGATTTAAGTGTACTTTTCTCTGCACTTATTTAAGAATAGAAATTTGTAGATAATTGTTATATATAATATAATACAGGGATATAATACTCAATTGTCTCTACCTGCAGTTAGTTGCCTGAAGTGTGAAAAAGTATAGCCGTCTGGATACATTGAAAGTTGTTAGACTGCTTTTGAAATCCTGTGTTACCTTACCCTGGGGGTTTCTGTTTGCATTATAATCTGTGCTGGTTACATTTTTTAATTGTTTTGCTCATCTTCCGAGTGGTTGGCTGCTGCAATACACCTGCATAAATCAACAGATAATAGCTGATTTATAGGTTCATAGGTTCATAGGTTCATACTAGGCTATCTGCCCAAGGGCATTTATAAGCCTAGCCCATAGTTATGTGGCTTTCGCCACCCCTTTAGTTTGAATAAAAACTATGCCTATCATTTTGCTGTGCCTCTGTCAAGCAGTGGCACTGAAGTAATCCCTGGGGTATATCTGCAATCTCCCATCCATTGGTCAAGATTCCTCTTGAACAAGGCCAGAGAGGTGCTCTGCCTCACATGTACCGGGATTTTGTTCCACAGCATAGGAGTCTCTGGGTGATGAATCTGTCCCTCCAGCACGTTCTATTTATAACCGTGTCAAGGTTTAAGTCTCCCTTGTGGTTCTGAGGGATCTAGATTTTTGAGGTGAAGCATATTCATCAAATCTGGGTTTGACATGGCCTTATATGTCAGGCACAGGTCACCTCTGAGCAAGCGGTATGAGACTGAATAGAGCTGGAGTTCTTTCAGTCGGGCAGTATAAGACATATTTTTGAGACCCTTTATCCTTTTGGTGAGGAACTTTTGGGGCCTTTCAAGCTGCAGCAGGTGTCTGGTCAGATACATTCAACGGGCATTGTACTCAATCATAGGTCTAATGAGTGATGAGTACAGGGAGACGATGACCTCCCTTGATCTAGATGTGAATCCCTTCATGATCAGGTGGGTGATATAGAAGGTTTTCCTAACTACTTTAGCAACATGAGTGTCAAACGAAGGCTACTGTCAACCTGGGTCCCCAGATCTCTGATGACTTTTTCTGTGCTCAGTGGATTGCCACCTATATGGTAGCTAGGGGTAACCTTGTTTTTCCCAAGGGTATGACTATGCATTTTTTTGCTTAACTTCAGGCCATGGCTCTGGCACCAGTTATCCGCTTCTGTGAGGCCCTTCTGGAGGATATCTGTGTCAGATGTGTTTTCGACTATGGCGCCAGTTTGCAGTCATCTGCAAACTTTGTCAGCCATAACCCTCCTGTGTTTGCTTGTACTTCAGAAAAGTAGATGCCGAACAAGAGTGGACCCAGGACTGAGCCCTGTGGGACACCACTTGTGACAGGCTTTGAGTCTGACATGGCTCCAGCAACTCTGACCGTGTGGGTTCTGTCACTTAGCCAGTTTGCAACCCATCTTGTGATGTATGGGTTTACATTCAAGCTGATGAGTTTTTCATGATACCTGAGTGGGTATTGTGTCGAAGGCCTTTGCCAGGTCGAGGTAGGCTGTATGGACTGCCTTTCCTCATCAATGGCCTTGGTGACTGTCTCAAAAAGTCAACCAAGTTTAAGAGGCAGGATCTGCCTTTGACAAAGCCAAACTGGGTTGGATCCAAAGTCTGCAAGTTCCCTATGTCTTTATTTATGAGTTCCATTATGATCCTCTCCATGGCTTTGCAGATAAGGCTTGTCAAGCTAATGGGGCGGTAATTTCCAGGGTCTGTGGAGGCACCGCCTTATGAAGTGGGACCACAGTCGCCGTGCGCCACTCCTTGGGTAATGTATCCTGAGGTGAGGCTAAGATTAAACAGCTGTCCTAACTGTGGGTTTAATTCCTCGTTGAGTTCATGAAGCACACAGCCGGGGACACCATCCGTCCCATGGATGCTGTGTTTTTGCCTTAGTGAGGGCAGTTCTCACCTGGGCTGGAGATGTTTGGGGGCTACAATCCTCTGGAATAGATATCTCCTTTGGGGAGGGGAGAAGTTTGCACTGAACCTGTCAGCCAGTATGTTGGCAATGTGTAGGTTCAGTAATTTTCACATCATTTTGAACTAATTCTGAGCATATCTGGGAGTTTCCTCCTAGGTTTCTAACATAGCTAAAGAAGGCCTTATAATTCTCTTTAGAGTCCTTGGCGATTTTTCTCTCAAAATTTGCCTTGGATGATTTTATGAGAGCTCTTAGTTTTTACTTGTAATGATCAAAGGTGTCTTACCTTTCAAGGATTTTGCTCTATCTTGTAGTAGCTTCCTCCTTTGTTGTAGAGCTTGTTTATGGCTGGGGTCCACCAGACTGGATGCTTGCCTTTGGTACAGAGAGTCTTAGTTTTGTTTGGGATTGCCTGATCCATGCAGTCCTGTAGGTGCTGGTAGAAGGCATTTGTAAGTGATTCAGTGGTTTGAGTAATGTTTACCACTGGCTCAGGGGCCTTAAAGGAGACCACACTAGTTTTTAGAAGTGTGAAATCGGCTTTTGAGAAGTTTTTCACTGTGGTCTTTTTTGTTTCAGGTGGGCGGTATGAGGACCTCCAGCGAGATTAGTTTATGATCTGATCTCACCAGTGAGGGTATACTTCGGTGTTGAACATTTTGGTCGCATGTGCGTGGTGATGAGATCAAGTATGTTTTCCTCGCTTGTGGGGATGGTGACTAGTTGTTCCATGGCATTTGAGTTTGTGAACTCCAGGAATCTTTGGGTTAAAGTGTTGGACTTGAGTAGTGTTCCCAGTCTATATTAGGGTAGTTGAAGTCACCTAGTATGATGGTGTTTGGAGATACATTTATCCTCCAATGTTTTCAGGAAGGCCATGTGAGGTTCCTGAGTTTGAGAGGGTGGCCTGTAACATGCTACAAATTGCAGAGCAGTCTTGCCTATGGTTAATTGCACCTGGATGGTCTCCGATGCATCGTGCGTTGCCACCAACCTTGAGGTGTGGGTGTCCTTTATGAATATGGACACCTCCTTTCTTGGTGTTGTCCGCATCTTGGGGCCGGAACGCATGATATGAGGTGAAACCTGTTAGTGCTGGGGTGCTCTCAGGAGCCTTGAACCAGGTTTCTGTCACAGCACAGACATCGATGTTCTCCATATTGAGAAGGGCCTCAGTCGTGCATCTTGAGATTGAGACTTCTGGCATTGAGCAGCATTACCCTTAGTTTTTTCCTTTTGGTGTTCTAGGGTGGTAGGTTTAGAATTTGAGCCTTGCCTAAAAAGGCACTATGGGGTGGCAAGAGCCTTTGCCAATATCCGAAGCCCAGGGTGACAGGTGCAAGCCGTCCCTTGCAAAGCAGCGTGGCTTGTCCAGCATGTCATCCCAGGCAGACAGACATTGATCCCCTTTGAATGACACCAGAATTTAAGCCAATTATTAAAGCTGATCATCTTATCACTGTATTGAGGCATCATTCTAGGTGAAGGTAGGATACTGCTCAAGGTGAGGGTCATACCAGCCTGGGCTACATAATCAGAGAGCTCCTCGATGTCCCTTTCATGTAGTCCAAGGAGGCACGTCTCAGGTCGTGACACCAGCGTGGACAATGACTGAGTCGTTGTACCTGCTGTTGAGAGACCTGAGTGCTTGCGTTATGTGGCGGATTCTAGCGCCCGACAGGCAGCTTACTGTGACCTTCTCTTTACTCAGTCTGGTGAGCGGGACGCCAGTGTGTCTGACTATGGAATCACCAATGACAAGTGTGTCTGGCATTTTGTTTGGCCTTAAGGGCTGTGACTGTTTGACACTCTGACTGTGTGGTCTATGTGTTGCATGTGTTGGGTCGTGAGGTGGTAGTTGTTTGGGTGTCTGCTTTGGTGGCCTCTGCTGTTTTGGTAAATTTTTGATCAGAGCCTCGAGTATGTCTTTGTGTGAGTATGTGTATGATTTGAAGTTGTGATGGTACCATGTGTGACTGGGTATGTATTGTGTGTGGTTACCTTCTCCTCCTGTCTGGTCTTGCCAGTCCTATGTTGAGAGAGCTCAGCCTCCAGTTTGGCCGTATAGTTGCATCTCTCGCATGTATTTGTGTTTTGTGGGAGAAGGAGAGGATTGTCTGTGTACATGAGGCAGTTGTAACATTGCCTCAATATTCCCAGGTTCACCAGTTGAGCTGGAGAGGACACTAGCAACTGATCCCTCGACATACTAGAAGTAGTAGATAAAGAGACTTTCAAAGGACTCCGGGGGAAGTGGGTTTTAGGCTGGTGGGGTACTATCTATAATAAGAGTGCTTTATCAAGGTGCAAGTACTGTAGGAATAAGTGCTAGGCTTTACAGATAGAGAATAGTCTACTTGGGAATCAAGTATAGATAAGTATGCTTTTCTCTGCACTTACTTAGGATTAGAAATTTGTAGATTATTGTTATATACAATATAATACAGGGAGATAATACTCCCTGTCTCTAGCTGCAGTTAGTTGCTGGAAGTGTGAAAACCTGTAGCCAACTAGATACATTGAAAGTTATTAGACTGCTTTTGAAATCCTGTGTTAACTTAGACTGGGGGCTTCTGTTTGCATTATAATCTGTGCTGGTCACATTTTTTAATCATTTTGCTCATCTTCCGAGTGGTTGGCTGCTGAAGTTCACCTGCATAAATCAACTGACAAAAGCTGATTTAAGTATACTTTTCTCTGCATTTATTTAAGATTAGAAATTTGTAGATAATTGTTATATATAAAATAATACAGGGAGATAATACTCCCTGTCTATAGCTGCAGTTAGTGTCCTGAAGTCTGAAAAAGTATAGCCATCTGGATACATTAAAAGTTATTAGACTTCTTTTGAAATCCTGTGTTAACTTAGCCTGGGGGTTTCAGTTTGCATTATAATCTGTGCTGGTCACATTTTTTAAATAATTTTACTCATCTTCCGAGTGGTTGGCTGCTGAGATTCACCTACATAAATCAACTCACAAAAGTATACTTTTCTCTGCACTTATTTAAGATTAGAAATTTATAGATAATTGTTATATATAATACAGGGAGATAATACTCCCTGTCTCTAGCTGCAGTTAGTTGCCAGAAATGTGAAAACATGTAGCCAACTAGATACATTGAAAGTTATTAGACTGTTTTTTGAAATCATATGTTAACTTAGACTGGGGGCTTCATTTTGCATTATAATCTGTGCTGGTCACATTTTAAGTCATTTTGCTCATCTTCCAAGTGGTTGGCTGCTGAAGTCCACCTGCATAAATCAACTGACAAAAACTAATTTAAGTATACTTTTCTCTGCACTTATTTAAGATTAGGAATTTTTAGATAATTGTTATATATAATATAATACAGGGAGATAATATGCCCAGTCTCTAGCTGCAGTTAGTTGTCTGAAGTGTGAAAAAGTGTAGCCATCTTTATACTTTCAAAGTTGTTAGACTGCTTTAGAAATCCTGTGTTAACTTAGTCTGGGGATTTCTGTTTGCATTATAATCTGTGCTGGTCACATTTTTTAAATCATTTTGCTCATCTTCCAAGTGGTTGGCTGCTGAGATTCACCTGCATAAATCAACTGACAAAAGCTGATTTAAGTATACTTTTCTCTGCACTTATTTAAGATTAGAAATTTGTAGATAATTGTTATATATAATATAATACAGGGAGATAATACTCCCTGTCTATAGCTGCAGTTAGTTGCCTGAAGTGTGAAAAAGTGTAGCCATCTTTATACTTTCAAAGTTGTTAGACTGCTTTAGAAATCCTGTGTTAACTTAGCCAGGAGGTTTCTGTTTGCATTGTAATCTGTGCTGGTCACATTTTTTAATCATTTTGCTCATCTTCCAAGTGGTTGGCTGCTGAGATTCACCTGCATAAATCAACTGACAAAAGTTAATTTAAGTATACTTTTCGCTGCACTTATTAAAGATTAGACATTTGTAGAAAATTGTTATATATAATATACAACAGGGAGACAATAATCCCTGTCTCTAGCTGCAGTTAGTTGCCGGAAGTATGAAAACGTGTAGCCATCTGGATACATTGAAAGTTGTTAGACCGCTTTTGAAATCCTGTGTTAACTAAGCCTGGGGGTTTCTGTTTGCATTATAATCTGTGTTGGTCACATTTTTTAATCATTTTGCTCATCTTCTGAATGGTTGGCTGCTGAGATTCACCCTGAATAAATCAACTGACAAAAGTTGATTTAAGTATACTTTTCTCTGCACTTATTTAAGATTAGAAACTTGTAGATAATTGTTATATATAATATAATACAGGGAGATAATACTTTCTGTCTATAGCTGCAGTTAGTTGCATGAAGTGTGAAAAAGTATAGCCATCTGGATACATTGAAAGTTGTCAGACTGCTTTGGAAATCCTGTGTTAACTTAGCCTGGGGGTTTCTGTTTGCATTATAATCTGTGCTGGTCACATTTTTTAATCATTTTGCTCATCTTCCAACTGGCTGGCTGCTGACATTCACCTGCATAAACCAATTGACAAAAGCTGGTTTAAGTATACTTTTCTCTGCACTTATGTATGATTAGAAATTTGTAGATAATTGTTATATATAATATAATACATCGAGATAATACCCCCTGTCTCTAACTACATTTAGTTGCCTGAAATGTGAAAAGTGCAGCCATCTGGATACATTGAAAGTTGTTAGACTGCTTTTGAAATCCTGTGTTAACTTAGCATGGTGGTTTCTGTTTGCATTATAATCTGTGCTGGTCACATTTTTTAATCATTTTGCTCATCTTCCAAGTGGTTGGCTGCTGAAATTCACCTGCATAAATCAACTGACAAAAGCTGATTTAAGTATACTTTTCTCTGCACTTATTTAAGATTAGAAATTTGTAGATAACTGTTATATATAATATAATACAGGGAGATAATACTCCCTGTCTCTAGCTGCAGTTAGTTGCCTGAAGTGTGAAAAGTGTAGCCATCTGGATACATTGAAAGTTGTTAGACTGCTTTTGAAATCCTGTGTTAACTTAGCCAGGGGTTTCTGTTTGCATTATAATCTGTGCTGGTCACATTTTTTAAATCATTTTGCTCATCTTCCAAGTGGTTGGCTGCTGAGATTCACCTGCATAAATCAACTGACAAAAGCTGATTTAAGTATACTTTTCTCTGCACTTATTTAAGATTAGAAATTTGTAGATAATTGTTATATATAATATAATACAGGGAGATAATACTCCCTGTCTCTAGCTGCAGTTAGTTGCCTGAAGTGTGAAAAAGTGTAGCCATCTGGATACATTGAAAGTTGTTAGACTGCTTTTGAAATCCTGTGTTAACTTAGCCTGGGGTTTCTGTTTGCATTATAATCTGTGCTGGTCACATTTTTAATCATTTTGCTCATCTTCCAAGTGGTTGGCTGCTGAGATTCACCTGCATAAATCAACTGACAAAAGCTGATTTAAGTATACTTTTCTCTGCACTTATTTAAGATTAGAAATTTGTAGATAATTGTTATATATAATATAATACAGGGAGATAATACTCCCTGTCTCTAGCTGCAGTTAGTTGCCTGAAGTGTGAAAAAGTGTAGCCATCTGGATACATTGAAAGTTGTTAGACTGCTTTTGAAATCCTGTGTTAACTTAGCCTGGGGTTTCTGTTTGCATTATAATCTGTGCTGGTCACATTTTTTAATCATTTTGCTCATCTTCCGAGTGGTTGGCTGCTGAGATTCACCTGCATAAATCAACTGACAAAAGCTGATTTAAGTATACTTTTCTCTGCACTTATTTAAGATTAGAAATTTGTAGATAATTGTTATATATAATATAATACAGGGAGATAATACTCCCTGTCTCTAGCTGCAGTTAGTTGCCTGAAGTGTGAAAAAGTGTAGCCATCTGGATAAATTGAAAGTTGTTAGACTGCTTTTGAAATCCTGTGTTAACTTAGCCTGGGGGTTCTGTTTGCATTATAATCTGTGCTGGTCACATTTTTTTAATCATTTTGCTCATCTTCTGAGTGGTTGGCTGCTGAGATTCACCTGCATAAATCAACTGACAAAAGCTGATTTAAGTATACTTTTCTCTGCACTTATTTAAGATTAGAAATTTGTAGATAATTGTTATATATAATATAATACAGGGAGATAATACTCCCTGTCTCTAGCTGCAGTTAGTTGCCTGAAGTGTGAAAAAGTGTAGCCATCTGGATACATTGAAAGTTGTTAGACTGCTTTTGAAATCCTGTGTTAACTTAGCCTGGGGGTTTCTGTTTGCATTATAATCTGTGCTGGTCACATTTTTTAAATCATTTTGCTCATCTTCCAAGTGGTTGGCTGCTGAGATTCACCTGCATAAATCAACTGACAAAAGCTGATTTAAGTATACTTTTCTCTGCACTTATTTAAGATTAGAAATTTGTAGATAATTGTTATATATAATATAATACAGGGAGATAATACTCCTGTCTCTAGCTGCAGTTAGTTGCCTGAAGTGTGAAAAGTGTAGCCATCTGGATACATTGAAAGTTGTTAGACTGCTTTTGAAATCCTGTGTTAACTTAGCCTGGGGGTTTCTGTTTGCATTATAATCTGTGCTGGTCACATTTTTAATCATTTTGCTCATCTTCTGAGTGGTTGGCTGCTGAGATTCACCTGCATAAATCAACTGACAAAAGCTGATTTAAGTATACTTTTCTCTGCACTTATTTAAGATTAGAAATTTGTAGATAATTGTTATATATAATATAATACAGGAGATAATACTCCCTGTCTCTAGCTGCAGTTAGTTGCCTGAAGTGTGAAAAAGTGTAGCCATCTGGATACATTGAAAGTTGTTAGACTGCTTTTGAAATCCTGTGTTAACTTAGCCTGGGGTTTCTGTTTGCATTATAATCTGTGCTGGTCACATTTTTAATCATTTTGCTCATCTTCCGAGTGGTTGGCTGCTGAGATTCACCTGCATAAATCAACTGACAAAAGCTGATTTAAGTATACTTTTCTCTGCACTTATTTAAGATTAGAAATTTGTAGATAATTGTTATATATAATATAATACAGGGAGATAATACTCCCTGTCTCTAGCTGCAGTTAGTTGCCTGAAGTGTGAAAAAGTGTAGCCATCTGGATACATTGAAAGTTGTTAGACTGCTTTTGAAATCCTGTGTTAACTTAGCCTGGGGGTTTCTGTTTGCATTATAATCTGTGCTGGTCACATTTTTAATCATTTTGCTCATCTTCCGAGTGGTTGGCTGCTGAGATTCACCTGCATAAATCAACTGACAAAAGCTGATTTAAGTATACTTTTCTCTGCACTTATTTAAGATTAGAAATTTGTAGATAATTGTTATATATAATATAATACAGGGAGATAATACTCCCTGTCTCTAGCTGCAGTTAGTTGCCTGAAGTGTGAAAAAGTGTAGCCATCTAGATACATTGAAAGTTGTTAGACTGCTTTTGAAATCCTGTGTTAACTTAGCCTGGGGTTTCTGTTTGCATTATAATCTGTGCTGGTCACATTTTTTAATCATTTTGCTCATCTTCCGAGTGGTTGGCTGCTGAGATTCACCTGCATAAATCAACTGACAAAAGCTGATTTAAGTATACTTTTCTCTGCACTTATTTAAGATTAGAAATTTGTAGATAATTGTTATATATAATATAATACAGGGAGATAATACTCCCTGTCTCTAGCTGCAGTTAGTTGCCTGAAGTGTGAAAAAGTGTAGCCATCTGGATACATTGAAAGTTGTTAGACTGCTTTTGAAATCCTGTGTTAACTTAGCCTGGGGTTTCTGTTTGCATTATAATCTGTGCTGGTCACATTTTTTAATCATTTTGCTCATCTTCCAAGTGGTTGGCTGCTGAGATTCACCTGCATAAATCAACTGACAAAAGCTGATTTAAGTATACTTTTCTCTGCACTTATTTAAGATTAGAAATTTGTAGATAATTGTTATATATATTATAATACAAAGAGATAATACTCCCTGTCTCTAGCTGCAGTTAGTTGCCTGAAGTGTGAAAAAGTGTAGCCATCTGGATACATTGAAAGTTGTTAGACTGCTTTTGAAATCCTGTGTTAACTTAGCCTGGGGGTTTCTGTTTGCATTATAATCTGTGCTGGTCACATTTTTAATCATTTTGCTCATCTTCCAAGTGGTTGGCTGCTGAGATTCACCTGCATAAATCAACTGACAAAAGCTGATTTAAGTATACTTTTCTCTGCACTTATTTAAGATTAGAAATTTGTAGATAATTGTTATATATAATATAATACAGGGAGATAATACTCCCTGTCTCTAGCTGCAGTTAGTTGCCTGAAGTGTGAAAAAGTGTAGCCATCTGGATACATTGAAAGTTGTTAGACTGCTTTTGAAATCCTGTGTTAACTTAGCCTGGGGTTTCTGTTTGCATTATAATCTGTGCTGGTCACATTTTTTAATCATTTTGCTCATCTTCCAAGTGGTTGGCTGCTGAGATTCACCTGCATAAATCAACTGACAAAAGCTGATTTAAGTATACTTTTCTCTGCACTTATTTAAGATTAGAAATTTGTAGATAATTGTTATATATAATATAATACAGGGAGATAATAATCCCAGTCTCTAGCTGCAGTTAGTTGCCTGAAGTGTGAAAAAGTGTAGCCATCTGGATACATTGAAAGTTGTTAGACTGCTTTTATAATCCTGTGTTAAGTTAGCCTGGAGGTTTCTGTTTGCATTATAATCTGTGCTGCTCACTTTTTTAAAATCATTTTGCTCATCTTGCAAGTGGTTTGCTGCTGAGATTCACCTGCATAAATCAATGGACAAAAGCTTATTTAAGTATACTTTTCTCTGCACTTATTTAAGATTAGAAATTTGTAGATAATTGTTATATATAATATAATACACAGCGATAATACTTGCTGTCTATAGCTGCAGTTAATTGCCTGAAGTGTGAAAAAGTGTAGCCATCTGGATACATTGAAAGTTGTTAGACTGCTTTTGAAATCCTGTGTTAACTTAGCCTGGGGTTTCTGTTTGCATTATAATCTGTGCTGGTCACATTTTTTTAATCATTTTGCTTATCTTCCAAGTGGTTGGCTGCTGAGATTTACATGCAGAAATCAACTGACAAAAGCTGATTTAAGTATACTTTTCTCTGCACTTATTTAAGATTAGAAATTTGTAGATAATTGTTATATATAATATAATACAGGGAGATAATACTCCCTGTCTCTAGCTGCAGTTAGTTGCCTGAAGTGTGAAAAAGTGTAGCTATCTGGATACATTGAAAGTTGTTAGACTGCTTTTGAAATCCTGTGTTAACTTAGCCTGTGGGTTTCTGTTTGCATTATAATCTATGCTGGTCGCATTTTTTTAATCATTTCACTCATCTTCGGAGTGGTTGGCTGCTGAGATTCACCTGCATAAATCAACTGACAAAAGCTGATTTAAGTACACTTTTCTCTGCACTTATATAAGGTTAGAAATTTATAGATAATTGTTATATATAATATAATACAGGGAGATAATACTCCCAGTCTCTAGCTGCAGTTAGTTGCCTGAAGTGTGAAAAAGTGTAGCCATCTAAATACATTGAAAATTATTAGACTGCTTTTGAAATCCTGTGTTAACTTAGCCTGGGGGTTATCTGTTTGCATTATAATCTGTGCTGGTTACATTTTGTTAATCATTTTGCTCATCTTCTGAGTGGTTGGCTGCTGAGATTCACCTGCATAAATCTACTAACAAAAGCTCATTTAAGCACACTTTTCCAGGCACTTATTTAAGGTTAGAAATTTGTAGATAATTTTTATATATAATACAATATAGGGAGATAATACTTACTGTCTCGAGCTGCAGTTAGTTGCCTGAAGTGTGAAAAAGTGCAGCCAACTGGATACATTGAAAGTTGTAAGACTGCTTTTGAAATCCTGTGTTAACTTAGCCTGGGGGGTTCTCTTTGCATTATAATCTTTGTTGGTCTCTTTTTTTTTAATCATTTTGCTCATTGTCCGAGTGGTTGGCTGCTGAGATTCACCTGCATAAATCAGCTGACAAATGCTGATGAAAGGATACTTTTCTCTGCACTTATTTAAGATTAGAAATGTGTAGATGACTGTTTTATATAATATAATACAGGGAGATAATACTCCCTGTCTCTAGCTGCAGTTAGTTGCCTGAAGGGTGAAAAAGTGTAGCCATCTGGATACATTAAAAGTTGTTAGACTGCTTTTGAAATCCTTTGCTAACTTAGCTGGGGGGTTCTGTTTGCATTATAATCTGTGCTGGTTACATTTTTTAATCATTTTTATCATCTTCCAAGTGGTTGGCTGCTGAGATTCACCTGCATAAATCAACTGACAAAAGCTGATTTAAGTATACTTTTCTCTGCACTTATTTAAGATAAAAAATTTGTAGATAATTGTTATATATAACATAATACAAGGAGATAATACTCCCTATCTTTAGCTGCAGTTAGTTGCCTGAAGTGTGAAAAAGTGTAGCCATCTGGATACATTGAAAGTTGTTAGACTGCTTTTGAAATCCTGTGTTAACTTAGCCAGGGTATTGCTGATTGCATTATAATCTGTGCTGCTCACTTTTTTTAATCATTTTGCTCATCTTCCACATTGTTGGCTGCTGAGATTTACCTGCATAAATCAACTGACAAAAGCTCATTTAAGTATACTTTTCTCTGCACTTATTTAGGATTAGAAATTTATAGATAATTGTTATATATAATATAATACAGGGAGATAATACTCAATTGTCTCTAGCTGCAGTTAGTTGCCTGAAGTGTGAAAAAGTGTAGCCATCTAAATACATTGAAATTGTTAGACTGCTTTTGAAATCCTGTGTTCACTTAGCCTGGGGTTTTCTGTTTGCGTTATAATCTGTGCTCATCACATTTTTTAATCATTTTGCTCATCTTCTGAGTGGTTGGCTGCTAAGACTCGCCCTGTAAAAATCAAATAACAAAAGCTGATTTAAGTATATTTTTCTCTGCACTTATTTAAGATTAGAAATTTGTAGATAATTTATATATATATATAATATAATACATGGAGATAATACTCCCTGTCTCTAGCTGCAGTTAATTGCCTGAGGAGTGAAAAAGTGTAGACATCTGGATACATTGAAAGTTGTTAGACTGCTTTGGAAATCCTGTGTTAACTTAGCCTGGGGGTTTCTGTTTGCATTATAATCTGTGCTGGTTGCATTTTTTTAAACATTTTGCTCATCTCCCGAGTGGTTGGCTACTGAGATTCACCTGCATAAATCAACTGACAAAAGCTCATTTAAGTATACTTTTTTTTGCACTTATTTAAGATTAGAAATTTGTAGATAATTGTTATATATAATATAATACAGGGAGATAATACTCCCTGTCTCTAGCTGCAGTTAGTTGCCTGAAGTGTAAAAAAGTGTAGCCATCTAAATACATTGAAAGTTGTTAGACTGCTTTTGAAATCCTATGTTAACTTAGCCTGCGGGTTTTTGTTTGCATTATAATCTGAGCTGGTCACATTTTTAATAATATTGCTCATCTTCCGAGTGGTTGGCTGCTGAGATTCACCTGCATAAATCAACTGACAAAAGCTGATTTAAGTATACTTTTCTCTGCACTTATTTAAGATTAGAAATTTGTAGATAATTGTTATACATAATATAATACAGGGAGATAATACTCAATTGTCTCTACCTGCAGTTAGTCTTCCAACCTACCCTCCCTGTTCTTGTTGTGGTATTAATCTTGGTGGCTTTGGAATTGCCCACCCCTGCTGTAAATCTGTTTTTGGACACTCTTACTGGGCCCCATAGCCGGCCTTAGGCATAAGCCAACTAGGCATCCGCCTAGGGCGCCGGTCTAACAGGGGCGCTTTTCCAGCATTTGTTTGGTGTAGGTAGACCAGGATGGGGGCACCAGTGGTGTGGTGGGGGGCACCATGGAGACCTTTTGCCTAGGGCACCAGCTGACCTAAGGCCGCTCCTGTGGGCCCATCTCATTTGCTCACTCAACTGAGTACAGTGAGATCATATTTTGATTTTAGACACTCCTACCCATCCCATCTCCTCTGCTGTTTACAGATAGAGCACTTGGGAATGACATCCCCTATAGCATTTTAATCTGCTCTGTTCCCTCCCTCTCCACAAAAAAAGAAAAAAAATACTAAATAGTTTTTGAGCTGCTCTTACATAATTGTCTTCTACCTTAATACATTAATTTGCTGTTCTGTGTGCTTTTAACTGTTCAAGTGCTCTTATTTGATTTTTCATAAACTTGTTTTTTGTCATTTTTAATTTATCTGCATTTATTTCATCTATATTTGCCTTAATTTTGCTACACACTCAAGTGTGCTAGCTTGTACTGCATTTAAAGTGTTTTTGCTACTGTCATTAGCTCATTATATATATATATATATATATATATATATATATATATATATATATATATATATACATATATGTATATACATTCCAAGCTTGGTTTCTGCCTTTCCTGTAACTAGTCTAATCCAGATACAGATTTGCTGTATCCAGAACTGTTTATAAGCTTCTGTGCCCCAAGCCTTTCTGTGTTGGAGGGAAGCCTTCTAGTTTATCAGTGGGAGTGGTAAGCATTAAGTAGACTATCTATCACAAGAGTAGTTTCTGGCCCAGAAATTGTAGTTTGTTGGCCATTTGGGCAGTTTTTCCATCCCTTTCAACTTTCTGATTTAAAAGCCTGCATTTGTGCTTGCTTCCCAGCTTTCCTGTAACTAGTTTAGTCCAGATACAGATTTGCTGTATCCAGGACTGTTTGTAAGCTTCTGTGCCCCCAAGCCTTTCTGTGCTGGTGGGAAGCCTTCTAGCTTATCAGTGGGAGTGGTAAGCACTGGGTAGCCTATCTACAACAAGATCCAGATACAGATTCTTAGTTTTAGCACTTGAATTTGCTTGTCCATGCTCAGCACTTCTTCAGAACTTGTAAGCACTAAATAAACTACAAATTACTACAGCACTCACCCTTCCTCGTTACCAAAAACAGTTTTGATACTTACTTTCCTCACTTGCTTAGAGAAAAACAGCTCTTGTACTCGCTTTCCTCACTTGTCTAGAGGAAAATATTTTTTTATTCAGGCATGTCCAAGGGTCAGCTCCCTGTGTTCTCTCCTGTCTATCTGATGAATCTGGGCATCTTGGGGCAATGTACCAATTGCCTCATGTACACAGACAACCCTCTCCTCCTACCACCCAACACTGCAACCTGTAAGAAATGCACTTATCTACCAAAACAGGAGGTAAAGCTCTCTCCAACCAAGACTGAACTTGATAGTCAAGAGAAGAAGGTAAACACTTGCACCACACCACACTCATCACATAGTTCCATTAAACCTACACCACCAAAATCCACACATAGAAACACAAAAACATTCACGGAGCCTCTCAATAATAATCTGCTCAAGCAACAAAGACCTCCAAAGCAGAAATGCAAGCAATCTCCCACCACCAACACAACCCAAATGACACATAGCTCACAGACTCAGTGTGCCACTCAACCACAGCCCATAAGGCAAAACAACGTACCCAACACACTAGTCATAGGTGACTCTATAGTCAAGCACACTGATGTCCCACTCACCAGGCTAAACAAGGAGAAGGTCACTGTCAGCTGTCTGTCGGGTGCCAGGATCCACCACATAACCCATGCACTCAGGTCACTCCACAACAAGTACAAATATGACTCTGTGATTGTCCATGTTAGTGTGAACAGCATGAGACATACACCCTGGAATACATGAAAAGAGACATGGAAGAACTCTCCGATCTTGTAGCCCAGGCAGGTATGACCCTAGCCCTGAGAAGCATCCTGCCATCGCCCAGAATGATACTGCAGTACAAGGACAAAATGATTGATTTCAACAATTGGCTAAGCTGGTGTCATTCTAAGGGGATCCAGTATCTGTCTGCCTGGGATGACATGGTCGACAGACCATGATGCCTTGCCAGAGATGGCCTGCACTCATCACCCCTGGGATTCCGGATACTGGCAAAGGCTCTTGCCACCCCTATAGTTCTTTTTTTTGGCAAGGTTCAAATGACAAATTCACCATCATAACAGGAGCAGGCAAGCAAAAATTGAAAGTAATACTACTCAATGCTAGAAGTCTAAATCTCAAAATGCACTCACTCGAGGCACTCCTTAAAATGGAAAACATTGATGTCTGTTTAGTGACTGAGACCTGGTTCAAGGATCTAGAGAGCACCCCTGCATTACCAGGCTATAACTCATACCATACTTTCCGGCCATCTAACCTGGACCGGACACCAAAGGCGGAGATGTGTCCATATTCATTAAGGATATCCACACCTCCAGGCTAGTTGCTCAGCATGATGCAGCCGATGTTATCCAAGTGCAACTAACTCTGGGCAAAACTGCATTCCAAATTGTAGCTTGTTACAGATCTCCCACCATGCCCCAGGATTCCCACTCCTCTTTTCTTGATATACTGGAAAATATTAGGGTTCAAGCAAACACCCTAATATTGGGTGATTTCAAATAACCCACCATTAACTGGGAAAACTACTCATGTACCAACTCCTTCGCTCAGCGCTTTCTGGAATTCATAAATTCCAATACCGTGGATCAACTTATCCACACCCCCCACCAGGGGCACCAATATCCTAGCCCTAGTCATTACCAACATGAGTGACTGGTGTTCCACACCTGAAGTCAACTCCTCGTTGGTCAGATCCAACCACAAGCTAATCACCCTAGATATCCACATCTTGCCCCCACCTCCCATTAAGGAAACCATGGTAAAACATTTCTCCAAAGCCAACTTCATGCTTCTTAAAACAGAAGTGGTGAACTTCATGACATCCATGCAGATGGACAATAAAGTTACGACTGTTGAATCCTACACAAATGCACTCTAAAAGCATTTACACAAGTGCATGGATCGTGCTATCCCAAACAGAACCAAGACGCTATCCTCCAAAAAAGGAAGCCAATATGGTGGCCCCCTGCCATAAACAAAATCTACAACAGAAGGAAGAAATTGTTGCAAAAGAGAGTAAAATCCCATGAGTGGAGGAGCTCCCTGGTCAGCCTCAGCAAGAAACTGAGATCCCTTATAAGATCCTCCAAAGCTAGCTATGAAAACAAGATTGCCACTGATTCTAAGGACAACCACAAAGCATTCTATAGCTGTCAAGAATCTCAATGGCAACACCCAGATCTGCTCTGAGTTACAGCACAATGGCACATAAATTACAGAACCAACTGATATTGCCAACATCCTGGCAGATAGGTTCAGTGCTAACTTTACCCCCTCTCACCCCCCTAAAGGGCCCATATATATATATATATATATATATATATATACAGGAAGAATGCAGAGTCCCTGTAATCAAAACTTCACAGGTAAAAGCAGCACTCTCTAAAGCCAAAAACACAGCATCCATGGGACCGGACAACATCCCAGGCTGCGTTTTACATGAACCTCAGAACAAACTGGCTCCCCACCTAAGCACCATGTTCAATCATAGCCTCATGTCAGGCTTTGTGCCCACTGAATTGCACACAGCAACAGTTATCCCACTCCACAAAGGGGGAACCACCACTGATCCTGGGAACTATCGCCTATTAGCCTGATGTGCCTCGTCTGCAAGGCCATGGAACGTATCATCATGGAATTCATAAACAAAGACATTGGTAACCTCCAAACTCTGGACCCCACCCAGTTCAAGTTCGTGAAAGGCAGATCTTCTCCTGAACCTGGTCGACTTCTTTGAGGCAGTCATCAAAGCCGTAGACGAGGGTAAGATGGTTCACACAGCCTATTTTGACCTCGCCAAGGCTATCAACACCATCCCCCATTCTGGAATTATAGCTAAACTCACTAAACTAGGTATAAATCCCTATGTCACAAGATGGGTTGCTAACTAGCTCACTGACAGAACCCACACTGTAAAAGTTGCAGACTCCAAATCTAACTTCAAATCAGTGACAAGTGGAGTACCACAGGGTTAAGTCCTGGGACTTCCCCTGTTTGGTATATACTTCTCTGAAGTACAGGATAACACAGAAGGCCTCTGGCTAACAAAGTTCACAGATGACTGCAAACTAGGAGCTATAGTCAAGTTCCCAAATGATGTGGACATCCTACAGAAGGGCCTCACTGAGACAGATGCCTGGTGTCAGAGCCATGGCCTCAAGCTCAATGCCAAAAAGTGCATTGTTATCCTCACTGGTAAAAACCCATGAACTACCACATAGGCGGCAGTCTTCTTAACACCGAATGTGTGAAAAGAGATCTTGGGACCCAGGTGAACAGTACTCCCTCCTTTGATAATCACATTGCCACAGTAGTCAGGATATCCTCCTACATAGCACACCTCCTCACAAAAGGGTTCTCATCCAGGAAAAAAGAGGTCATTGTTCCCCTCTACTCGACACTCATTAGACCCATTATAGAGCACAACGCCCCTTTTGGAATGTACCTCACAAGACATCTGCAGCAGCTGGAAAGGCCACAGAAGTACCTCACAAAGAGAATTACTGGCCTCAAACAGATGCCCTACACTGATCGTCTCAAAAAACTCCAGCTTTACTCTGTAGCATATCATCTACTCTGAGGTGATCTCTGCCTAACATATAAAGCTATGTCAAACCCAGAGCTGTTGGACATGCTACAGCTAAAGAAATCCCAATCCCTCTGAGCTACATGCTCTAGGTACCTAAACCTTGTCACCACAATAAACAGGACATGCTGGAGGGATAGATTCCTGTCCCAGAGACTTCCCATACTCTGGAACAAGCTACCCATCTATGTCAAGCAAAGTTCCTCATTAACACTCTTCAAGAAAAATCTTGATGAATGGATGGAAAATAGGAAATACACCCCGAGGATCACTTCTGTGGCTCTGCTCGACAGGGGCACAGGAAATTAACTTTCTTGGGTTGGCGTAAGCCAGGGAACTTTGTTGGCTAGGCTTACTTAGGCCCTTGGGCCAATAGCCTAGTACCTACCTATGAACCTAAGTGAACTTCAACATCTAAATGCAAAGGATTTCTGAATCCCACCATTTAGTTATAAATGTCGAGTATGCTGTAGACCACTATTATAAGTGCAAAGCTGCATTGCTGTAATGATTGTTATTTGCTTCCACATTACATACATCACAGATAATTCTAAGTTACTAGCTTCTTAATCTATAGCATTTTATTAGCCATTTGGAATTTTGTCAAATGCATTTAGCTGGTATATTTGTGTGAAGGCATACATCTTAAAGCAATTTGTTTTTCTTAGTTAACTGACAGAAAATGTCGTAGTTCCTAATATTTGGTACACTCAGGCATCTCACATATCCCCAAGAGACTCTACAATTCACACATACTACCTAATATTCGTATTGTTATAACTCCTGAATCAGACTGTATTATGTAACACTACATGATGGATAAGGAAAGACGTGTTTTTAATGCTTCATACCTTCTGTTTCTCAACTTGAAAGTGATAGACCTTGAGTTTTTTATATCTCTAGTTGGTGCATTTCAGATGTATTTGTTATTATGTATAAAGAAAAGCATACATGTATAGTAAGGTTACTCACAAGCTGACTGCATAGATTATTAGTTAATTTTCTCAATGTTTAGCATCAACAGCTATGAACTTAACATAGTGAGATTAAAAAGACTTCATTATGCAATGCGTTTTATATGATGCTATAATTTAACTTTGTTTTAAGGCCTGTTTAGTATAAGATCCATGGCACAGAGGGATAAAACCCAAACTACAAACCACCCCACTTGAGATAAAAGTCTAAGCACTACAGCATTGTGTGGAAAGTGCCAGCCCAGCCATCTCTGGAGAAGGGCTGCAGTCTGATCCACTACAGCACAGACTCAAGTGGACAGGATTTATGCAGCAACATGCAGGATCATGACCCAGGCTAGTTCCATACTTAATACCTGCTACTGGCCAGGACAGGCTCCAAAGTCCAGCGGACTCTGAAAAGAATAAAGTGGTAAATGGAAATGAATGACAAAATAGATATTGAGGTTTATTAGGTTGCATCCTAAAACATCATGCGTGAAGGCATTTATTCTCTCTTTTTTCCTTTCTTTGTAGTAAATGCTGTGATATTGTATGTGCTGCCAAAATATTCTGAAGTATAATACATTTTAATAGCACAGTTACAGATTGTGCAATGCCACTTAGTACAGCTTATTTCATTTGTATTTAATTGGGATAGAGCACTAACTGCCATGGACCTTTTTTTCATTCTCAACCCTGGAGTGCTGTCTGGTAAGTGATTGTTGTTACACAATTAGTCAATGGAGGCTGAAGGAATCAAACTCAGAACCATTAGGCCACAGTAAACAGCTCATTCATTTTTTTCCTTAATCCTCTGCACAAACTGCCAGATGTGGTTTATGTTCACAAACAAAAACAATAATCTGATGAATGCAACACATACTGTTGTTCTTTGCAGACTGTAAACACTAACTATGCAAAATCGTATCTGCCAACCAGTAATTAACTGTGCAGCTTTACCTGTACCAATGCTAAAATAAGAGCACCAGGTGAGCTCTTGAGCTTCTATCAGAAGATCATAAAATGGTATTAAGAAGGATGCTTTCAAGGGTATAGTTAAGCAATGTTTGCTTGATATTATCCATGGGCAATATGCAGGAATATAGTTTACATTACCTGGCAAATGCAGGAATAAGACCAACTCCCATGTTCAGGGGACAGCTGCTCAGCAGTACTACAGTAGGAACATGCTACTAAGCACCAAGCAGCAAGCAGGCAACAGGAAAACAGTACAAATGCAAATAAGCTATATAGCATGAATAAAAGATAACACAATTCAGACAAAGGTATGTGGTGCACAAAACTATTTACATTGCTTTGTAGATACAAAGATACAGATGTGCAATAACTAGATAACAGTTTGGTGTGTTTCTAAGGATCTGCTGAAGCACTGATAGAAAAGCTGTCAGATTTACAAGAGTGGATAGAGTTTTACAGAGAGAGAGAGAGAGAGAGAGAGAAACACACACACACACACACACACACACACACACACACACACACACACACACACACACACACACACACACACAAATGCACACGCACACACACACACACACACACACACACACACACACACAAACACAAATGCAGGCGCCCACACACATATGGACACAAATGCACACACACGCATACAAACACACATGCATGCACACATGCACATACAAACAAATGCATGCACACACATGCACACACACACACACACACACACACACACACATATGAGCACACATGCATGCACACACACATACAAACACACATGCAAACACAAATGCACGCTTATGTGTGTACACGCGTGCGTATACACACGCACACACACACATGCGCATGCGCGCACACGCACGCACGCACACATACAAACAGAAATGCGCACACACACGCACACACAAACACAAATGCATACACATACATATGAACACACATGCATGCACACACACACATACAAACACACATGCATGCACACATGCGCATACAAACACAAATGCACATGCATGCGCGTACACATGTATACACACACACACACACACACACACACACACACACACACACACACACACACACACACACACACACACACACACATACAAACATACATGCACACACATACACACTTCCTCTCACATATGGCACACAAAGCACTGCAGCCTGTCATCATGTCACACACAAAAGCTATTGGTGCTACAGGAAGTCAGCTATATTACATATAGTCATCAGCTTGCAAGACTGGGCTGCAGTGATTTAGTGCAGCCAGTATGGGTCTGTAATTTGATAGAACTTTATATTTCTGTTATGTCAGTCAGAGTACAAAGCCCAAATGAAATGCAGGTGAGCATTAATATGTGGAAGGGGAAATCAACATAATACAGTTGAGAAAGTTTCTAAACTCTGAGGTACACTCTTAAATATTGGACTGGCTGCAGTAGTCCATGCTATGAACCAGTTTCTCCTGGTACACTCTCACACACTGACAAACTCACAACTCATATGCATGTGCGTGCATACACACACACACACACACACACACACACACACACACACACACACACACACACACACACACACACAAAAACTCAATCACACATATACACACAAACACACACATACATACATACACACACACAAATACACATGCACAAAGATAAAGAGAGAGGGAAATATAAATAGATATTTAGATAGATAATGTGTGTGCGAGGTGAAATTAAATTCTATCCAGTTAATACTTCTTCATGTTTTCTCTTCTCCACAGTTGTTTAAAAAAGGTTTGTTTTTTTAATACATTTTCTTCGTCTGTTTCCTGAGTACCAAATGAGCTTTACAATATGTAGGGCACATGCTGTACTACACTGAGTGCCTTTATACTATATGCAACACTCCCTTCCCTGAAGCCTTATGTGCTTTGACTACATAAAGCACACAGTATGCACAGCTATTCCCCCTTGTCACACTATGTCACTTCTCAAGTTCCAGCTATGCCATTATTAATCTGCCACAAGAAGTTTGTGCATAACCCGCACACAGAAACTTAATAGCTCACACCTCAAATTAATCTCTTTTAGGCCTAAGACAGATTCAAATAACAAAAACCTTAAAGAAGCCCTCTCCAATACAGGCTTGTCTTTTGTATTAAACCTAAACAGCTCCAAACCTTGCCATAGAAGCACTCACCAGTACATTCAGATTCCTCCAAGACACCTCCTTCCCATTAATATCTTCTCTCTACAAACCAAAAAGAAATGACTGGCTAACTCTTAAATTAAAATCTCTGTTAAAACTAAAAATGATTCATGGCATACATAGAAATAAAAATTATCCCAACACTACAAAAGATAACAGTATAGCCAACTTATAAACTTCATAAAACAAACAATATGATTACATAAAAGCCAGTATATGAATACATTTAAAAAAATCCTTAGCTGCATCTCTAAACTGTTCTGGAAAAAAGTGAATCAATTGACAGGAAGGGATATTCAAAATAACCCAACAACAAGACCTATATTTACTCTGTCTAACTTCCCCAAGCTACTCTCTGTCTCATACATTCAGATGGATGCCCCCCCTCCAAAATCACCTTTCAAAATTCCTCAGTTTTACTTTAAACATGTCAGAAAAGTGACTTATGACCTCTTTTGTTACAAATAAATACTGACAGCTCACCAGGTACAGATGTCCTATATCCATGGATCATATACCACTGTATTGACTCCATCTAAACTCCCTTGCAACACATCTTCAGTATCTGCCTAACACAAAATGTCATGACAAATATACGGAAAATAGCCATTTTCAGCCCACTCCCAAAGCACTCCAACTGATCAAAACTTCCCAATACAGATCAAACTTCACCCACCCCATTATAAGTAAACTGCTTGAAAAAATATCTGTGTTCAACTCACCCCAATGTATCACTACCTGCAACTTCCTTTAACATAAACAACATGAGTTCTGGTCCACTCAGAGCATGCTCATAGCCCTGTGGACTCTCACTGATGAAATACTACTTGCTATGGACAGAGGCCAGCTCAATGGCACCATCTTTATCAACCTTACAAAAGCCTTTGACCAGACTGACCATACCAACCTCCTCCATCAAGTACTACAAATAGATATAAGTCCTGATTCTCTACTTAGTTTCAAAATTACTTCAGAAATCATCATTTCTTCAAAATTCATACCTCAATTTCTCATTCTGTCAGCCTTCAAAACGAGTAGCAAAAGATTCCATACAAGTGCCTCTTTAATGCTCCATCTTTATAAGTAAACTTCCCCTTGACCTTTCTCATCCACATCTCCTACTCTTTGCAGATGACGTAGTAGTATTTCACACAAAATTATCAGTACTCAACCTGCAGAAAGACCTGAAAGTACATTTTCTAGGCCTTATCCTTTGGATCTCCAACAGAATCCTCCTTCTGAACTCCAGCAAAACCAAAACTATCATTTTTGGCATCAAGCAGTAATGTAAAAAAACACTAAACTCTTTAAATATCTATAGCACTACAACACCCCCATAAAAACTCTACTTCTTTTAAATTCCTTGGAATTTGGCTTGACCCCCCACCCTCAACTTCTCCCTGCACCTCAACTATACAAGGAAAAAGTTAATTCACTTCTATTTTGAGCCAATAAAATTTCCTTCTTTCTTACTAAAACCTCCAGAAGAACTATGAGCAAAGGCATTTTACTGTCTCAACTTTAACATGGTCTCCCCTCATAGCCTCATCATCAAAAGCAAACTCCACACACATCCAAACAATAACCAATACATTATGTAGATTTATTTCTCAGTCTCCTAAAAATAAACTCAACTGTAAAACACTGGAAAAAAGCAAAATGGTTCTCTGTTCAACAAAGGGAATCCCTACTGTTCAAATTCAGTCAGCCAGACCTTCTCTACCCTAGCAGCTAAACTAAATAGACAATCTTCCTCTTATCGTCTCAGACACTATGACCACTCTGCCCCCCCCCCGCACTGTAACCACCTGATATTAAACTCCATTGTACAGATCACTACTTCTCTATACTAGATGCTAAACTCTGGGAAAGTATCCTCCCCCCAACACACACATAAAAGACAACTCATGTTACCCTAAACTTAGGACTCAACTAGAGGCTTACCTGTTGTCATCAGCCAAATGTCATTGCCTTTTTTTCTACCATATCACCAAACCTGAGCTTCATCACTCTTTCTCCAACTAGTAACACTCTTTCTGTGCCTCATATGGCAAGTTTTATTGCACCAATCTACACATTTCACACACATAATCTTTTGTATAACATAACTTCTCTTTCCAATCACTCACAAGCTCTAACATCTATCACTCCACCCAGCTATCCTATCATTCCCCCTTAGACAATGCAGAGATGTAATTATCACAGACACCTCACTTACCTCACTTTCTAAATGAGATTTGTCTTGATTTACTATAAATTTATTTTACACATTTATTTTATTATACTTTAATATAATTTTAATATTTTTCATATTTTATATATCTATATATCATTTTAATATTACAATCATTTTGTGTATTATATTATTATAATTATTTACATTATTTACTGTCTGCAAATAATGACTATTATAGCTGTGTATACTCTAAATTTTTGTTACCAGTAATTGCTTTTCACATGTGTGCATTTTCATCATAATATGGGTTCAAAAGTAATTCTCTCTCTGCATGTAATTCTGACTTTCTTTGCATTCCAGGGCTAAGACTGAAATTGGTCACTTTTGCTCACTTACCTCAGTAAACACATTTTAAATAAATAAAATAAACTCATTGAGCAAATGACACTTCCAAACTACTGATGAATAAAGTTTAAAAAAGGTATTTTTTATAGGGAGAGTTGCCCCTCTGCACCTCCCTCACCCACACCCTCTCTGACTTAAATATACTAACTCCATGATTTTACAAGCACAGAGGAAAAAGACAACCTATAAAAAAAAAGAAAAAAAAACAGATTGCACATGCAAACAGTTCCAGGAATGACTTTTTAGAATATGGGTTGACAAAATGTGATTCCTGAAATTGCATTTCATTGAAAGGCAGGATTCTCATGGAATGAATATGTAGGGCACACAAGCTACACTGTGTCATGAAGCCCTGAGCGATGACTGTGTTGTAAATGTTTAGGACACAGAATGTGGTACACTGTGTGTTCTTGTCATATTGTTTTTGTCAATGATGCCAAGCACCAATGATGCTACAAATAT
Source organism: Protopterus annectens (assembly GCF_019279795.1). Lineage (NCBI taxonomy): Eukaryota > Metazoa > Chordata > Ceratodontiformes > Protopteridae > Protopterus > Protopterus annectens. The sequence continues at coordinate 1,790,745,641 of NC_056741.1, read as the reverse complement.
GTAGCTGCATAGACTGCACTGCAGTGTACCAAGCAGATTCACTGCTCCCTGCCACTCTGCTCTCTCTGTCTTCCTTCTTTGGATGTGCAGGTTGCACACAGCTTGCCTGCTGTGCACACTGCCTGGTATAATAAATCCGTTTACCCTTCTGTGCAGAGTGTTTTCCAGCACTAGCATTCACTGTACAGCCAACCTTAACAGCACATAGTGCTTATGGTCAGTGTGCTGTTTACTTTCCACTGCACGCTGACCACTAAAAGGTCAGGTCATTTTCTGAACCCAGCATCTTGTGGTGCTGAGGCTGAGACATCCTCCATAGAACATACAGTATGCAGGACAGATAGTTTCTGAATCTAACCATCTCATTTTTACCAAATAATAATAATAATTCTCATTTGTTAACCAGCTAGGCCCACTGGGCATAAAGTCCCTTTTCAGGGGCTACCTAGGAACAATGTCTGGTTAGATGACTTGCTCAAGATCACAAAGTAAGCAAATGAGGGCTGAATGGATCAAACCCTGAACCACAAGAACTAGTCTTAACTCTCTGTGTCAGCTACCAAAGTAAGAGAAAATGTATCCACATTTCAAGTAAGTGCATGCAAGCAGGCCAATAATGCAACTAGAATCCTAATGTTGGCCTTACTAAGGGTTGTGGAGAGGTCCTATTGGGGGGGGGGGGGCAATGTTAACAGGGCAGGGAGACCCAGACTCATAGTATCTTAAAATCATAACTATGAACTATGGATGAGCAATATGTTGGTGACATATCCAGGGAAAAGTGGCTTTAAGGGTACAAACCATGATCTACCCACATTAAAGGAAAAGTGTTTGTGTCTTTGATTATGCTGAATAATACTGTTAAATAACATGCTTTGTGTTTATTCATGCAAAAAGTACACATAGAGGATTAAGAGCGGTTTGTCGATGCTAACCACATTATTATGCGTTCGAGACATGGATGCCAAGAAACTCACCTAAGAGCGAAGCTCAGGAAGTGAATCTTGGCATCAATGTCAAGAACACATAATATTAGGTTAGCATCGGTGAACCGCTCATAATGTTTTGCAGTGCATGGAGCTTTATCTGCTCCATATCTCCATGCACTTCAAGTTACAGTAAAAACAGAAAAAAAAACATTGTCTTACCAGCTTAGAAACCGCAAAACACTTGGCAAGCACTTTCAGAAATGTACTGTAACACTGTCTCTTATGTCTACACTCACCTTCCATGCCTCTCAGTTGTCCAGATTTTCACGGAATGTCCAGATTTTTGCCTCATATGCTAGGTTTGTTCCTGATAAAGTCTGTGGTTTTCAGACAAATTACTAAGGACTGAAGATGCTAAATAATGGCATACACTGATCTGTAATCATGTTACATTGCCTAGTCAATTTGTCAACACTGTTTTAAAAATGTATGATTATATTACCTGCTTGCTCCCTGGGCCTCTGCTGAAAATGGACATGTATCCAGTTGGACTATCCCGGTCAACCAAATGTAAAATAAATAAATAAATAAATAAATAAAATGTAGTTTTCTGATTTCATATCCTTCAGAATATCAGGTGAACATACCTATTATTATTCTAGTAACTATCTTAAGTTTGCAACAGGAAGTCAGGGAAGTATTACCTACAGACAGCAGGCAGAACCAAATTTTTTATTCTGCCACTATCATTTGTACTGAGAGAGTTTATTATTTATCTCGAGACTTCACGTTGACAATTTCATCAGGGGTGCTTAACATTTGTTAAGGTCAGGTCTCGCTCCACTTTAGCACTTAACAGATTTTTTTTTTTTTTGAATATCAGAGCGTAATCACCACTGTGCATGCACTACATTATTATTATAACACAACTATAGAAATAAGATTTACACTTTTTTAGATGAGAATAATTCACTTTTTTGAAAGTATGCTTGTTTTATATTCTGTCATAACTTAGTATTATCTGTAATAAGTAAGGAATCACAAGGCGTGTCTCTTTAATAACACCAGTCCTTGAATCTGTGAAAGCAGAATGCAAAACAAAAAGCTTTAAACAGTCTTAAGACCTTTAATTTCTACTTTTGAAGAATTTACCTTAGGCACTTTACCAGCATCTGTAACAGGGTCCCCTTGATGGTTTAATATAGAATTAATGTCTTTATAGGAATCATGCTGACGATGTTGGTGGGGCCCAGCAGAAGGAACATTTTCAATTACAGTCCGCCCATCATCCTCAGAACTTTCAGTCTTGTACCAAAAATGGTCCTTGGCCTTGTTCAAGCTGTTAGCTTCTTTCATTTTATTAAGAGACTTCTGCATTTATTATTAAAACTTTATTACAGGAAGATACTACAAGAGTTATTCCCATTATACAGTTTTCTAGTTTAGCTAAAGGGATGCATAAATGTAAAGATTGTAATATGTGTAGATACATTTTAGAAGTGCCTTTTATTTATTTTCGATCATATTAGTCATACCATTCTAGTACCTGGAGTTTGTAGCTGTAATTCTAATGGGTTAGTGTATAATTGTATTTGTTCAGGATGCGATGCTTTTTATGTAGGGTTGACCAGCAGAAGTTTGAAAGAAAGTATAACAGAGTATGTTTATGCCATAAAAAAAAAAGATAGTATGAATTCCCTCTATAAGCACTCGCTAGAGTGTAAAGTTAATAAGAAATTGTTTTTTTTTCAGTTTTAGAACCTGTATTTAAGGACTTAGGTGGTAATTATAAGAACAAAACTGAACAAAGAGAAACACTATGGCGATTCAAGTTAGGAGCTGACTCCTGGATTAAATGGCGTAATAAATATCGAATGTTTTCTCAGAGACAAGAGAAGGAAAATTCTTAATTTGTATAAGTTGTTACCATTTTCAAAGTATGGAACAGGAATTTTATGGAATGAATACAATGTTTTTAATAAGTATATATGTTTTTGTATGGGGTTAAAAAGTTTATTAATATTTAGTAGGACTGATTGATTTATTGGGGCTTATAAGCATGTGATTGAATTGTGGCTTTTTATTGGTTGTTAGATTGTATATATGTGTGTGCCTTCTATAATGTTAATTGTTCTGATGAAGTCAGTTTTTGTTAAGACAAAAGCAAAGAATCAATTTGTGATAAGCTAAAATTTTAACTTGTTTTTTCCTCCAGCTGCTATGATAAACTGTTTTTTTTTTCTTTTATTGGTTATATTTAACCACTTTTGGGTGGAATTATTTGTTTTTTATTAATGTATAAAACATGCAAAAATGATGTACCCAACTTAGTTGAAAATATAGGAAAACTTTAAAATATATTAGGGATTGCTGCAGCTACTGTAAACCTGTATCTGCAAGAAGCTGTAACAGAAGATGCAACTGCTGATGTTGCCAGATGTCGCCTTTGAAGGCATAGGGCTTTCAAACCATGGTTAACCTACAACACAAAATTGAAAGAATGGACAGCTACAGTGTGGACAGGCACACCATACAGCAAATAGTGGGCATCTGCCGGCCTCACCTGGAGAACCCATGCCAGAAGATGCTAAGGTATGTGTACCTTTATGTATTTTAGCTACAGGGACCTTTCAGTGACATAAAGGGGACTCAGTAAAGGTTCCATAGGCATATGCCTGTAGAATACTGCACCACTTCCTCAATGCAGTGCTCCAACATGTAGATGAGCATGTGTGGCTTCTACACATTGCAGAGGAAAGAGCTAGCACCATGCAAAATTTTCATGCCATACCCCTTTTCCTTGAGGTACTGGGTGCCACTGAATATATTCACATTTCAAATAAAGGCAGTACCTGGTGAATTGGTTAAGCAGTATGTGAACTACAAAGGGTATCACTTCATCAACTGCCAGATGACCTGTAATGCATTGACAATGTTTGTGCAGACCATCCAGGCAGCTTTCATGACTTCCATATATGGCAGACCTGTGACCTCTCCAAAAGCTGCAAGGGGTAATTTCTAACAAGGACATGCTTATAAAAGTCCACATAACTCCACTGGACAAGGTTACAACAACGCACATGCAGAGACTAAAAACAGCACAGAGCACATGTTTGGGCTGGTGAAGTCATGGTTCCGCTCTCTCGATACATCTGGAGGTGCTCTACAATATGACCCTGTCACCTCTACAAAAATACTGACTGTGTGTGCTAAAAAACAGTTACAACATAGTGGCCCAATGCAGGGACTACTGTTCCCAGCACAACAGGCAGCAACAGAAGGATCATGGCAAACTGAGGTGGGCACAATATACCATGCACTAAAAGGCAGCAAATTGCACATATACTCAGTATTTATATAACATAGGAGCTCTGCAGATACAGGCACTAAAACTGATGCATACAAACAAACCAGGCTTTGCTTAACCATACATTTCCTGACAATTCACATCAGACATGGGCAACCCAGGGCTAGGACATTCTCATTAGCAGAAGCAAAGGTGTGTGATCAGCGTATTATGAGCAAATACTAAAATACAAAAACAGAATAAGCAGACAGTAAAGATGAAGATGTATACACAGGAATATCACAACACAAAACTGATATACCCAGCCAACACAAACACTAGCAATGATGAAGATGTGTACACAGGAATATCACAACATAAAAGTGATATACCCAGCCAACACAAACACTAACAATGATGAAGATGTGTACACAGGAATATCACAACACAAAACTGATATACCCAGCCAACACAAATACTAACAAAGATGAAGATGTGTACACAGGAATATCACAACACAAAACTGATATACCCAGACAACACAAATACTAACAAAGATGTGTACACAGGAATATCACAACACAAAACTGATATACCCAGCCAACATAAACACTAACAATGATGACGGTGTCAACACAGGAATATCACAACGCAAAACTGATATACTCAGCCAACACAAACACTAACAATGATGAAGATATGTGCACAGGAATATCACAACACAAAACTGATATACTGAGCCAGCATAAACACTAACAAAGATGAAGATGTGTACCCAGGAATATCACACCACAAAACTGATATACCCTGCCAACACAAACACTAACAAAGATGAAGATGTGTACACAGGAATCACAACACAAACTGATATACCCAGCCAACACAAACTCTAACAATGATGAAGATGTGTACATAGGAATATCACACCACAAAACTGATATACCCTGCCAACACAAACACTAACAAAGATGCAGTCAAACAAAACAGACTGTTCTTATATATGCATTGCCTAGCCGTTCTGTGCATCAGACATAAGCAGCCCACATCACACACCCTTCCAGAAGGCAAGGCACTCTCAGTATCATCTGCACAAGTGAGTGAGCAAGATATCCTAATCCTATACAAATAGTACTATTACTACAAGTACTCCTACTACAACTGCTGAACATAAGTAGACTAAACTCTTTCGGCTTTTCCCAGTTAGGGTTTGCCACAGCGGAACTCCAGTCCGCTAATGATTGGCAGGAGATTTTTACATGCCGAGTTGCCAGCCCTGATACACAACCTTCAACGAAGGTACACCCATTCACGCATGTCTCTACACAGAAGACGCTTTAGCTGAGAATCGAACAGGACAATGTCTTACTGTGAGGTGACAATGCTACCACAGCACCACCACAGTTAACGTAAGCAGACTAAACACAAATTGAAAATGATTAGGAATATAGAGGGGAAACAAGAATTTGACTATTCTTGCATTGGGTCGCCACTCTGTGTATCAGACATAGGCAACACTAAATCGCAGATTGTGCATAGGGCAGGGCACAGTCATCATCATTTGTGCAAAGTGTATGTGTGTCTTGGGTGGGGGGGTTACAGGAGGTGTGAAAGTGTGAGGGATGAGTTAATTGCAAGCATGTGCTCTTAAGACCAGTGTTTCCACATGTGAGATGAAGTGTATGTGAGGTGTTATTGTCAGGGTGGGGCATAGTGTGTGTATGTGTGTGTGAAGGAACACAGCTATACATTTGCGCCAACACTATGCCCTGGCATACTGGACAGTTGTAAGCCATGCATGGGAGAAGCTCATGTTCATCATGGACAATCCCACCCACATGATTGTCTCTGCCAGGAGTTGCTCTGCTATTTCCATGACCTTGGCTAGAAGTCAGAGTGCTACCTGAACATGAACAATGTCTGCAGGGTGGGTTGTCATCATAACCATGTCCAATGCCACAACCTTATGGATGACTTCACCTGGATGTAGCCACATCCACCACTGATGCAGCAATGGAAGTGCTAACACTGTAGGAGCAGAATCTGGCACATCCACATCAATGTCAGCTGACTGACCTCATTGATGCTGCCCCTCCCCCAACAAATAATCCAGAACAGACACTGCATAGTCCAGCATGTTATTCATCCAGTTCAATGTCACAAACATGGTTCATGCAGTCTTGTACATCAGAACGCACAACATGCAGTAGTCTTATGACCACTTCCAAGGCCATGATGGCCCACTACATATGTTGGTTGGCAGCTACTGACACACCAAACTCAGTAGGAGGGCAGTAAGCATACCTTCTCAGAGTACCTCTACCTACACTTTTGTGTGATACCTCCAGCTCATGATGGCTAAGGTGAGATTCAGCCATGTCTGCATGTGAGGCTGCCATACTACTCTGATCAGCCGTATCCCCAACAATGTATCCTCTCTCAGATGGTTCTGTCTCATGAGTATGCATATGCACAGTGACTATGCTCATATTGTGGGGGAAGGGATGTAGGGGCACACTGTCATTGTCTGATATATCCCCTGCAGCCCCAGACTGTGCTTGGTTATCCCTGCCATGATCATCAGAGGATACATTTTCTTGAACATCAAATGAGGGGAGGTGCCAGACAATGCTATACCTGCGACTACACCAAAAAAGTAACATACACTCATTACTTAAGTAACATAGGAGCTCTGCAGATACATTAACATACACTCAGTACTTAAGTAACACAGGAGCTCTGCAGATACAGCCAGTACTTAAGCAACATAGGAGCTCTGCAGATACAGTAACTATACTCAGTACTTAAATAACATAGGAGCTCTGCAGATGCAGTAAAATACGCTGAGTACTTAAGAAACATGGAAGCTCTGCAGATACAGTAACATACACTCATTACTTAGCATAGCAGCTCTGCAGATACAGCAACATATACTCAGTACTTCGGAGCTCTGCAGATACAGCAATATACACTCAGTACTTAAGTAACATAGGAGCTCTGCAGCTACAGCAACATATACTCAGTACTTAAGTAGCATAGGAGTTCTGCAGATACAGCAACAACCACTCAGTACTTAAGTAACATAGTTCTGTAGATACAGCAACATACACTCAGTACTTAAGTAACATAGGAGCTCTACAGAAACAGACAGTAACACTGATGCATACAAACAAACCACAATATCTCAAATGCTATAATCTCAGTAGCTATTAAACATAAGTAACACATATGGGCATGTCCATACCATGTGCAGGTAGTCACTGTACCTCAATGCCAGATGTACCTAGACACAGTAATTGATAGACATAGTATAAATATGCATGTGACTATCAATTGCAAAGGTCGCTGTAAAAGAATTTGAATGACATGCCAGATGGATCACTAGTGGATACCCTCAGGGGCTGCACCACCTCTGCCAAAACATCCAGCAGTGCACAGTGAAACTCTTCTGAGCTGCCCAGAACCCTGACTGGTGTCAGGAACTCTTCCTTCTCGGTAAGCGGGAGTTCTGTAAGTGACCAACCAGCAGTAGTCCTCTGCTCCTGTGCTATAGCCTGTGCTCTGAGCTTGGCCTTGTTAATCATGTCCTGGCACTTGCATATATACAGCCCTGGCCACCAACTGCATTGACATCCTCAACTACCTGCCACCAAATATGGTCGCAGAAGGGCTTGTGAGAGGCATGTAAATCAAGGAGCCATCCACCATGGAAAGGGAGGGCCTGTACTATCACCTCTTTCTAAGCATCTGAGAAAGAAAACTTCCGAGAGGATGAGCCTTTCTTATTTTTATATTTGGGAGCCATATCCCTGTTGTGATGGAATAAAACATGGATATCACAACACAACTTAACATACAGAGTCATACACACACTTTATAGTTAAGGAACAAAATATATCAATAAGGCGTCACTGATTAACATAGTCATATCTAACACAATTATACCTGCAGCCAAAAAAAGCATTCACTCAAAAAACACAAGCAACACTCTAAACAATAATGCAAGCCCCACTACATACACTAAACATAGCTGTAACCTATGGGAATAGAACCAGCAATGTCATATCCAGAGGCATAACAACTACCGAAGACCAGATGCAAGAATGTACACCTAACAAGGAGACAGACATCATAAACAGAGCAACAATAAGTGGAATGTTAGAAAAGCAGTCACAGCAGTTTTACACACTTGTATACTTAAACACCATTGTAGTGGCACATAGCAAGTATGCCTGTCTAGAAAATGCTGATCTAAATGTTTTACCTGTTACAACAATAGAAAAATTTGTACACATTAATGTGTGTCTATTGCCAAACTCAATGAGTCACATTTCAGATTATTTGATCAGATTTCAGTGAAACATTGCAGGTAGACAGCGCATCGGAAATATTTATCAGCACAGTAAAACTGACTGGTTGTATAGAAGAAGACACACCTTGCAATATTTTCTGAATGTAGCCTCCCTAGTCCTATAGCAAAAATGATGAGAGTAGCAGGTTGGGCATCACTTGGGACACAAGCAACCTTCCTTACGCAACGCAAGATCCATAGTCCCTTCCTTACACAATGGAAGATCCATAGTCCCTTCCTTACACAACATAAGATCCATAGTCCCTTCCTTACACAATGAGAGATCCATAGTCCCTTCCTTACACAACGAAAGATCCATAGTCCCTTCCTTACACAATGGAAGATCCATAGTCCCTTCTTTATACAATGGATGATCCATGGTCCCTTCCTTACGCAACGCAAGATCCATAGTCCCTTCCTTACACAATGGAAGATCCATAGTCCCTTCCTTACACAACAGAAGATCCATAGTCCCTTCCTTACACAATGAGAGATCCATAGTCCCTTCCTTACACAACGAAAGATCCATAGTCCCTTCCTTACACAATGGAAGATCCATAGTCCCTTCTTTATACAATGGATGATCCATGGTCCCTTCCTTACATAATGGAAGATCCATAGTCCCTTCCTTACACAAAGGAAGTTCCATAGTCCCTTCCTTACACAATGGAAGACCCATAGAGTCTACAACAAGCTTATAAGGTGTAGATAAACCCTTCTGGGCATGAGGAATATGTGAATTAGCTCTCAGTTCATTATCCTTTCTGAATCACTCAATTTGCATGATATGCTATGAATATTAATATTGTGTTGGTCTCTACACTATGACATGCACATGACTATCACAAGAACAGGGATTAAGACTTTGGAAAGCTAATGCCTTCCAAGTGTGCCTAATTAGCAGTATTGGAATGTCAGTGACGTGTTAAAGAGCCATGCTAATGAAAAATCATGTTTATATTATAGCCACAGTGAAATATGACTAAACCTTGATTCGCACATTGTTCAGATTATCTCAGATTTATGTGAGGTAGTTAGGCACACATCTCAGACATGGGGAGAAGATACCTAACAGTGTGAATGATATCCACAACAGTGTAAATGTGGCTTAAACATAAAGAATATATATACCTTAAAAACAATTTCTTACAGGCTTTAAGGCATTCCATGTGCACAGGTAATGTAATTAATTAATGTACAACACTGTTAAGAGTAAGTCTGCCCTGTAGAAAATGTTTATAGCCTCACCTTCATTATTCACACATCTCCAATAATCCCAGTAATACAATTGTACTACATAATCAAAACTAACCAAACTCTGACAGCATCACTATAGTGCAACATAATTGCCCATTGCAGAAGTACAGTGACTTGAACATGTAGTTGACTTTCTGCTTTGCATTTAACTGTTCATCTGGCACAACATGTTCCTGATGTCAATGTTCCATTGCAATGCCATAGGTGTAGTGCTCACATCTTGTGACTGTGTTGTGTATGTTAGCTTGTCATACTTTGTGCACACATTTTGCTTGTTGAAACCTACAAATTTGACAATTCACTAAACTTAATTTTATACATATTTTTATCTTCATCCGATGCATGGCATTTGCCATTGCACATTGATGCTGGTCATCGATGCCCCTTATGGAACGATAGTTCCCATATTTTGTCAGAAACATGAAAACTTTATTATGCATGCGCAAAGACTTGGACAACCAGCACACAAAAGAGAATACTGTTGATGTGTTCCAGTTAACATAGTGGACATTAGTGACTTCAAAAAAAGTAGTTTATCTGTACCTGCCTTAATTACTCAACATGTTAATGAAGTCTGTACTGAATGTCAGCACAATAGGTGTAGGGTTTGAATACCTGTATGCTTTTATGTGGCATAATATAAGTGACCATTTAATATTTACATGTTATTGTATACTACACACATGCCCCTTATAATGGTAATGTTGAAATATAATTCTGCACTGTGTTTAATGCCCCTGACAATGTTAAATATGTGTCTGCCAGGCTAGTCACTTCACTAATAATTATAATAAAACACCTGTGTACATGGTCTGGAATAAAAGGTACATGTGGAAAGAAATGAGTAAACATAACTTGCATAGTGCCTTTTTTAGGCAAGGCTCAAATTCTAAACCTACCACCCTAGAAAACAAAAATGGGAAGAAACTGAGGGTAATGCTGCTCAATGCCAGAAGTCTAAATCTCAAAATGCACGCACTCGAGGCCCTTCTCAGTATGGAGAACATCGATGTCTGTGCTGTAACTGAAACCTGGTTCAAGGCTCCTGAGAGCACCCCGGCACTATTAGGTTTTACCTCATATCATGCCCGCCCCAAAACCCGGACCACACCACAAAAGGAGGGGTGTATCCATATTCATAAAGGATACTCACACCTCCAGGTTGGTGGCAACGCACTAAGCTTCGGAAACCATCCAGGTGCAACTAACCATAGGCAAAACTGCTCTACAAATTGTAGCATGCTACAGGCCACCCTCTCAAACTCAGGAACCCCACACAGCCTTCCTGAAGACACTGGAGGGTATAAATGTATCTCCAAACACCATCATATTGGGTGACTTCAACTACCCGAATATAGACTGGGAACATTACTCAAGCCCTAACTTTCTAGCCCAACGGTTCCTGGAGTTCATAAATTAAATGCCATGGAACAGCTAGTCACTGTTCCCACGAGAGGAGAAAATATACTAGATCTCATTGTCACAAACATGGGGACAAAATGCTCCACACCGGAAGTATATCCCTCATTGGTGAGATCTGATCATAAACTAATCTCACTGGAAATCCACATCCCGCCCCCACCCCAAGCAAAAGACCATAGTGAAGAACTTCTAAAGCAAACTTCACACTACTCAAGACTGGTGTGGTATCCTTCAAGGCCCCTGAGCCAGAGGAAACCACAACCCAAGCTGCGGAAGCCCTTACAAATGCCTTCTATGAACACCTCCAGGACTGCATGGATCAGGCAATCCCAAATAAAACCAAGACTCTTTCCACAAAGGGCAAACGTCCAGTCTGGTGGACCCCAGCCATTAACAAACTTTACAATAAGAGGAGAAAGCTATTACATGATAGAACAAAATCCATAAAAGGGAAGTCACCCTGATCATTATTAGTAAAAAATACGAGCACTCATAAAATCAACTAAGGCCAATTTTGAGAGAAAAATTGCCATGGATTCAAAGGACAATCATAAGGCCTTTTTCAGCTATGTTAGGAACCTGGGTGGAAACTCCCAGATATGCTCAGAATTAGTCCAAAATGATACAAAAATCACTGAACCCACAGACATTGCCAACATACTGGCAGACAGGTTCAGTGCAAACTTCACCCTCTCTCCCCCCCTAAAGGAGAGATAACTATCCCAGCCGAGTGTAGCCTCCCGGACATCTCAAATGCGCAGGTGAAAGCTGCTCTCTAAAGCTAAAAACACAGCATCAATGGGACCGGATGGTGTCCCCGGCTGTGTGCTACACGAGCTAAATGAGGAATTAAACCCGCACATAAGGCAGCTGTTTAATCTCAGCCTTACCACAGGATACGTGCCCAAGGAGTGGCGTACGGCAACTGTGGTCCCACTCCACAAAGGCGGTGCCTCTACGGACCCTGGTAATTACCGCCCATAAGCTTAACAAGTCTAGTCTGCAAAGCTATGGAGAGGATCATAATGGAGCTCATAAACAAAGATATAGGGGACTTGCAGACATTGGACCCGACCCAGTTTGGCTTTGTCAAGGGAAGATCATGCCTTTTGAACTTGGTTGACTTCTTCAAAACAGTCACCAAGGCAATTGATGAGGGAAAGGCAGTCCATACAGCCTACCTTGACCTTGCAAAGGCTTTGACACAATACCCCACTCGGTATTGTAGAAAAACTTACCAGCTTAAATGTAAACCCATATGTCACAAGATGGGTTGCAAACTGGCTTAAGGACAGAACCCACAGGGTTAGAGTTGCTGGCGCTGTGTCAGACTCCAAGCCGGTCACAAGTGGTGTCCCACAGGGCTCAGTCCTTGGCCCCTATTGTTTGGCATCTACTTCTCAGAAGTACAGGCCAACATGGGAGGACTTTATTGACAAAGTTTGCAGACGACTGCAAACTGGGCCATAGTGGAAAGTGCATCGGACACGGATATCCTTCAGAAGGGACTCACGGAAACAGATAGCTGGTGCCAGAGCCATGGCCTGAAGTTAAACGCCAAAAATGTATAGTCATACCCTTCGGGAAAAACAAGGTAACCCCAAGCTACCATATAGGTGGCAATCCACTAAGCACAGAAGAGGTTATCAGGGACCTGGGGACCCAGGTTGACAGTGGCCTTTCTTTGACACTCACATTGCTAAAGTGGTTAGAAAGACCTTCTACATTGCCCACCTGATCATGAAGGGATTCACATCCAGATCTAGTGAGGTCATTGTTCCCCTGTACTCTTCACTTATCAGACCAATGATCGAGTACAATGCCCCATTCGGGATGTATCTCACCCGACATCTGCAGCAATTGGAGAGACCCCAAAAGTTCCTCACCAAAAGGATAAAGGGACTCCAAAATCTGTCATATGCTGCCAGATTGAAGAAACTCCAGCTCTATTCAGTCGCATACCGCCTGCTCAGAGGTGACATGTGCCTGACATACAAGGCCATGTCCAACCCGGAATTAATGGACATGCTCCACCTCAAAAATCCAAATCCACCAAAACCACTAGAGCAAGCGACTTAAACCTTAGCACGGATATAAATAGGACGTGCTGGAGGGATAGATTTATCACTCAGAGACTCCCTATGCTGTGGAATAAAATCCCGGTCCATGTGAGGCAGAGCACCTCGCTGACTCTGTTCAAGAGAAATCTAGACCTGTGGATGGGAGATCGTAGGTTTACCCCAGGAATCAACTCTGTGTCACTGCTGGACAGAGGCACAACAAACTAATGGGCACAGTATTTTTTCATATAAGGGGTGGCGTAAGCCACAATAATTTGGGCTAGGCTTATAAATGCCTTAGGGCAGATAGCCTAGTATAAACCTATGAACCTATGAACCTATAAGATACACGGATAGTTGAATATGTAGAAAACATCCAAACAGGTTGGAAACCACATACTCACACTGCTTTAGTGGCACATCTGGATACCGATCATGTCTAAATCTTCCTGGAATATACTTGGGAGCACATCCCCTTATATGTAGTCTATATGGCCCTTTCTCTATATTTGGTCTCCCTTTAAATAGTAATGATGTTAGCCAGAACATAAGCACATCAGAAACATTGAAAACAAGTGTCTTGTAAACTACAACTGTCATTTTTGTGGTCATTCTTTGCTCGATAGTTGCCACAGAGCATCGTTGGTGGTCAGCAATGACTGTAGAGAAATGGCATTTGTCGTCATAGGGAAACAACTCAAAATATAATTATGCATGCTCTAATACTCAGCCACACACCTAAGCTTGGCATCGCCATACATCAGTTAGCATCAATTATTGAAAGTTGAAAGTATTCCACATAAAAGCATTTCTGACCAAAATTTGTACTCATATGTAGGAAGATCATTTAGTGAAATAGTTACAGGCCTGTCATATATTTCATGTCTTCGTCTGAGTGTTACCATGTCAATCTGTATATGTAGTACAGTAAAACAGAGTCACATTACAGACATGACAAGACAAAAATATGAATTCATAGACATGATGACATATGTGCATTACTACAATGTTGTTGTGTCGTTCGGCTTTTCCCGGTTAGGGGTCACCACAGCAGCACTTCAGTCCGCTAATGATTGGTAGTTGATGTTTACATGCCGAGTTATCAGCCCTGACGCACACCCTTCAACGAAGGTACGCCCATTCACGCATGTCTCCACGCAGAAGATGCTCTAGCTGAGAATCAAACCGGACAGCGTCTTACTGTGAGGCGACAACGCTACCGCAGCACCACCACCGCTGTATGTACATTGCTACAATGTATACTATATAATTCCCAAAGCACCTAAAAACATAGGCTATGTTATATAGGTATATTCCTAGTCATATACATACTTGTAGTCCTCATTTTACACATTCATAATGTAATTTCCCCCCATGGCTCTACTAGTTACTGTACAGAGTTTAGAAATTTATATCTCATTATATCGTGGGTTTGATTCCAATGTGCTATACATAGTCAATCACATGGTAATTTTCATTAAATGCATCCTGTAATAATGACACAAAATGTACATAAGAACAAGACAGAGGAACAACAGTATCATGCAGGTGACTACATGTTTCTGTGCAACACTGAAAACCTTATGAATGCTCTAAACCACCCATGAGCACATATCCAGAGGTGGAACACTGTCAATTGGAATGTAACCAAGGTATCTGTGGAGCATATATATAGAATGAAGAGTTTTTTTGCAATGTTGGGAGTTGGTTTTATTAACCAGAGTTTAAACACTAGGAATAATAACTTACTAATTTATTGGGTCTATATTATCATGTCGAAAGACATCTTCGCCAAACACATCCTAATTGACACAGTAATATCAACTTGTCTAAAACCCGAATGGCAGAGTCAGCAAATTTTTTCCCAGGGGAAAAAAATCATTCAGTTGTACAGAAATAAAACATACTTTTAAACCCTACAACTTCACCCCCACACCTCCCCCCAATAACTAAATATACCAACTTTGAGATCGCACTACAGTGGGGAAAAGGGCAAATCCCAATGATGGCCGAGCAATTTTTTCCCCCTGGGAAAAACTTCACTGACTCGGCCATTTGGGTTTTAGACAAGTCGATATTACTGTGTTGATTAAGACATGTTCGGCAAACAAGTCTTTCGACAGTAATATAGACCCAATTTATTTACCTAGTGTTCATTCTAAACTGGTCTGTTTTTTTTTGTTTTTTTTTTCTTCATTTTAGGACTGATAGATTATGGAACACTCTACCTATAAATATTAGATGTGCAAATAGTTTACTATCATTTAAATCTTTATTAGGCTTATGGTTTAAATGTTTGTTATATTCAACAGGGTCTAAATTAAAGCAAGCCCTTAACTGGCCTTCATAGGCTCTGGGCTTGAAAGACATTTCATTGAATCATTGAATCTATCTATCTATCTATCTATCTATCTATCTATCTATCTATCTATCTATCTATCTATCTATCTATCTATCTATCCATCTATCTATCCATCTATCTATCTATCTATCTATCCATCTATCCATCCATCTATCTATCTATCTATCTATCTATCTATCTATCTATCTATCTATCTATCTATCCATCCATCCATCCATCCATCCATCCATCCATCCATCCATCTATCTATCTATCTATCTATCTATCTATCTATCTATCTATCTATCTATCTATCTATCTATCTATCTATCCATCTATCTATCTATCTATCTATCTATCTATCTATCTATCTATCTATCTATCTATCTAATCTATCTATCTATCTATCTATCTCTTTAGATAAATAGATTAGCACACAGCCAAGTGTTACTGCTATGTTTTTCACCTAAAATGTACAATGAAGAAATGATACCCAGTGTCATGTCAGTAACCCAGTAGAAATATTCCCCTTCAAAATAAAAAAATATATATTGTAATTCAAAACAATATGCATAAAATGGTTTAAATTATGAATTCCTCTATTAGGTAAGTTGGTTTAGTCAGTGAGGTATTCAAGGAATCATTCTAAAGCTGCACTATGAGGGATGATGGTAAAAAGGCTAATAGCATCTATGGTAACCATCAAAAGCTGCTCATCTAATGTAACATCAGTTAAGCTTTTCAAAAAATTCCAGGAGTCCTTAAGTATACGGGAAGCATTTGAAGAGATGTTATTCAGCCTCCTGTCAATATATAAAGCAAAAGGAGCCATTTTTGGAACCTCCTGCCTCCACAATAGACTTGAATGGGGGTTGCATATGTCCTTATGTATTTAAGGGATCCCAAACAGTACAAGTACTACTGGCTTTCTGACATTTCTGAAAGACAAAAAAATAAAATCATCAGTATAAACAGAATCTTATGTTATCACATCAAATAAAAAACAATCAGCTTTAGAATATGATATAAAAATGTCCTTCCTAGACAAAATAGGCAGGATGACCTAGAAGAATTGCTAACAATCTACCTGAGTAGTGTATAGAATCCATAAGAACAATGCACTCTCTCAGGTTTCATTATCTGAATATTCTTATTCCAAGATATTTCCAAAAAAAAATCTTCTTCATATGTGGTAGGTTTGTATAATGTCTGTAACTCTGTCTGCAAATGCCTCCTATGTCATCCTTACAAAATCTGCCCAAGATGGTGACGTCAGGGTTCAGTGGGAGATCAACAGTACAAATTGTTGTGTGAGTCATACAATAAACAAAAATTGAGTTTTCTGCAAAATAACTTGAGCTCAGAAATGGCATCTAGTATTTCTGGATGATGTTTCAGTGCAAAAGTAAAACCCTTTGAAAAAAAGGCTCAGCAGTCTGTAACTTACTAAAGTTAACTCTTACGGTACCTTCACTAGTGGGATTTAGCATATTCAATTCTTCCATTGTTGTTCCCAACCTCAGCCTGGACACCATCCACTCCAGTTGTTGTGCTGGAGCCTGGAATACTGGTTCTTGAAGGAGTACTGCTGTGTCTCTCATAGTTGTGAGTCTCTAAACAGTAGGTGGCTCCAAAAAATCCTCATCAGTGGTCTGCTTGCCAGCCACCAGCTAGGAACTGGGTACTGAAAAAAGAGATTTCCTAGATTTTGTATTGGGACCAGGGAGAGTCAGGTAAACCTTCCTGTCCTGATAGGCCAGTCTATCTCTGAACAATTTCTTTTTTTATGTTCCTGTACCAACTTGCATGATAAATTCACCATCAAAAAGATTCATGCGCACGCATACTTGTGTGTACTGAAAGCCATGTCATTAGTAATGCTTTCACTAAGACCTATTGTGGCAATTTTGAAATAACACTGCTTTTAGCCTGCGTTGTTGTTTTTAGGACATGTCTCAATTAAAAATTTTGAGTGATCATATAACCTAACCAAGGTTATTTAAACATGTTCATAGGTTCATATGTGTGTACTAGGCCAATGGCCCTGGAGCCTTTACAAACCTAGCCCATAGGAATACCCTGGCATTGTGCCACCTGACCTTAGTTCTTAGTGCCTCTGTCAAGTAGAGCCACTGGAGTGATCCCCAGAATGAATTTTCTATTTCCCATTCACTCCTCAAGATTTCTCTTAAAGAGGGCCAGTGAGGTGCTCTGTTTGACATGTATGGGAAGTCTGTTCCATAGCATGGGCAGTCTCTGGGTTATGAACTTGTCTCTGTAGCACTTTCTGCTGATTGTGGTAATAAGTTTGAGGTCTCTAGAGCATGTGGTGCGGAGGGATTGGGATTTCTTTAAATGTAGCATTTCTAACAGAGCTGGGTCAGACATGGCTTTGTAAGTCAAGCAGAGATCGCTTCTAAGTAGGCGATATGAGACAGAGAATAGTTGGAGTTTTTTGAGTCTGTCCATATAGGGCAAATGTTTAAGGCCTAGGATCCTCTTTGTGAGGAACTTTTGCGGCCTCTCCAGTTGTTGCAGGTGTCTACTGAGGTACACGTCAAATGGGGCATTGTACTCGATGACTGGCCTAATGAGGGAAGAGTAGAGGGAGACAATGATCTCTTTCTTCCTGGATGCAAAACCCTTTGTAATGAGATGTGCCACATAGAAGGACTTTCTGACCACAGTGGCAATGTGGTGGTCAAAAGAGAGGTTGCTATCAACCTGTGTTCCAAAATCTCTTATAATGACTTCTGTGTTCAGTGGACTACCATCAATGTGGTAATTCATGGGAATCGGGTTTATCCCGAAGGGGATGACAACACATTTTTGGCATTGAGCTTAAGGCCATGGTTCTGACACCAGTCATTGGTCTCAGTGAGGCCTTTCTGTAGGATGTCAACATCACTTGGGGAGTTAATAATGGCTCCCGACTTGCAATTGTCTGCGAATTTTGCCAGCCAGAGTCCCTTCGTGTTGGCCTGGACTTCAGAGAAGTAGATACCAAACAGGACAAGACCCAGGACCAAACCCTGTGGGACTCCACTCGTAACTATTCGGCAGTCTGACTTGGAGCCAGCTACTTTCACACTGTGGGTTCTATCTGTGAGCCAGTTTGCAACCCACCTAGTCATATAGGGGTTGATGCCTAGCTTAGTGAGTTTTTCTATGATTCCTGAGTGGGGAATGGTATCAAAGGCCTTGGCCAGATCAAGGTAGGCTGTATGAACCACTTTGCCTTCATCCACAGCTCTGGTGACTGACTCAAAGAAGTTGACCAAGTTGAGCAGGCATAATCTACCCTTCACAAAACCAAACCGTGTAGGATCCAGAGTTTGGAGATTTCCTATATCCTTGTTTATTAGGTCCATGATGATGTGTTCCATAGCTTTACATATCAGACTCATCAGGCTAATGGGGTGATAGTTCCCAGGATCTGTAGTCTCTCCTTCTTTGTGGAGAGGGATGACAGTAGCAGTGCGGCATTCGGCAGGTGCAAAGGCTAAGGTGAGGCTGTGATTAAACAGGGCACACAAGTGAGGTGTCAATTCACTCTGTAGTTCATGTAGAACACAGCCAGGGATATTGTCAGGTCCCAAAGAAGCTGTGTGCTTGGCCTTGGACAGTGCTGTTTTAACCTGAGCAGCAGTAATACTGGGTGCCTGGCAATCCACTGCCATTGTGATTGGTCATTTGGGGGGAGGGGTAAAGTTGGCACTGAATCTGTCTGCCAGTATATTGGCAATATCTGTTGGCTCAGTATAGGAGGTACCATTGTGCAGTAGCTCAGAGCAAATCTGGGTATTGCCATGGAGATTCTTTACACAACTATAGAAGGCCTTGTGGTGGACTTTACTATCTGCTGCAATTCTGTTTTCATAGCTAGTTTTAGAGGATTTGATGAGGGATCTCAACTTTTTGTTGAGGCTAATAAGGAAGTTTTTCCAGTCTTGGGACTTCACCTTATTCTACATCAGTTTCTTCCTTCTATTGTAGAGTTTGTTTATGGCAGGGGGCCACCAGATTGGCTTCCTTTTTTTGGAGGAGAGCGTCTTGGTTCTATTGGGTATGGCAAGATCCATGCATTTGTGTACATGTTTATATTGTGCATTGGTGTATGATTCAGCAGTCATGCAACTATTCTCCACTTGCATGGGTGCAGTAAAGTTAGACACGTGTTTTTAGGAGCCCAAAGTTAGATTTGGAGAAGTTTTTCATGGTGGTTACCTTTGCAGGGGGGGTGGATTTCCAAGGTGATTAGTTTGTGGTCGGATCTAACCAGGGAGGAGTTGACTATTGGTATAGAGCAACAGTTGCCCATGTTAGTAATGACCAGGTCAGGGATGTTGCTACTTCTAGTGGGGATAAGAACGAGCTGGTCCAGGACATTGGAATTAATGAAATCCATGAAACATTGAGCAAGTGTATTGGAACATGAGTAGTTTTCCCAGTTAACGGCAGGGTAGCTCAAGTCACCCAGCATAAGAGTGTTAGATTGGACCCCAATATTCTCCAGGATGCTTAGGAACATGGAGTGTGAGTCTTGGGACATAGTTGGGGACCTATAGAAGGCTACAACCTGAATCGCTGTCTTACCCAATGTTAGCTGCACCTGAAGTATCTCTGATGCATTATGTTGGGCTACCAGTCTTGAGGTGTGTGCACCCTTTATGAATATGGAAACACCACCACCTTTGGAGCTTCGGTCCAAGTTCTGGAGCCAAAAGTTGTGGAATGAATTATAGCCTGGTAGTGCAGAGGTGCTTTCTGCTGCCTTGAACCAGGTCTCTGTTACAGCACAAAGGTCGATGTTCTCCATTTTAAGTAGTGCTTCGAGTGAGTGCATTTTGAGATTTAGACTTCTAGCATTGAGCAGCCTCTCTTTCAGATTGCATGACAGGCATTTTACAGCTAAATTCTGATACAGACTTTTTATGTTAAGACAAAAGTGCTTAATCTGTATTTAAAAAAGAATATTCCTGCAAAGCATGGTTATTAGTGTTCTGCTGACCTTTGCATCCCCATTTTATTGTCCTCTCTTGGGCAGATGTGGTTCTCTGCAATGTGCATCATTGCACACAGAGTGGTACACACAAGATCTGATTTGGGTTCCAATTTCTATCAATTTTTTCTGAAGTGCTTGAAGGGAAGTCATGGCAGGTGATTGTGAGGGAAGTGGTCCATTTAGAGCACACAGGTGGCAAGAGGAGGAGTCTCACATTTTTGTACCCCTCATCATTAGAAATTACAACTGAAAGCTTCTGCAGTGCGGTTATACCAGATCTCAGTACAAGGGTGAGATTTGAAATAGTTTATCCAAAGTTGCCACCAATGTTACTGGCATCGTATGAATGGATGAACAAGTCTGTCACCATTACAGTGACCTGAAAGTGCAACAAACAAAAAAACGAAAGGCAAGACTTTCTTAACTAATGGGAGGATCATTATAGATCCAATTCACCACCTCAGTACTGTAAGTATATCCCCAATAACCATGCAATTTCATACCATAACATGTCAATACACACAAGTCTTCTTTGTCATATGTGTAATCCCTGCAGAGACTGAAGAAAAGTAGGAGGTGTATCAGTAAAACCGTGGAACCTCAGATAGGCATGGGGCAAATATGGATTCAGGTATTACTTACTGCTATGTTAAATAGCACTGATTTTAAAATATGTTATTAAGTATTTGGACATCAGGCCACAGGTGATTGTCAGAGAACTACATGATTATGCATATTCTATATTAGTAAACAAAACTTAACTGTAGAATCAGCTCATGTAGCTTTTAAGTGGTCAGTTGTTATCTAAATACAGATGGATGTCGGGTTCAATCCCACACAGCAGAACCTCTATCTGATATGGATTTTGCAATATTTACAACCTTAAAATAAGACATAGTCAGACCTAATAATCATTTGATTAACTGTTATCCATAAGACAGCTGTAATACGATAGAGAATCAATAATTTATGGTCTGGCTTATTCATATCTGGATGTGACTAATTCTAAAAAATGCATGTGGAATATGTAATGACTGTGACATTAAAATTACAGGATATTTATATTTCTTCTTTTTTGCCTCTCCACTGACCCTCTTTCCTGCTATCATTTCTAATTATTTTATCTTTCATCGCATTATAACATTCTTTCCTTCTTCACCACGACCACCAGCACAGGGACCTAGAATGGCCACAGCTGCTTGACCCTCTGACCCTCCACAGGTCCTGTTGAATGCCTGTATCATCAACTTTCTGATTTCCATTCTGCATACTTCCTTCGCCTGTGACTTGGTAGACACATGACGGTCTATGTAACTATATGACATCACTTGTTACATCATTGCTGTGGAATACATCATATAGTCCGTCATGACTTCCAGTCTGGTAATGGATCACACATTCACTTCCTGTAAAGCCTGCATCAGGTATGTCTACCCTGGGGGTTGTCACAGTTGTACTTACAAGGAGTAGTGGCAGTGGAAGTCGCAATTATGTCACCCAAGAAGAGCTAACAAGGCTGGTGGCGGAGATTATGGAGAGGGATTTTTGGATAATCACATCATAAATGATATGTGACAACAACATAATAATGTTGTCTAACCAATTTGACCAATCAGGCAGGGGTGTAGCCAGGCATACTCTTTATACTCTAAAGAGTGCAATTTTTCTCTGAACTTGTTAGAAACTTTGGGACTTTATCAAGCCAAATGATGAATATAAGCATCTAGATTAATGCTTCTAAAAACATGCATATGATTTGCTTAGAGAGGATTGCAAATCTAAAAACAATACCTCTAATAGTTTTTGACTGAGCAGCTGAAAATGTTACACACATTAAGTTCAGGGTGGTGGTGGGGCAACTGCTCAAGTGGCATGACAACTTTTTAAATGCCAGGTAGATTGGGGGTTAGCAATAAGCATCACTGAGTACAAAACAGAATTTACTGGCCTCACCCCTGCAATCGGGTGTGTGATACACACAGAGACACACACATGCACATGTCAGTCAGTACATATTCTGCATTAGCTGTATGGAAATATTTCCGCAAAGGATTGCAGAATTGCTGCCCCATCCTGCACAGCCCCAGGTGTCTCTGACAGGAGACAGTGGGAACAGTTCTGAGTGTGAGGACTAGATTCCTACTGTGTTCATGCTGGACAGGAATGAGCCTCTGAAATCCTATACCTAACCCCAGTCATGGTCTTAAACTACCTCTTGTGTCCATCACCTTCCCTGTCGGTCTCATATGTCCTGTATGTCTGCACCTTTCACCTAACCTACTCTACATACCTATCCTTGTTATTCCTAAACACCCAGTCAGGGTTCCTCTGTGTCTTTAAAAAAAATGAAAAGGGCACCTGTCCCATAAAAAATATTATGTCCCATACATAACTTTCCATTTAGCCTGTGTATGTTGGTCAGATTGGTTAGACAACATTATTATGTTGTTGTCATGTATTATTTGTGATGTGATTATCCAAAATTCCCAAATTCTTCATGCATATATAATCTTTGCTTACAAAAATGTGGATAGATATGGTCCTTTCTCACTACCATCCTGCTCATTCCTTATTTACCCCCCACAATGCTCTTCCCTTGCCTTGCTAACCAATTTCACCTCTGTCCTATCAACCTCATTTCACATTTTTAATCGGATCAAAAAATAAATTCACACACCATACACATGGCCAGAAATGATTGATAATCAGAAATTTTTATTTATTTCCTCAGCATTTGCACAACACTTGGCATCACGCATCAGAGCCTACTGCTAGTTCTCATCCGATGGCAAAAACTGAAAATGTAATTACATATGTGTTAACAATTTGTCATTGCTCATACACTGGAGCTTGCCAGCATAGCACTTCAGTAAATGATTAGGACTGGACGAAAGAAATGTCAGTGGCCTCTGTTAGTTATTAATGCTATATTGGCTTATCGTGTACTTGCTCTGTGTCCATTCCAATGCAATGGGCACGCAGCTGCATGTAAATGAGGGTGGGATGGTCTCACATTTTCCTTCCATTTCTGACAGTTGTCTGCCATTCAGCTTGTACACTTATAAACATATTGGCCAGCTAATATCAATAAGTGTAATATTAAGATCAGTTGCATATATGCCTTGCTATTATTATTCACAGTGTATACACGTAACAGAGGATTGTCAGTGATACATATAGGTTCATAGGTTCATAGGTTCATACTAGGCTATCTGCCCTAGGGCATTTATAAGCCTAGCCAGAGTGTGTTTGGCTTTCGCCACCCATTTTAAATTAATTTTGCTATGCCCTTTTGCGAGGTTAGTATACTGTGCCTCTGTCTAACAGTGACACAGAAGTATAAACACAAGACTTAATGGCAACAATACATGATGTAGTTATCTGGAGGACAACACTCAGCACTGCATAGGTACACTCCACTGTGACATAGCTGTCACTATCACCCAATAACATCCTGTTGAATCCCTCTGTCATCAACTTTGTGATTTCCATTCTCCTGACTTCCTTCTCCTGTGAATTAGCAGAGACATGACAGTCTAAGTCCCTATGTGACTTCAACTGTTACATCATTGTTGAGGAATAAATCAGTTAGTCTTCACTCTTACACACATATAGATCATTCCCTACAATGCCAATTAGTGTGAAGTAACACATGCATTACTACACAGACATGGGCATAATACTTTTGAGTAGCACCACAAGCTGTTCTTCCTACTTTCACCATTGCATGATGTTTGGTATCGATCAGCACCACTAATCAAACTTATGTAACAGTAAGTGATACTTCACATCCTTTAGCAAAACCTGATCAGAACTTGGCTTCAGCCATGTTCATATGGTGCTACTCTTACTAGGATGATTAGCCATGCTGAGCAACAGAAAGCAATGCTGATATCAGTATGAGGAGTCAGTTATTATTATCAGTAAAACAGGCTTGATGAAGTATTCAATACAGTGTGCTGTGAATCATGAGCCACACATTACCAACATCTGTTTTACAAAGCACATTGCCCATTCTCGCATACATGAGTCACTCTACTTTCAACTGTGTGCTTCCGGACAACTGTGACATGCCTTCTTCTGTGCATTAGCAGCTAGTGCACAGTTCTAGAAACTATGAGTTAGATAGGCAGGTGTTTAAATCTGATGGTGTCTAGCTTGTATGTATGTGTACAAAAGCAAATGGCAACAGACAAGAATGTCTCACTCAATGAGGTGATGTGTACAGTTCTACTTAACATTTACACAGGCCAAGGGTTTCGCTCCCTCAGATATTGTACTCCCCTTTAAGGGAGGTCACATGCATTCCAACACACTGATCCAATCATACCTTCAACTGCATGCTTTCTGACAATTGTGATATGACTTCTGTGGTGCCAGCAGTGAGTGCATAAGTCTAAACAATATAGAATGAGGTGGGCAGGTGTTCAAATCTGACACAGTGTTTCTAATATGAGTATGTAAAAATGATAACAGGCAAACTGACTAATTCAACAGAGGTGATGTATACAATTCAACTTTATGCTAACATTTACACAGGAAGAAAATTTTAATTACATAAGTGTTGTACTCCCTCTTATAGGCGGCCGTAGGCATTTCAATACTGTGCTCAAGTTATCCATTCATCAGCGTGCTTTCTGTCAACTATAATTATCTATATATCGATCTCTCTATCTAAACTATTTTTTGATGATGGTGTTAGTCCCGTTAGTCCAGTGGTCTCTCTTTGGGAAGACCCAAGCTGGTTGTGATAACAGAGGAAATGCTACAGGACATTTTAGTTAATTATTTATTTATGTATGTACTTCCGCGGTGGAGCAGCGGTAGCATTGTTGCCTCACAGCAAGAGGTTCTCCCATTCGATTCTCAGCTTGGGTTGGGAGTGCCTTCTGTGTGGAGTCTGCATGTCCTCCCCGCGGTCGAGTGGGCGTTCGAAAGACATGCGTTGAATGGGCGTACCTTCGTTGAAGGTTGGGCGTCGAGCTGGCAACTCGACACCATAAAAACCAACTGCCAATCATTAGCGGACCAGAGTTCCACTGTGGTGACCCCTAAAAGCCGAAAGACAAACAACATGTATGTATGTATTCATTTTTATTGTATATTATGTTTAACTATTTGTTTTTACTGGGAAAGTGACCCAGTCACCTGACCCTTTTTCACCCATGATCCAAGCTCACTAAACTAATGTCTTTCAGCTTTTCCCGGTTAGGGGTCGCCACAGTGGAACTCCAGTCCGCTAATGATTGACAGTGGATTTTTTATGGTGCTGAGTTGCCAGCCCAATGCCCAACCTTCAAAGTAGGCATACCCACTCACACACACACCCCTACCTGCATGTCTTTAAATGTCACTCGACCGTGGAGAGGACATGCAGACTCCACACAGAAGGCACTCCAGCCGAGAATCGAACAGGAGAACCTCTTGCAATGAGGCAACAATGCTAACCGCTGCACCACCACGGTGGAGCACATACAAAACTAAGTGTAAGTGTGCATATCTCCCCTAATACAATGCATCAAGAAATCAGACAGAGTGTACCAAAATACTCCTTCTGTTCTCAGTTATCTATCTGTGTGTATCATATATATATATATATATATATATATATATATATATATATATATATATATATATATATGGGACAGTTAATGCTTCACAACGTTGGCCATTTCTGATACCGGTTCTACATTTTAGTGACAGATCAGCCAGAATGATAGTTTGGGGGGGGGGGGGCTAAGGTTCAAGTCCTAGTCAAAACATGCATTTGTTTACTGTTGTGCTCTAGGATTTTAACTGCAATCTTTGCTTCCAATGCTTCTAATTTATGTAGTTGCTAATCTGAACTGTGGTTCAGGCAGTGTGTTGATGCACTCTTTCCATTTAGTCCTTAGTGTGCTCACCTCCCTATGTCTTCTCTTCTTACATGTCCATGCTGACATAAACATTGCTACATGTTATCATGGCAAATAAGGACTGTTTACCATTTAGTCTGCCAATTTCTTTAATTACTGGGTATGCTTGAGATCACGTTTCATCAAAAGTTTACTTTTTATGTTTGTATCACAGCACTTTTAAGAAGTGTCTTATGCTTATCACCTTGCATTTTATAATTCTGCTACTGTTTTTTTTACTTTACTGTTTTCAGTGACAGACTGTTTCAAGCATATAACACTCATTATGTGAAACTTTGCTTTCTCATATCTCCCCTGAGCTGTCCACCATGTAGCTTCAAATTATACATTTTCATTCTTGTACATCCCTTTTTTGAATGATGGAACATCTTTCACTCATTTAGTGTGCTTGACATGCTCAACTACAAATATTAAACTGTTGCAGTATGTGTTTATATGTCTTCTTGTATAGGCTGTGCAACATTTTGGTGCTATCTTCTTAACTACATCTATCTGATCTATGTTTCTAGAATGATAACAATAATTCCTCATTTCTTATTGGTGATGCATTTTCTTCTACATCCTTATATAACTCTATTTTCTTCCTCCGTCTCCTCATTCTTCTGTAAATGTAGCTTATAATACAGCCCCTGCACACAAACAACAGCCACTCTATATTCCCAAAATATGCCAGAGTTTCTGAATAAAAATTATAGCTCATAATTTCTCTACTTAGTCATGAATATCTTTCTTCTCTTTCTTTTTCTCAGCAATGTGATTATCTAAGCATGCAATACAGATTATCCACACTTTCTCCTTTACCAAGCACTCTTGTTCACTTGATTTCAGATGGGTAGTAGTATGTTAGTTATTGCATTTTTAAGCTAGACGGAGGAATGGTAGCACACATTATGGATATAAATAGTTTGAAGTACATTTGGCACTGGTATTCTCTTCCCATCTTAGGTTTAGGTCTGCTACTCTGCAAGCTACAAAGCTAAAAAAACTGTTTTTTACTACTCCTGGTGTTTCTTTTGAAGTTTGGATTTTTTATTACAACCATGAAACCATGAAAACATTTGCTAACTCTATTGTATAGGACATCCCCTGACTGTTATCCATACATCCTGGATTCAAGTAGTGACCTAGCATCTATAGGAGATGACCTGGAGAAGGATGGGAGTAAGCAACTGATGCTGGCTTGGCCTTCCTTGATGGAAGGAATACAGCCTAACCCACAGCATGACTAGAACATAGCAGAAACGGTGCTCCTACCAGGCAGCAAGAATGATGTAAACATCCATGCCCACTACATCTCACACCAAAAGGCACGCATGAGTCATCAGGGTGACATTGTAAGACTATAAAAGAAATTACACTTCTTGAGGATATGGAGGGGTTGCCATATAGTTTTCTGGTCATGGGTAATTAGTGATTAGGGATACTAGTCTGGTGGGGGGGTGAAGCCAAATCCAGAGGCCGCTGATGAGACCAGGGTTTATTTGACAAACTAGTTATGAACTGACAATATGCCAAGAGTGTTTTAGACGTGAAGAGAGTGTCTGACAGAGTGATGTTTATGAAACTCGAAATTGATGGTGTAATGATACATGTTGTTAGTGCATATGCTCCACAAGCTGGGTGTGCGATGGATGAGAAAGAGAAATTTTGGAGTGAGTTGGATGAAGTTGTGGTGAGTGTACCCAAGGGTGAGAGACTAGTGATTGGAGCGGACTTTAATGGGCATGTTGGTGAAGTGAACAGAAGGGATGAGGAAGTGATGGGTAGGTATGGTGTTAAGGAGAGGAATGCAGAAGGTCAGATGATTGTGGATTTTGCGAAAAGGATGGACATGGCTGTGGTGAATACGTATTTTAAGAAGAGGGAGGAGCATAGGGTGATGTACAAGAGTGGAGGAAGATGCACACAGGTGGATTATATCTGAAGTCTGAAGGAGATTGGAGACTGTAAAGTGGTGGCAGGGGAAAGTGTAGTTAAGCAGCATAGAATGGTGGTCTGTAGGATGACGTTGGTGATCAAGAAGAGGAGGAGAAGTGTGAAAGCAGTACCAAGGATTAAATGGTGGAAGTTAAAAAAGGGTGATTGTGAAATGGAGTTTAAGTTAAGACAGGCACTGGGAGGCAGTGGAGAGTTACCGAATAGCTGGGTAACTACAGCAGAACTAGTAAGGGAGACTGCTAGAAAGGTGCTTGGTGTGAAATCTGGACAGAGGAAGGAGGACAAGGAGACCTGGTGGTGGAATGAGGAAGTACAGGAGAGTATACAGAGGAAGAGGCTGGTGAAGAAGAAGTGGGATTGTCAAAGAGATGAAGAAAGTAGACATGAGTATAAGGAGATGAGGCGCATGGCAAAGAGAGAGGTGGCGAAAGCTAAGGATAAGGTGTATGGAGAGTTGTATGAGAGATTGGACACTAAAGAGGGAGAAAAGGGCATGTACCGATTGGCTAAACAGAGGGACAGAGCTGGCAAAGATGTGCAGCAAGTAAGGGTGATAAAGATAGTGAGGGAAAGGTACTCACAAGAGAGGAGAGTGTGTTGAGTAGATGGAAAGAGTATTTTGAGCGGCTGATGAATGAAGAGAATGAGAGAGAGAGAAGGTTGGATGATGTGGGGATAGTGACTCAGGAAGTGAAACAGATTAGCAAGGAGGAAGTAAGGACAGCTATGAAGAGGATGAAGAATGGAAAGGCTGTTGGCCCAGATGACATCCCAATGGAAGCATGGAGGTGCTTAGGAGAAATGGCAGTGGAATTTTTAACTAGATTGTTTAATGAAATTTTGGAAAGTCAGAGGATGCCTGAGGAGTGGAGAAAAGTGTTTTGGTACCTATCTTTAAGAATAAGGGTGATGTGCAGAGCTGCAGTAACTACAGAAGGCTAAAATTGATCAGTCACAGCTTGAAGTTATGGGAGAGAGTAGTAGAAGCTAGGTTAAGAAGGGAGGTGATAATTAGTGATCAGCAGTATGGTTTAATGCCAGGAAAGAGCACTACAGATGCGATGTTTGCTCTGAGAGTGTTATTGGAGAAATACAGAGAAGGTCAGAAGGAGTTGCATTGTGTCTTTGTAGACTTGGAGAAAGCATATGACAGGGTGCCTAGAGAAGAGTTGTGGTATTGTATGACGAAGTCGGGATTGGCAGAGAAGTATGTAAGAGTGGTACAGGATAAGTACGAGGGTAGTGTGATTGTGGTGAGGACTGCAGTGGGAGTGACAGATCCGTTTAAGGTGGAGGTGGGATTACATCAAGGATCAGCTCTGAGTCCTTTCTTATTTGCAGTGGTGATGGACAGGTTGACAGATGAGATCAGACAGGAGGCCCCGTGGACTGTGATGTTTGTAGATGACATTGTGATCTGTAGTGAGAGAAGGAATCAGGTTGAGGAGACTCTGGAGAGGTGGCGATATGCTCTAGAGAGCAGAGGAATGAAGGTCAGCGTGGCTAAGATAGAATATATGTGTGTAAATGAGAGGGAGGGTAGAGGAATGGTGAGGATGCAGGGAGTAGAGTTGGTAAAGGTGGACGAGTTTAAGTACTTGGGATCAACAGTTCAGAGTAATGGTGAATGTGGAAGAGAGGTGAAGAAGAGAGTACAGGCAGGGTGGAATGGGTGGAGAAGAGTGTCAGGAGTGATTTGTGACAGACGGGTCCCAGTAAGAGTGAAAGGGAAGGTCTACAAGACAATAGTGAGACCAGCTATGTTATATGGATTGGAGACAGTGGCATTGACAAAAAGGCAGGAGTCAGAGCTGGATGTGGCAGAGTTAAAGATGTTAAGATTTGTACTCGGTGTGACTAGGATGGATAGGATTAGGATTAGAGGGTCAGCTCATGTTGGACAGTTTGGAGACAAAGCAAGAGAGACGAGATTGCATTGGTTTGGACATGTGCTGAGGAGGGATGATGGGTATATTGGGAAAAAGATGCTAAGGATGGAGCTGCAAGGTAAGAGGAAAAGAGGAAGGCCTAAGATAAGGTTTATGGACGTGGTGAGAGAGGACATGCAGGCGGTTGGTGTGACAGTGCAAGATGCAGAGGATAGGAAGAAATGGAAAGAGATGATCCGCTGTGGCGACCCCTAATGGGAAAAGCTGAAAGATGATGATGATGATGAGTTATGAACTGGCAAGAAAACCCCAGCCAAGCTACAGTTTTTACTGTGTAGTACCCTAGTCCTCCTGTAGTGGAGGCCCATGGGATATATCCAAATGACCCCTTAAGGACATACAGTGTTTCAGCTACATGGCTTCTGAATGCCCAAGATTTTTTACTTTCTTAGTTTTTTATGGGTACATTCAGGCCAATAAAGCCAAACTGATCCTGAATGGATTTTTGACATGACTGAGAGTTGTTGGGGTCCTGTGTCTTACCACTGTAATCATTGGTCAAGATTTACCTGTAAGGAAACACATCAATTAAGTCAGAGTAAGACATTTACATTGAAGACCAAAAAAATATATATATTTTCAGCTCCTGTAGCTGAAACAAGCAGCTTGCTAAAACTATGACAAGTAGCTTGCCACAGATAATTCACAACACATGATGTGCCTCACCTTTGCCTGCAAATGCAGTATTGGCATACATTTATGAAGTCATAATATTCTTTTTGCTTACCACACCACTGGCACATGCTGATCATATCCACTGATAGTATGCGCTAAAGGCAACCCCTCATGCACCACACTCTACATCTTGACATCATGGATATCCACTTTTCTAATTTCTCCTCAGCCAGTTTGGTGTAAATGGGAATACTGAGACAATGTAAGAATTGTTTAATATTCACTGACAATAATTTAATCCTCAATGAAATAAATACAGTATGCAAGATATACACACACACACACACACACACACACACACACACACACACACACACACACACACACACACACACACAATGTCTCTGGAGGCAAAACTCTCATATACAAGCACTCATAATAGTAATCTGGTTGTCACAGGCGCACACACTACACCCACCACGCATAGTACACACACCATACAGAGCTACTTACACTGAGGCACTTAACTGCAATACGCCAAACCCCAAAGACCTCCCAGACATTCCACTTGAAAAATTATTCACAGCAAACCCAAAAGCACTCAACAGTTACAACACTATAACACTATACATACAGCCACACCCAGTGGAGCCTCAATTATCTAGCCTATAAGGCAGACCAATGCATTACCCAGGGCTCTAGTCAGAGGGGACTCCATTGTATGATATACTGATACCCCACTCATCAGGCTGAATAAGGAAAAAATATCAGTCAGTTGCCTATCAGGAGCCAGGATCCACCATGTTACACATGCATTCAAGTCATTGCTCCATAGGTGCCAGTATGATTCAATCTGAATAGACAACTAAGATAACGAATTAGGTCGAATAAAGCAAATTTTGAGGTAAAATAGCATTCCAGGCCAAGCAAAACCAAGGTTTTCTTTAACCAAGTCCAAAGCCTTAAAGACTGTACATAACAGTGTGTCGAACTGTTGGTACAGTAAATGGACTCATGTTCCCGGAACTGTTAGCTATAGCAAATCTTCTGGCTGAGAAATTCAGTTCCATCTTTACCCCCCCCCCCACACACACACACACACACACACACCCCCAGCCACTCCTCCCCCCAGAAAATACCACCTTACATAACTTTTCCAAGTATCAGTATGGAGCAGGTCTTAAACACATTTTCTAAGGCTAAGAATACAGCTTCAGTGGGCCCCAATAATATCCCAGGATGCCTCCTAAATAGTTTGAAATGTGACCTGTCAGGGCCACCGGCGTCACTATTCAACCATAGTCTCCACACAGATGTTGTGTCACGTGAATGGAAAATTGCAATGGTCATCCCTCTGCACAAGGGATCCTGGGAACTACAGACCCACTAGTCTGACCAGTCGTATATGAATGCCACGGAAAGAATTATCATTAAAATGATTAACAGTGACATAGGAAGCCTTCAGACACTGGACCCAACCCAGTCTGGTTTTATCAAAGGTAGGTAATGCCTACTAAACTTGGTGGACTTCTTTTATAACATTATCAAGGCAATGAATGAAGGTATAATGATGCATACTACTTACCTTGACCTAGTTAAGGCATGTGAGACAATACCCCACAAAGGCATTGTAAGTAAACTCACGGAGTTAGGCATAAACCCCTATGTAGCTCACTCGATAGCCAACTGGCTCACAGACAGGATTCAGAAAGTTAGGATTAAAGAGACCTCCTCCACAAAGAAGACAATCACCAATGGAGTCCTCCTGGGCTCTGTGCTGGGTCCTCTCTTCTTTAGCAACTATTTTTCAGAAGTCAAGGCCAATGTCAAGGGCCTCTGGCTTATCAGGTATACAGATGACTGTAAGCTAGGAGCAATCATAGAAACCTCCCAAGATACTAACATCCTGCAGGAAGGTCTAAAACAGAAAAATGACTGTTGTCAAAGGCACAGCTTAAAACTCAGTGCCAAGAAATGCATGATAGTATCTTTTGGGAAGTCAAGCAACCCACAAAACTACCTCATTGTTAAAACACCCATAAAAGTAGACACAGTAGTCAGGGATATGGGTGTCATGTAGACAGTAACCTAGTTTTTGACCAACATGTATCGAAGGTGGTAAGAAAATCATTCTATGACACTCGGCTTCTAAGTAAGGGCATGGCATCTAGGTCCAGGGAAGTCATCATACCACTGTACTCACTGTACATTGAGTCTAATGTCCACTTCAGAATGTACGTAACCAGACACATGCAACAACTGGAATGTCCACAGCAGTTCCTCATAAAAAGAATAGAGGGCATAAACCCAATATCCTATGCAGATCATTTTAAAGCCCTATCTCTATACAT